>NC_092498.1:192861443-193166769 GCF_047511675.1 Marmota flaviventris
CATACACTCTGACCCATCAATTCCACTTTTAGGTATATATTCAAAGAGAATGAATTCATATGTACACTAAGACACATACAATAAAGTTATTAGAAAAAGTATTCATAAAAACCACAAACTGAAAACAACTCAAATGTCCATCAACAGTATGCACCCATAAAGTATGGTCTATTCATACAATGTAAAAAACTATACGGCTACGAAAATGAACATCTATAGCTAGATCCAACAACCCAAATGAATCATAAAAATATAATGTTAAAAGAAAAAAAGGGCTGAGGAGGTAGCTCAGTGACAGAGTGCTTGCCTAACATACACAAGGCCCTGAGTTTGATTGCCAGTACTGCCTAAAAAAACACATTAACTGAAAGAAGCCAGACACAGTAGGCACCATGGCACACACCTGTAATCCCAGCAACTAGGAAGGCTAAGACAGGAGGATTCAAATTGAGGACAGCTCAGCAATCTAGCAAGGTCCTAAACAACCTAGCAAGACACTGTCTCAAAATAAAAAGGGCTGGGGATATAGCTCAGTGGTAGAGCATCCTGCATTCAATTCTAGTACACACCCTGCACCCTGCCCCACAGAAAAGAAACCAGAGACAAAGAATAAACACTGTATGATTCCATGTATATAAAATTCAAAAATAGGTAAAACTAATCTGTAGTGTTAGAAGCCAGTATTGTAGTTACTTTTGGGAAAGACAGAAATGGTAAAGATGAAAAGGGATATGGGAAGGCTTCTGGGATGTAATATTTGACTTCCTCATTTGTATGATGGATACATGAGTGTATTCACTTTGTTATAATTTACAAAGCCACATATTAATGATTCATGCACTTTTCTCATGGAGATCATAGTATAATAATTTTTTTTAATATTTTAATAAAAAGTAATTTCCATCTCCTAGTTCTGGTCTAGTATGTAAGAAGCTTGGAAGTTGCCACTCTGCCCTAACAACAACTAGGAAGTTAAAATAACTAAAAAATCAACAACTTTTCTTAGCTCTAACTATAAGAGAAGCTGGGTCATGTGCATATGTAGCTAGGAGTAGAACTGCTTAATTACATTATAATTCCACATTTAACATTTTAAGGACTATTAACTATATTCCAAAGTTGATACACCATTTTACATTCTCACGATGATTTCAAACTGGAAGCAGGCAAAACTGAAGAACCAGAATTGATCCCAGCAGAAACCTCTCCAGGAACCTATGCCAGAGCAGGAAAACCAGAACTGTAGTTGACAAACTACTAGAAGCTTAAAGTGGATAAGTCTAGGCCTCAATAACGCCAGAGCAACCAGTCCTGGGGGAACATCATCCCTAATCCCTCTATAATGGCTAATTTGAATTGTCAACTTAATTGAATTAAGAGATGCCTATGATTAAGAGACTTCTGGGTGTGGCAATAAGAGTGTGTCTAGGAATGACTGGCATGTGGGAAAACCAACTAAAGTGGAGACCCTCCCTAAGCGTGGGCAGCACCATAGAATGATGGCTTGGATGAAATAAAACTTGGAAGAACAGGGAAGCAGCAGCAGATGCAAGCTGGATTCTTCCTGAATGGGTTCTTGATTGCTGCTGTGATCATCTGAAGATATCAGACTCTGCGTCTTCACTTTTCAAAACGGACTCTGCCAGTGATTCTCTAGATAGTTTCCAGAAGCCTTCAGTCTCAGACTAGGGAAGCACCCTTGATCCCTCTTGTTCTGGGGCTTTAGCCCCTTTGACTGCACAGCTACTGATTCTTCCAGCTCTCCAGCCTACAGATGGCCACTGTGGACTATCCAGCTTCTAGTTTTGTAAGCCAACCTAATAAATCCCCTTTTTATAATTATACTTCCTGTAGATTCTGTTCCTCTAAAGAACCCTAATACACCCTCCCTATACACATACTTGCTTATTTTATTTACCTCCAGAAGCTCAACCTGGTTTTCAGCATAGGGAATGGAAAATAAACCATTTTTAATTATGCTAGACCATTCTGTTCTTAAGGTCTGCCCTTAGGAGAAACTATTTAAGCAGAGCCTAATCTTCTGGAGTTTTATCAGACTCTAAATGACCTGGGGGAATGGAGCTAGCCAATTCCAGCCACTATAGCTTTCCACAAGGAGGAAAGAGAATACCCAGCTCCAGACCCCTACTGTCTTCTACAAAAGACAAGGGAAAGAGCTGGCCCACTCAACAACCATCCAGTCTTAAATTGCAAGGCAGAGGGAGAAAAGGAAAGGGCAGAAGGAGAGACTGAGAATTTCACAGCTCAGAGGCACAAGTTCATGAAATTACTGAGACCTACTCAAAGAACTATGCCATACCTCCCCTGCTCACTACACTTTACCAACCTAGTGCTTTTAAAGGCCTGTTTATAGCAGTTCCTTTTATCTGGTAGTAATGTCCAGGTATTAAAAAAAAAAAAATACAGAAGGTTTCAAACCAGGTTTAAAAACTATGATTAATAAGTTATGGTCTCTACTTAATAAAGCATTCAAAAGATAGGTAAGCACCCAAGAGAGATGGAAATTCTAAGAACACCTTCTCCCCACCAAAAAACAAAAAACTAGTAATAAATGGGCTTATATGTAGACTGGACATTACAGAAGAAAGAATGTCTAGGCTTAAGGATATTTCAATAAATTTTTCTAACACGGAGAAGCAAAAAGAAAAGGACTAAAAAGAAAAACAATAGAATATTCAAGAAACTGATGTTGGCAGCTACAAAAGTAATATACGTGTAATTCAGCCGCGTGACCAGCACATTAGCTTCATACTAGAGGTTCGAAGCATAGAAGTTAACTAGTGAGATCAAAATAAACACACAAAACTCAATTTACCTTTTTCTTTGACCAGGTCTGAGACGGCCCTCCCTCTGGCTCCTGCCTCGAGCCACCCAGTGGGGCAGCAAGGCTTACTCAGGACTAGCAGGAGAGAGAGGCAGAGCACGCCAGAGAGTGGCCTTTTATTGGGGAACAAGAAATTCAGGGGAAAATTCCATCCAATGAAGGTCGAGGGGGACAGCATTCCAAAGTCAGGGTCAGTGATTGGTCTCAGGGTCAATGGTCAGTCACACCCCCACACGGATGGGCTCTCATACCTAGAAAGGGTGGGGATTAGTTCCAACACAGTTTAGCCAGAACGCCTCACACCCAATCAGGGAGGTGCCCAATCACGTGCGAGAATGGCTTCCCACAGTAATGGCAGTAGCAAAAAAAGAAACAGAAAAAGGAACAAAAGAAATGTATGAAACAATAATCACTGAGAATTCTCCTCAACTTAATGTCATAGCAAACCACAGAACCAGGATGCCCAGAGAAAACGAAGCATAAATGCCATAATCACTACACCTAAGCATGTTATATTCAAATTATAGAAAATCAAAGATAAAGAGAAATATTCAAAGAAGCCAGAGGAAAAACACTTTACCTATAGAGGGTCAAAGGTATAAATTATATACAATTTCTCAGGTAGAGAAAAAAACCGACAGAAAAGAACCCACCAACCTAGAATTCTGAACTTAGTAACTAACTATCCTTTAAAAGTGAAAGAGAACTGAAGACTTTCTCAAATAAAAATTGAGGGAATTTGTTGCCAGTCTTGGAAGCAATGTTAAAAAGGAATTCTTCAGAGAAGAAAAATTATATAGATCAGAGACTCAGATATACATAAAGAAATCAAACATCACAGAAGTAATGAGTAAAGGATGAAAATAAAACTTTAATTTTTCTTTTTGTTAATTTATCTAACAGATGTTTTCTCCAAATAACAGCAAAAATGAATTCAATTATATATACTTATGTGTGTGAATGTGGATATATACATATATATATGTTTATGTATGTTCATGTATAAGTGAAATGAATAATATCAATGACACAAAAGGTGAGAAGGCGATATTAGGATCATTTTATTATAAGGTACTCACCCTTTCTGTTAATGGTACAGTGTTATCTGAAAGTGGACTTGAATTAGTTATAAATGTATATTGCAAACTCTAAGAAACCATTAAAATGTTTTTTTTTTAATTAGTTGCTCAAGACAATACAATGATCTTGACATATCATACATTTGATTCAAATAGGGTATGAATTCTCATTTTTCCACGTGTACAGATTGCAGGATCACATTGGTTATACATCCATGTGTATACATACAGCAATCCTAGTGTCAGTTGTATTCTGCTGCCCTCCCTATCTCCCCCTCCCCTCTCCTTCCCTCCCATCCCTATTCTCTACCCATTCTACCGTGACACTTATCTCTTTTTTTTCCCCTTCCCTTCCCCCTCACACCATCTTATATATATTTTGTGAACCCATGAGGGTCTCCTTCCCTCTTCCGTGCAATTCCCCTTCTCCCTCCCTTTCCCTCCCTCCTCTTTTCCTTGTTTCGTGGTAATCTTCTTCTCATGTTCTTCCTTCCTACTCTGTTTTGAGTCACCTCCCTTATATCAGAGAAGACATTCAGCATTTGTTTTTTAGGGATTGGCTAACTTCACTTAGCATAATTTGCTCTAGTGCCATCATTTCCCTGCAAATGCCATGATTTTGTTATTTTTTAATGCTGAGTAATAGTCCATTGTGTATAAATGCCACATTTTTTTAATCCATTCATCTGTTGAAGGGCATCTGGGTTGGTTCCACAGTATTGTGACTTGTGCTACTATGAACATTGATGTAGCTGTGTCCCTGTAGTATGCTCTTTTTAGGTCTTTTGGGTATAGTCCGAGAAGGGGAATAGCTGGGTCAAATGGTGGTTCCATTCCCAGCTTTCCAAGGAATCTCCATACTGCCCTCCAAATTGGCTGCACCAGTTTGCAGTCCCACCAGCAATGTACAAGTGTACCTTTTTCTCCACATCCTCGCCAGCACTTGTTATTGTTTGACTTCGTAATGGCTGCCTTTCTTACTGGAGTGAGGTGGTATCTTAGAGTGGTTTTAATTTGCATTTCTCTGATAGCTACAGATGGTGAGCATTTTTTTGTGTACTTGTTGATTGATTCTATATCCTCCTCTGTGAAGTGTCTGTTTAGATCTTTGACCCATTTGTTGATTGGGTTATTTGTTTCTAAAATGGTTTTTTAATGTGTGTAAGTGATGTGCTAAGAAGATAAATAAAATGGAATCATTAAAAGCTCAACTTTATGGATAAAAACTATAGTGGAAGACAGTAAATTAAATCCAAAATAAGCACAAGGAAATAACAAAAGTTAGAGCAGAAATCAGTGAAATAAAAAACAAGAAACTAATAGAGAAAAATCAACAAATTCAAAAGCTGTTTCTTTGAAAAGATAAGCCTCTCACAAGGCAAACTAAGAAAACATATGTTATAGATAGCAGAAATGAAAAATATATATTTCATGGACATTATAAAGATAATTTAAATGATCCTTTCAATAGATGCAAAAAAGCATTTGACAAAACACAACATCCAATAATAACTTTTTTAAAAACAGTAAAGTAGAAATAAAGGGGAACTTACTCAAATTGATAAAAGATACCTACAAAAAATCCAAAGCAAACATGACAGTATTGGTTAAAAAAAAAAAAATTGAAAATTTCTTACCAAAATTAGAAAAAAGCATGTATGTTACCCCCACCTTGCCATTTCTTTTCAACATCATACTAGAAGTCCTAGTCCTAGTCACTATGTAGTAAGACAAAAAAAGGAAATAAAAGGTGTATTTATGGAAAACCAAGAAATAAAACCATCTTTGTCTTTGCAGATGACGTGATCATCTATGGAGAAAATTCAAATTAACTGACAAAAAAATCTGGAATTAGCAATTATGTGACAAGGATACAAGAGATTTGATTAATTTCCTTTAGAGCTGGCCCTTGGCAAGGACTAATTCCAGGAAACCCCCTTGGATACTAAAATCTGCAGATGCTTAAGTCCTACATATAAAATGTCACAGTATTTATATACATAGGTCAATGCAAATCCTCCCACATATTTTAAATCATCTCTAGATTATTTATTTTATCTAACACAATGTAAATACTAGATAAATAGGTGTTTACTTTATTATTCAGGGAATAATGACAGGAGTCAGTACATGTTCAGTAAAGACACAGATTTTTTTTTCCAAAAATATTTTCAATAAATATTTCAACCAACTATTTATGGGTAGAATATGTAGATGCAGAACCATGGATGGAAAACATCAAGTATCTACAAGCAAGAAACAGGTAGAATTTGAAATTTAAAAAAAAATACTATTTATATTTGAACACACCAAAATGAAATACTTTGGTATAAATCTAACAAAATATGTATATGAACTACATGAGAAAAGGTACAGAACTCTGTTGAAATCAAAGAAGGATGAAATACAGACATACTCCATGTTTGTGGAAAGACTCAATGTTGTTGAAAAGTTATTTCTTCCCAACTTGACCTATAAATTTTATGCAAGCTCAGTCATAAAGTTATTTTGTGAATATAACAAACTGTTTCTAAAGTTAAAATGAACAGGCAAAAGACCTAGAATAGCTAATATGGAAGGAACACAACAAAGTTGGAAGGTGTTTTAAGTCAGCTTTTTCGCTGCTGTGACCAAAAGACCTGACAAGAACAATTTTTAGAGGAGGAAAAGTTTATTTGACACTCACCATTTCAGAGGTCTCAGTCCATAGATGGCTGACTCCACTGCTGTGCGCCCAAGGCAAGGCAGAACATCAGGGCAGAAGGGTGTGATAGAGGAAAGAAGCCCAGGACATGACAATCAAGAAGCAGTGAGAGAGACTCCTCTGCTCACCAAGGACAAACTATATACTCCAAAGGCATGCTCCCCAATGACCAACCTCCTTCAGCTACATCCTACCTGCCTACAGTTACCACCCAGTTAATACATTTAAGTGGATTAATGCACTGATTAGATTAAGGCTCTCAGTAACCTAATCATTTCACCTCTAAACTTTCTTACACTGTCTCACATGAGAGCTTTTTTTAAAAAAAATTTTTTAGTTGTAGATAGACACAATGTCTTTACTTACTTATTTACTTATGTGGTGCTGAGGAGCGAACCCAGGGCCTCGCACGTGCTAGGCGAGTGATCTACCACTGAGCCACAACCCTAGCCCTCACATGAGAGCTTTTATGCGACAGCTTATATCTAAACTATAGCTACCTAACCCCAAGACTTACTACAAAACTCACAGAATGTAGAAAAAAATTCTAGTTGACCTTGGGTTTGGTGATGGATTTTTTAAAATATGACATCCATGATAGAAATAATTAACATGCTGGACTTAAAACTAAAAACTTCTGTTCTATAAAGATGGTTGATAAGACAAGCCACACAGATTAGGACACATTATTTGTAGAAGACATATCTGATAAAGTCTGCTACCCAAAATACACAAAGATTTCTCAAAACTAAGTAGAAAAAGAACAAAATTTCATTTAATGGGCAAAAGATTTGGACACCTCACCAAAAAAAAAATACTGATAGCAATTAGCATATGAAAAAATATTCGAAATTATAAGTCATCAGGGAAATGCAAATTAAAATGACTAAATACCACTACAAAACTGTTAGAATGGTCAAAACCTAAAACAGTGACAATAACATGCTGGCAAAGATAGAGCAACAGGACACTTCATTCACAGCTGGTAGGAATACAAAATGAGACTGCCATTTTGGAAGACAGTTTTCAGTTTCTTACAATATTAAACATACTCTTCCATACAACAGACCATAATAATTATAGCCCTTGATATTTAACCAAAGGATATGAAAACAGCCCCATTAAAAAAAACTGACAATATTTTTAGCACTTTTTATTATAATTACCAAAACTTGGGAGCAACCAAGATGTCTCTCAGTAGGTAAGTGCATAGATAAACTGGTACATCCAGAAAATAGAAAAGTATTTGTCACTACAAAGAGATATGCTATCAAGCCATGAAAAGACAGAGGAAACTTAAATCCATATGACCGAAGAAGCCAATCTTAGGATTACATACTGCATGATTCCAACTATATAATATTCTGCAGAAGTTAACTATGAAGATAATAAATGACTAGGGGTTTAGGGGAAAGGAGGAATGAACTGGTAATGCAAAGATTTTTTTAAGGCAGTTAAATTATTCTGTCTGATAGTATAATGGTAGGTAGTATAATGATAGATGGATATCATTATACATCAGTTTAAACTCATAAAATATACAACATCTAGGGTGAACCCTATTGCAAATTGTGGTCTTTGGGAGATAATAATGTATCAATGTAGATTCATCAATTACTGAATAACAAATATACAACTTTGGTGGAATATATTGATAACAGGGATGCTATGTATGTGTGGAAATAGAAATACATTTAGGAATTCTCTATACTTCCAATTTTTCTATGAACCTAAATTTACTCTAAAAATAAAAGTTTACTTAGAAAAAATAAAATAGTAATTTCAATATAAATTTTAAAATATGTAATATGCACACATACACACACACACTCACACATACAAAAAAATACATATGCTGACAGTATTTCTTACATCCTAATAATATGCTGCAGAATTTACTCAAATGAAATTCTTGTTAGCCCTGAAAGTAGAAAGTGAATAGATGAACAAATCAACAGAAAGCATATTTACTGGACAATTTTGTTATCAGAAATTAACTGGTACTGAGAAAACTCCACAAGGTAACACAACCAGATATGTATGATGAGACTCATGACAGAATACACCACTACCTACGACATAGTCTTATTCTTCCCAAGCCCTCCCCCCACCAAAAAAAAAAAAAAAATCTGATGTAATGTCTACATTCAACTATGAATTCACAGGATATGAAGAAAAAAGAATATGTTGAACCATACCATAGGGAAAGAATCACCAAAATCCAGGATATGGGGTTTTTTTTTTTGTTGTTGTTGTTGTTTTTTTGGTGCTACTAGGGATTGAATCCAAAGGCATCCTACCTCTGAGCTACACTCCCAGTCCTTTCTTTAAAATGTTATTTTGAGACAGCAGCTCACTAAATTGCTGAGGCTGGCCTCAAACTTACAATCCTACCTCAAACAGCAAGTCAAAGGGATTACAGACATGCATCACCATGTCTACCATTGAACATAGGAAACTTTACAGGATAAACTACTGGCTTTTTCAACAAATAAAATGCAAGGAAAAAAGAATGTTGAGGTACGTAATTTTAAAAGATCACAAAATATATCAACTAATTGTAATACTGGACTTTATTTGGATCCTGATTCAACCAAACTGCTAAAAACATGTACATTACTCATACTTATGAAGCAACTGAAAATGTAAGCTCTGCCTAGATAAATTGATAAATTGAAAAAAAAAAAAAAAAAGATGTGATGATGGATTTATAGTTGTGAATAAATTTTTTTCCTTTAGAAATATATACACATAAAATATCATAACAATTTATATTTACTTCACAATAATAGAGAACAAAGATAAATAGGCCTCTGTATAACACACAAATTGGCCATGAGCTGAAAACTGTTAAAGCTGGGTAATGGGTACACAGAAGTTCATTGTGTTATTCTATTTTAGTATTTATTTGACATATCAAATACCATAATACAAAGTGGAGGAAATCATCTTAACAAATCCCCTTACAGAGTAAATTTCATTATGAAAAGAAGAGAATTTGGTTGGAATATCTTCAATAAAATAAATTCTAGTAAGTAATAAAGAAAAAAAGCACCTCTGAAAAATTTTCTGTTATAACAAATGCTAGTGATATGACTAATTAATGGTCTACTACTCATATATTCTTCTTTTTTTTTTAGTTGTAGATGGACACAATACCTTTATTTATTTATTTGTAATGTGGTGCTAGGGATCAAACCCTGTGCCTCATATGTGCCAGGCAAGTGCTCTACCACTGAGCCACACGCAGTTCCAGCCCAAGCCCCACTACTCAGATATTCCTGGTTTCCTTTTTATTTGACTAGGTTTTAAGAGCAGTGGCTGATTCTTATACATCTTTGTTACCTAATAACTTGTACAATACATTCAACAGTAGGTACTACTTAACAAATATTTACTTAACTAATGAATTAAAATTTTTACTAAATTCTTACTCAAGCATCTTCCAAATAATGACTTTTACCACCTGGTATCAAAGGATAGTTACCTAATGATGGTATTTAATTATATTCTAAATAATAAATGAATATATAATAAAAGTGACCAGAAATAAGAAGATCCTAAGAACATTGTAAATTGTGCTAATTTATATATGTACCTCCTTTCATACCTTTTGAATTTTAAAACACTTTAAAAGTTTAAACCTTCTTAAAATAAACAAAAATGAAACAAACTTTTAAAACTTGAAACAATACATAAATAAATTTAGCAAGACTTACCTAGCAGGGGGGATTCCTCTCTCATAAAGATCAATCCTCACTTTCTCTCCTACATGTTTGTAAATCTCCACCATAGCCAATATTGCAGCGTCTCTCACCTGTTAAAGAATTCAGAATTTTTAAAGAAACTTATATATGACACAATGAAATACTTCACCTCAAGGTAATATTACACTAGCAACCAACTTGAAGCTCCAACTTGTTTTAATGCCTCTTAACTCCTAGGGAAATTATAACATGTCATTAACAGAAAACCAAGAGGACAAGCCAAGAAACCTTTAAAGACACCTCATTTTAAACATTTTTTTAAAGATTTTATAGAAATCTAAGAAACTGGTGAATAAAAGTTACTAATGTGACTTTCAAAAATTTTATTTGTAATAAATTTATGTAAACAAATATCAATAACTAATATAAATTATTATGGTTAAATTCATAGAAGCCTTATTCTAATAGTTAAAAGGTAGCAACAACCCAAATGTTCATCCACAGATGAATGCATAAACAAATTGTGGTGTATATGATTAGGATTTTATTAAGACTTGAATGGAAGGAAATTTTTAAACGTATTACAATATATATGAACTCTGAGGATATTATGCTAACTGAAATAAGTCAAAACAAAAGGAAAAGTGTTTCATGATTCTATTTCCATGAAGTACCTAGATCAGTTAACTCCACACAAAAAGCCAGCAGCTGGGGAGAACAAAGGGGAAAGAATGGAAAGCTGTCTAATGGGTACAAAGTTTCAGTCTGGGAAGATGAAAATGTTCTGAAGATGGATGATGGTGATGGTTGCCAAACAATGTAAATGTATTTAATTGCACTGAAATGTGAAACATACACTTGAAATGGTCAGAATGGTAAATTTTATTTTGTACATTATTTTACCACAATTAAATGGAAATTTTTCTTTTTAATTTCCCAAAGAAAATTACTTTTTAAAAAGCTCTAGTTCCTTTACACAGCTCACTGTCAAAAAGCAAGCGAAAGCTGGATGTGGTGGTGCACACCTGTAGTCCCAGCTTCTTAGGAGACTGAGGCAGGGGAATCACTAGAGCCCAGGAGTGTGAGGCCTGCCTGGGCCACAAAGCAAGACACTGTCTCAAAAAAAAAAACACAAAAACAAAAAAACCCACACACAGCAATTGAACAGAACATTCTACAAACCTGTCAAAGGGCAGCTAAGACCTGAAAGAAGGGAAAACCCTACTTAGGGTCATTTAAATGCCTAAGCTATGCCAAAATTTTCACAGCTAAGATTCAACTTCAATAGGAGGGACGAGATCTAGATCATACTCTTGGATTAAGCCTATAATACAGACAGCTAAGAAAAAGAAATAATATACCACTAACACAAATTCTCCCTGTTAAATAAGGTTTTAACTACTACAAAAAAATGTTAGGCAAAAAAGCTTTTATATTCAGGAGTAAAGGAAGCTGAAAACCTTTCCTCACAATTAATACACAGGAGGACTATAAGGTAACCCAGAGTCTTTGTGACTCAAACTCAAGAACCCATTATTAAATTTCATCTATCCTTAATACTAGCAAAGATACTGACAAACTATAGCAACCTATGTGGAATATGCTGTTTAAAACTAATCTTAATGTATTTTTTAAAAAGTAAGGTAAAAATCTTTGTTTCATGGCCACCCTCCACCCTTTCTTCTTTTTGTAAAATGGGATAAGAGCACAGAAAAGAAAGGGTAGCCAACAGTCAATACTTGAATATAAATAAAGTTTTACCTGAGTATTTGAATCACCAAATAGGATACACAAATGTGGTACCAACTTGCTGATGGCTAGTGGCTGAGCCCCAAAACTAAATATAATTTGAGAAAAAGAGAATTCGGTTTCAATAAAATAGTAAACAAAATATCCTTATGCCTTCTTCTTGTCTATATCAATATGACAATTATGGTAGAGAAGATGGGCACACATCATTAAAACATGAAGGATATGAGACACAAGCAAAACATAATTCTAAACAATGTGAAATATGCAAACTTGAATAATGACACTGAAAACTGTCCATGACCCAAAAAAGCAAAATGCTTAACAAATGGCACTTTTAAACCTAGCAACCTCTCAATTACTTACGAAATCAAAGCATTTGCTTTTGAAAGAGTGATTTTTCTTAGACTGTGGTTCTCAAATAAATATGCAATCCAATGAAATAAGTACATTAAAAGATCATAATAATTTATGATTATTGATATTTGGATGAGTTCACAGGTTGAAAGCAAATGACAGGAGAGCCAAGACCCACAAAAATTGTGTAGACTGGATGCATTTACAAGCTCTAGATGGCAGAAAGGACCATAGAGCAGTAAAAGAAAACAAATGAAAGAATATTTAAGGAAGTAATGCTACAGAAAAAGTTGAAAGCTACTACACACTACCTATCAGATTGCATAAAATCTGAAAAAATAGTCCAAGCAGAACAAAAGCCCCAGTGACATCTATGATGTCTATGCTGTCTAGTTACCTGGAAGAATCTTGTTCAATGTATGATTTTGGTAGCCACCCACAGTGCTCCAGGAAGCTTAAGGCCAAATGGCAAAAGGGGGACGGAGGAGGAAAATGGCTATAATATGTGAAATACCATTAAGTTAAAAACAATCCCAAATTGGATCCACAATAGAAATAGATCCTAAGTTATACATCTGTCCATTCTATGATCATCTATTTTGGGTGGCTACTATAAACATAATGAAGAAAATAGAGAACACTTCTTATCACTAAATGATTAAAATTAACATGAAGAATAACATGCATAAAAATATTAGCAATAGTTATTAATTTTTGTGGAGATAATGAATAGCTGTTCAAAATTTATTCCCATAACTTTCCTTAACCTTGTGAAATGAATTTTTATTTCTGAGAAATGGAAAACGTAGAGGCTATTTTCAGTAATCATAAAACTTACGTGTTCAAGGTTTCAATAAGACACAGACACACGCCTTCTCGAGATCGAAAATTCTTGTGCTTAAAACCAGAAGTCAACTGTTCCCAAACATACTATTTGAAAGAAGAGTAAACATGTAAAATGAAAAATTAAATTATCCACAATATTTTAACACTTTCCAACCTTATTATCAGCTTTATTGTGTTACTGAATTTTTTCATCAGACTGTTCACTTCTCTACTATAGAGTAACCCTTATCCAAAATGCTTGGGACCAGAAGTGTTTCAGGTTTTAGATTTTTTTCAGATCTTGGAATATTTGCATTTACACAAGATATCTTAGAGATAGGACCAAAATGTGAACCCAAAACTCCTTTATGTTTTACATATTCTTCATACACAGAACATGAAGATAATTTTATTCAACATTTTTAGCGCACTGTGTTTGGAGTAGAACCTGTCACATGAGGTCAGGTGTGGAACTTTCCATTTGTGATGTCATGTCAATGCTCAAAAAGTTTTGAATTTTGGAGCACTTTGGATTTTGGGATTAGGGATGCTTAACCCTTACTTAAAATTTTTCTAAGCCAAATTTACATTGCAGTTGTTTCTACCCACTTTTAGTATCTTAACCATATTTTTAGTTTTTATATATAATTTTTTACTTTAGATTTCAATTATTGTCAGAAAAAAAAAAATGCTTAATACCTAAAAACCTTAGCATTTCCAAAGATACGGTTTCTTGTTTGCTTTAGAACCTTAATAACAATGCTACTATTATAAGTCCAGTAAACATTAAAGAGGTCCACCACTGCCTAGCAACTACATAAACTGTCACACAGAATAGGCTTTTTAAAGATTTTATATTTAAGTTTTTTCTACTTTTTATCCTGGATCCAAACACAAAACCATTTCAAGTCAAGTCATTTTATGGTTACCTATTTGTATAAGTTTATTTCTGAAGAAAAATATAAACTTACACAAATACTGCAAAACAATATTTTCAGTTTGGCATATCGAGGAATTCAGCTTTATTTTTTTCAAACAAATAGTCACACATCCCAATTAATCTTTCTTCCACATTTGGAAACACACTTTTACCATCTACCAAATTCATACACCCTTTTTTTCCAGATTCAATATTATTTCTGGAAACTATATTCAGTTCTATTAATATATTTCTCTCTCACTGCCAAACTTTCAGGAAGCTAATCTAAACACTGATTTTTCAAAATTTTAAATAGGAACCAGGTGTAGTCTTATGTACTAGATTCTAATCCCAGCAACTCAGGAGGCTTAGGCAGTAGAATCCCAAGTTCAAAGCCAGACAGGGCAATTTAGCTAGATCCTGATTCCAAATAAAAGCAAAAGGTCTGGAGATGTAGATCAATGGTAGAGTACCCCTTTGAATAAACTGACTCAGCAACACCATCTCTGGAACTCTACTCAATAACAATACTCAAGGGCTGGGGATATAGCTAAGTTGGTAGAGTGTTTGCCTCACATGCACAAGGCCCTGGGTTTAATCCCCAGCACCACAAAAAAATAAAAATAACAAACAAACAAACAAAACCACACATATATTTATGTCTAAAGATACATGTACAAGAATGTTCTCTAGAGTATACTTTGTAATAACTAAAAGCCAACAACAACTTAAAATACAAATCAATAAACATAAAACAAAGAATATCTACCAAACTATAAAGTTTTAATTCTGAGGTTTAAAATACATGGAATAGTATTTACTTTTAACAATCCAGAAATAGGATTTTTTTTAATAAAACATATATTATAACTTTAAGTTGCATTTTTTTAAAAAATATTTATTTATTTATTTATTTTACGTGTAGATGAACACAACACAATGCCTTTATTTTTATGTGGTGCTGAGAATCGAACCCGGGTCCCGCCCATGCTAGGCGAGCCCTCTACCGCTGAGCCACAATCCCAGCCCTTAAGTTGCATTTTTAAAAAATTTTTTTAGTTGTAGATGGACACATACCTTTATTTTATTTATTTATTTTTATGTGGTGCTGAGGATTGAACCCAGTGCCTTATACCTGCTAGACAAGCGCTCTGCCACTAAGCCACAATCCCAGTCTTTAAGTTGCATTTTAAGTATCACATAATATCATTGTATATATTACATATTCTGATTTTTTTTCCACTTGAGCTACTCTCTTATCTCTGCAAGTTAATTTATTTTTACTGTCCTTTCACAATACCTCCATACTATGGTTTGGATATTGTTTGTTTCCCAAGAGTTCATGTGTTAAAGGTTTGATATTTAGTGGTGGTGTTGAGATGTTAGGACTCTTATGAGGTGGAGCCTAGTAGGATGTCAAAAGACTGGTTGGGGCCTGGGGTTGTGACTCAGCAGTAGAATGCTTGCCTAGCATATGTGAAGCCCTGGATTCAATCCTCAGCACCACATAAAAATAAATAAATAAAATAAAGGTATTGTGTTCAACTACAACTAAAAAATAAATATTAAAAAAAAAAAAAAAGACTGGTTGGTCACCCCCCTCATTCTTGGATTTCTGTCTCACTATGTGGTGATGCAGCTAGGGATCTACACCAGAGCCTGTGCTATGTTGTTTGGACTTTCAGCCTCCAAAACTATGAACTAAATAAATCTATTTTTATAAGTATCCAGCTCCAGGTATTTTGTTATAGTAACAGAAAAAAAGAAAAATACATTACAAAATGGCAAATTATTTCTACTAAATTCATAAAACACAGGTTGCTGTCATAAAATATATGCTTTATATAATTAGTAACCACATTAAAAGACTCTCTTCCTGTCTTTGTAAGAATTAGGGAAACAACATAATATTCAGTAGCTCTCAAATAAACTTTCTCTATAAACATTTATAATTTGTAAACCAGGAAATCCTAAAGTATAATATAAACAGTATCCTGTCAAATAACTTACATCTATGAATTAAGACTTTTTTAAAAGCATAAAGAGTAGAAGGAAAAAAATTAAATATTGATATTGCACCTTAAATTTCA
Source organism: Marmota flaviventris (assembly GCF_047511675.1). Taxonomy (NCBI): domain Eukaryota; kingdom Metazoa; phylum Chordata; class Mammalia; order Rodentia; family Sciuridae; genus Marmota; species Marmota flaviventris. Next base: position 192,877,719 of record NC_092498.1, read on the forward strand.
ATTTCTTTATAGCACTAACATCAATTCACTGCCTAAAATTTCAGTTTTCATGCTTCTTGAAGCTTTACTAACTTGCTGTGATTACCATAAATCTTTACTGATAGTATGTCATGAATTAGAAAAATTGGAATTTTAAAATGCAGGCTTACCATGGGTGGTGCTACTTGATCCATTAACTTCAATATCAGAGCTTGAGCTTCATCTCGAACTTTGTCTTTGGCATCTCCCATTCTGTCTATTAAAGCTACAATAACTAAAGAGAGGGAAGGAAAGAAAAGAGTAAATATAACTCATCTCCATCATAAACTATATTTTACAGACTACAAATAGCAATCATTTCCATAAATGAAGATTCGTAAGGTAAAGAAATTGTTTTAAGTTCTTTATTCATGAGAATCAAAAACATCTGAAAGCAAGTTTAATAGGATATGTACAATATGACATCCATTTTCGATGATGTTCAAACCGGCAAAACAAAATATAATTCTATTTACAGAGATGTATAGATAGTTAAACTGTACACACAGGCAAGGGAATGTTTATTCCCAAGGTCGTGACAGGGATGACCTCTGGAAAAAGAGAGAGAGAAGGGAGGTGTCATCAAGAAATGCAGAGAGGAAAAGTCTAAAGTACTGGCAGAGTTTTACCTTCTTAACTCAGAAGTGATTTTATAACTTTTCTTTAAATTGTACATGTTTGTTATGCATTCTTCTCCTGTACGACATATTCTGCAACTGACAGAAGCAAAAAGCCTAAGCCTCCAGGGCTGAGGTTTTTTTCTACCAAACCCTAGACTTTGACACTATTCCTCGAATAGAAGCAGAAAAGGCAAGTTAATATCCATTCTGGGAAAGTTTTCAGGATCGGGAGTTTTTTAACTAGAAATCAGCAATGCACCACATAGAAATTACATCTTAAATGGAGGAGAGTGGACAATAGAGGTAGAATTCAGAAGGAACAGGTTCTCAAATCAGAACAAAAATCTCAGTCAAAATTAACTTTCCTGGGGCGGGGGCCATAGCTTAGTGGTAGAGCACTTGCCTAGCATGTGTGAGGCACTGGGTTCAAGCCTCAGTACCACATAAAAATATATAAAATAAAGGTCCATCAACAACTAAAAACAATTTTTTTAAAAAATTAACTTTCTGGGGCTGGGGTTGTGGCTCAGCAGTAGAATGCTCGCCTAGCATGTGCAAGGCCCTGGGTTCAATCCTCAGCACCACATAAAAAATAAAATAAAATAAAGGTATTGTGTCCAACTACAACTGAAAAATAAATATTTTTTTAAAAAATTAACTTTCTGTATTTCCTTCATTACCACTGCCATTTAGTGTCATTTTATTAGAAGTGTGACCTTGAACACATTTTTTGTCTATTTCTTCACAAAATATGGGTAGCAATACTACCTCAGAGAAGTTACTAAAAATTAAAAGATAAGATGTAAACAACTCAGAGAATGTACAGCACAGAATACTATCTATGTCACATACTATCACTATTATCATCCTCCTTGTTTAAATACAGAGAAACTTTTTTTATTTCTCTTTTATCATTACATCTATATAGCCTTTCTTTCTCACAGGGACTGCAGGCCTAAGTCTAAAACAAGGGAAGTAGGAAAAAATTAAATCATGAAAGCAGTATTTGGGCTGGGGTTGTGGCTCAGTGGTAGAGCACTTGCCCTGCACATGTGAGGCACTGGGTTCAATCCTCAGCACCACATACAAATAAATAAATAAAGGTACTGTGTCCATCTACAATTAACATATATATAAATATTTTTTAAAAAGGAGTATTTGCCTAGTTTATTTATAGACAGGTATAATTACATGTGTATGTAATTTGATGCTAATATATTTGTCTACACTGCAATAATCAAAACCCATGTAATAAGGTTCAACAACACTTGAGGTAAAAGAAATTTCATTGTTTTGGGAAGAAAATTACTTGAGTAGAGCCCAGTTATACCAAATGTGGCATCATCCAAAAATCTTAAGCTTAATCAAGTAAATGACTATGTAAGGAAACAAAGCCCTCACCATTAAAAAAAAGAAGAAGCAGCAGCAGCAGCAGCAGCAGAGCAGCAGCCTAATTACAAGATCAGTGGGAATCATTTAAATCTTTCTCATCCTACTCAGATGTGTTACTAAAACTAGAGGAATTACTCAAGTGTAAGATTGGCTTTTAGGAGACTATGGTTCTAACAGCTTCTAAATAGCAGAAGATAATAATATCTAAATGTTAGATATTATGTAGTAATATCTCAATTAATCTTAACAACAATCCTAAGAAACAGAGTAAGTCCACTCCATAAAGAAGGTAGAGGGCTGGGATCGTGGCTCAGCGGTAGAGTGCTCGCCTAGCTAGCACTGGCGGGACCCAGGTTCGATTCTCAGCACCACATAAAGGCATTGTGTTGTGTCCATCTACACCTAACAAATAAATATTAAAAAAAAAAAAAAGGCTTAGAGGGATTAAACAGCTTGCCCAAAGTCACACAAATGGCAAGTAGTGAAACCAGGATTCAAATGGTTTCACTAGACAATATGAGGTTCCACTCATGACCACCCATTAACTTACAATTTGAGGTGTTTCAGTATATGTGCATGTTCATGCATTAACAACCATATAATAGAGATGGAAAAAAATACACTTCTGAGAAGTAGAATTTAACTCCAAAATAAAAAATTAACTCCAAAATAAAACTCAAATGTTGGTTCAAAAAGCAGCTTACTTCTCCAAATTAGAAATTTCATATGAGGTTACTCTTTCATATATGTAAAGTTCATAGGCCTAGTACATGGTAAAAAGTAGGCATTAAAAAATGGTAGCAAGCTATGATTACAAACTTTTCTATTACACCATATCAACCCTCAAGTAAAAATAGGTTCAAGTTTTGTTAAGAGCAATTAAGGTCCCTCAAAGTGAAAACAATATTGACTAATAGTAAATGCACAGAAAGGGTAGGAAATTAAAGGAAAAATCCATTCATTATAAGTGTATGAATGGACATGTGGCATCTAATTGGGAAAACACTCTCCCAAAAAAGCAACTGAATGTAATTTATTAAGTACTTAAAGGTATAAGAGACACAGAGTTAAAAAAAAAAATTGGGGGTGAGATGAGGTCAATCCTTTTTTTTTTTTAAATTGTTGATGGACCTTTACTTTATTAATTTATTTATATGTGGTGCTAAGAATCAAACCCGGTGCCTTACACATGCCAGGCAAGCACTTTACCACTGAGCCACAACCCCAGCCTCCATGTTGTTTTTTTAATCTTTCTTTAGTTGTAGATGGACACAATATCTTTATTTTCTTTGTTTTTATTTGGTGCCAGGGATCAAACCCAGTGCCTCACCCATGCTAGGCAAGCGCTCTACCACTGAGCCACAACCCTGGCCCCCTAAAATCTGGTGGGTTTTTTGTTGTTGTTGTTGTTTTGGGGTTTTTTGGTGGTGCTGGGGATTGAACCCAGGGCCTTGTGCATATGAGGCAAGCACTCTACCAACTGAGCTATATCCCCAGCCCGAGGTCAATCTTAAAAGCTCCCAGATACTGAAATCTAAAGCACATTTCTAGAAGGGAAAGAAAACAACCACAGAAAAGAAAGAATCTCAAAAAGAAATAACAGCACAACAGAAGCATAAACAAGGTAAGCTATACCTAAAAAGAGTATGAAAGTTTCTGCTAAATTAGGGTGGACAGAAAGTACTTCCTGAAGATTATGAAGAAAAAGATTATTGAGATGGAGAAGAGATATATATATAGCAAGAGAACTTGAACACCAAGGACAACATAACAAAAGTTATGAAAAGAGGACAGTGTTAAGAGTCGATAGATAACTAGGGGCTGAGGTTGTGACTCAGCGGTTGAGATCCTCAGCATCACATAAAACTAAATAAATAAAATAAAGGTATTGTGTCCAACTACAACTAAAAAAAATCTTTTTTTTTTTTTTTTAAAGAGTCAATAACTAGAACTCTAATCCCATTATTCCTCTTGCTTCAAAATGAGCAGGCAGTATATCAAACCCCATCTGGCCTTCCTAGTGTTTGAAAAACAAGTAAGATACATAATACCCAGAAATACTCTCAAATCTAAAATGCTCTCTGTAACAATTAATAGCAAGGAGCTACTAAAGGGCAGAGATTACAAATACAAATGACTACAGTCACGTTTTCACAAGAAATGCCAAAACTGAATCAGTTTAAGTGCAGAATTTCATTCTTACTATACAATACCTAGCATTCTCAGTTATAAGAAAACAACATGGCTTATGAATTAGAAAGCTCATGACCCAGACAAAAAGTAAGCTACAACACAGCTTCAGTCAACAATTACATGTCAGAATGGAAGAATGACACATTGGCCAGTTTCTCGAAGTCAGAAATATAAATTTTTATTTTAAATTGGGAAAATTTTAAATAAAAATTTAAAAATTTCCCAATTTTAAATGCTTAGTCAAACATTTTAAGAAAACACAAAGGCAAGTAAAATAAGTTTTCAGAGCATAGTTTTTAACATTTACTACAGAGTTTTAAGCAGAACATTGACAGAAAAAAATCTTTTCAGAAGATCAGAATATAAAAGAGGGGCTGAAATCAAGATTATGATTAAAAGTGAATATTACATGGGGCTGGGATTGTGGCTCAGTGGTAGAGCGCTCGCCTAGCATGCGCAGGGCCCTGGATTCGATCCTCAGCACCAACCATATAAAAATAAATGAATGGAATAAAGGTATTGTGTCCAACTACAACTAAAAAAATAAATATTAAAAAAAAGTGAATATTACAGAGAAACCTATTAGATGTTGATGCTGAGAAGATAGCTAGGAAAAAAAAAAAAAGAACTGACTGGATTTGGTGGCATACCAAACATAATAAAAAAGTTGAACCAAGATATTTAAAAGTAAGTGTGATATACACTTAAATATGAAGCATCAACTGAATCCATAAAAGAAATCATTAACATTTAAGATTATATGGTTATAAAATTGAACCAAATTCATTCATATAGCATTCTAAAAGTCACAGTTTAGAAAATGAATCAGGTGACTCAGATTTAGAAAATAAGTTAGAGCAAACTTTGCAATTAGAATTAAAATACACAGAGGATTATACTAGCAAATTATAGTACATAGCAAACACATAGTAAGTGCCAAAGTAGACCCAGAAGCTCAGGATCAGTATACAAACTTTAATAAAGAAATTGAGAGTGTTGCTGGGCATGATGGCAGACACCTGTGATCCCAGCGGCTCGGCTCGAGACGCTGAGGTAAGAGGATTGTGAGTTCAAAGCCAATGTCAGCAAATGCGAGGTGCTAAGCAACTCGGCAAGACCCTGTCTCTAAATAAAATACAAAATAGGGATGGGAATGTGGCTCAGTAGTTGAGTGCCCCTGAGTTTAACATCTAGTACCTCCCTCAAAAAAAAAGAAAGAAACTAAGAGTGTTTAGGAAACGTTTTTAAAGCAATCTAACTCAACTGATTTTGTTTGCTGGATCTAATAATAGAAAACTGAGTTTAGTTCAGGAATTCAGAATATAGTGATACATGCCTGTAATCTGTGTTCATGCCTATAATCCCAGCTACTCAGAAGGCTAAGGCAGGAAGACTGCAAGTTTGAGAACTGCTCAGCAACCTAATAAGGTCCTGTCTCAAAATTAAAAAATAAAAAGGGCTGGGGATGTAGCTCAATAGTAGTAGGTCTCTGGATTCAATATCTAGTATCACAAAAAAAAAAAAAAAATCAAGGGGCTGGGGTTATATCTCAGTGATAGGATATATGTGCAAGACCCACGGTTCAATTCTCAACATCAAAACCAAAGCAAAAAACAAAAATAAGTCTTTGAAGTACTGGGGAACAAAACTAACCAAATTTTATTGTTCTATTGTGTGTATGTACAAATATGCAATAATTAATTCCACTATTATGTATAATTACAATGTACGAATAAAAAATGTGACTTTCATTTTTTTCATTTAATTTTGTTGTAATTTATTTGTTATGTTCTATAAAATACTGATCTGAACAGTTTGGCAATGAAAGAACTGATCATTCCCCATAGACTATAAGCTATATTATAAACTTCAGTAAGAGATCAAGTAAAAAAAATCTGAAAATACAACATAAAAAAATCTATTAACACTACTTAGCAATTTCTTTTGTTTCATTATTTGTTTCTTGGGGTTATTTGCTTTTTCCTCAAAGGGGATATAATTCTTTAAATAGGTCAAAATCTTAGGGTAAACTAAAATAATAAAGAGCAGATCCCTCGATTGTACAAAACTGTTTTTTAATTTACACTGAACTAATTCTGTTCGAAAACTAGGAGAAAAAAGTCACCACATCAAACTCTACAATGATTTTTAAATAAAGTTAACTTACCCATTGCTACATAGGATTTAAATCGTGTTGATAATCTGTCCACAAAGGCACTTAAAATTTCCAATCCCATTAATGATACCTACAGACAGAAAGAAGTTTTAATGAATACAAATTATTGATACACATCACTATATAATTTTTGACACACTCAAATCTTCATATATTACCAAGTTTTTAAACACTGAGACTGAAGTATTCAGGGGTAAACAGTCATGAGGCTGAGGCACCCTATTCCCAAATGGTTCAATAATAATAATTTATAAAATAATTAGGAAGATAGTAATAAAGTATTTGGGGGGAAAAAAAGCTAAAAACGGGGAAATTAGGTGAAGGTTTCACAGGAACTCAGACTATACTTGCAACCTGAACTTCAAAATAGTTCCTAAATCAAAGTGAAAAATTCAAAAGAGTACCTTTAATTACAAAGGAATTTCAGCCTCCATCTAGAATGTAGAAACTGGAAAAACACTCCCACTCCAACAACAAAAAGTCAAGTAATCTACAAAATCATAACTGTTCTGAATGCATCAGAAGCTGAGGTTGTAGAATAACCAGCTAACCTTAAAAAAAAAAAAAAAAAAGACAACGTGGGACACAAGCAGGTCACATGTGACAGAAGACAGGAAGAAAATTAAGCTGCAATACAAGTAAGAAAAACACAACCATATTTAACACATTGTTAATAACTGAGTGAGGCTGGAATGAAAATACAAAATCTCTGGTATCACACACACAAGAGTTTGTATCCACTTGGAAGCTCTAATTAGCACCCACTTGCAAGTTCTTTCTCCACAAACCTCCACACTAATAATTAAGACTGAGGGCTGGTGGGGATTGGAAAAAGGATTTCTTGGTGTACAGGTCTGGGGGAAGTGAGAAACTGCATTTACTAATGCTGCCAATACCCTTGTCCTACAAGAAAGGCCAGTTTAAAATACTGAGAGAAGGATATCAAACACTGTTATCCCAAGGGCACATGTAAAACAAACTGTTCCCAGGCACAGTGGCACACGCCTGTATTCCCAGAAACTCTGAAGGCCAAGGCAGGAAAACTGCCACTCCAAGGCCAGCCTTGGCAACTAGGCAATACTCTGTTTCAAAATTAAAAAATAAAACAAACAAACAAAAAAAGGGCTGGAGGTGTAGCTCAGTGACAGAGCACCTCTGGGTTCAATCCTCAGTACCACCACCAACAACAAACCTGCTTCTGTTGAAGAAAGGAAAAATACAAAAAAAAAAAAGGCCTTCTGTCTTGGAATTGTAATTAGTTCAACCACTATGGAAATCAATACTGAGGTTTCTTAAAAGACTAGGAATGGAACCACCATATGACCCAGCCATACAGCTCCTTGGTATTTATCCTAAAGAATTAAAGTCAACATACAATAGCCATACAAACATACCCAAACTATGGGACCAGCCTAGGTGTCCATCAACCAATGAATGGATAAAGAAAATGTGATACATGTAAACAATGGAGTTTTATTCAGCCATAAAGAAAAATAAAATCATATCATTTGCAGAAAAAACGGTGGAACTTGAGACCACATGTTAATAAGCCAAACTCAGAAGGCCAAGAGTTTTAATATTTGCTCTCATATGTAGAAGCTAGAGAGAAAAAAGGAAAAGAAAGGTGTGTGTGTGGGATCTCATGAAAATCGAAAGAAGATCAATAGAAAAGAGGAAAGGGACCAGGGGGAAGGAGGAGGGAAGGGAAAGGGGAAATACTAGAAAATGAAAGTGTTATATTGTACATATATATGAATATGTAACAAGAAATCCCACCATTATGCACCAATAAAAAATATATAATGCACCAATAAAAAAAGTACCTGGGGAAAAAAAGTCCTCCGCTTCAATGGGAGGACATGATGAGTTCAAACAATTAAAGGTTTCCAGGTGGGGAGGGATGTGATCTTTGATAAAGCCTGCCCCCAAGACTCAAGGACAAAAAGCCTCCTAAGGCTAAAGCTGGACCAGAAAAACAAGAGAATTACCACACTCCTACCAACCAGGCTAGCAAGCACAAGAAAGCAGGAGCAATGGGAATCTACCATTAGGGAAAGAACTGGAACATGAGGGAAAAGCCCTCTATGAAACAGGGAAATAAGGAAGGCTTAAGTGCAACATAGAGCAGAAACATTAAAGAAAATGCTGCATCAAATCAACCAAGTAATAGAGCAACCAGAAGTAAATATGAACTAAAGGTAAGTATAGCAACCATAATATGCAAACCTAACTCAACTTCTGCCTAGACTGATTACATAGCTCCACACTAGAATCTTAACAGAAAAAGCAAGCCATTTCTAAGCATAAATACTATTTAACTTAGTCTTAAATTTCTTAAACACTATCTAGCTTTCAATTAAAAGTTAGGAGACACACAAAAGAGCAAAGGGAGAAAATTTCAATGTCAATAGCACAGCAAGAAACAGAAAAAAAAAAAATGCCTCTAAATAAAATACAAAAAAAAAAAAAGGTCTGGGGATGTGGCTCAGTGGTTGAGTGCCCACTGAGTTCAATCCTAAGTACAAAAAAAAAAAAAAAAAAAAGAGTTTAAAAAATAACAGTGTGTTAAAGGTTCTCATTAAAGAGCAGACAATAAGCATGAATAAACAAGGAATTTTAGCAGAGATAAAAATCTTGAGTCAAATGCAAATGATAAAAAAATGTAAAATGCATTTTTAAAGAATGATAAAAGAGATTCAGAATTCTTTTGTTGGGTCCAGTACCATGGCACACACCTGCAATCCCAGACTCTAGAAGCTGAGGCAGGAGGATCACAAGTTCAAGACTAACTTCAGAAACTTGGTGAAGCCCTCAACTTAGTGAGACCCTGGCTCAAAATTTAAAAATAAAATAAAATATAAAGGGCGAGGGATATAGCTCAGTAGTAATTTAAAATAAAATATAAAGGGCTAATGATATAGCTCAGTAGTAGAGAGTCTCTGGATTCAATCCCTAGTAACAAAAATGAGGAGGAGAGGGAGAATTCTTTTGATGCACTCATCAACATATTTGCCATGAAGAAAAAAAGAATCAGTTAACTTGAAGTCAAAATTACCCAAATGAAAATATAAAATGGGAAGAAAGGGGGAGGAAGAAGAGGCAAGCATTCAAGAACAGCAGGACAATATCAAATTGTCTTAACATATCAGAGGAATTCTAGAGGAAAAGAAAAAGAGACAAGGCAAAAGAAGTATTTGGAGAAAATGGCCAAGAATTTGGTAAAAATAATAAAAGGTATCAAACCCAATAAGAGTCTCAGAGAACCTCCAAAAGGAAAATTAAAAAAAAAAAAAAAAAATACAGACACATGATGCTCAAACTGTTAAAACCAAAAGAAAAGAAAATCTAAGTCAACGAGAAAGTAAACAACAACAAAAAAAAGGTTGCAATCTCTCTGTCAAAACGTATGTGAATCATACAATGACACCTTCATAGTATTGGGGAAATAATTCTATCAATTTATATTTCTATACCTAGTATAAAAAAGTCTTTCAAAAAAATAGAAAGACATTTTCAAACAAAATATGATAGAATTTATTACAACAGATCTACATTATAAGAAATGATAAAGGGGCTGGGGATGTGGCTGAAGCGGTAGTGCGCTCGCCTGGCATGCGTGTGGCCCCGGTTCGATCCTCAGCACCACATACAAACAAAGATGTTGTGTCCGCCGAAAACTAAAAAATAAACATTAAAAAATTCTCTCTCTCTCTCTTTAAAAAAATAAAAATAAAAAGAAAGAAATGATAAAGACAAACATCTTCAGGTAAAAAACCATAACAGCAGACAAATACAAAGATCTACACAAAGAAAAAAATGACTCAGTAAACAAGTGAAATTAAATATTAAAACTCTGTATATGTACACATACACATATATAAAAATCACTAAAAAAAATTGACATTCTAGGGCTGGGGCTGTAGCTCAGCAATAGAGCACTCGCCTAGCGCATACAAAGCACTGGGTTTGATTCTCAGCACCACATAAAAATAAATAAATAAAATAAAAGATTAAAAAATTAAAAAAAAAAATTGACGTTCTAAAGCAAATACTAGCACTAGAGAGTAACACCACAGGATAAAAGATCACTATAAAAATCAATTGTGAGGGCTGGGGATATAGCTCAGTTGGTAGAGTACTTGCCTTGCATGCACAAGGCCCTAGGTTCAATCCCCAGCACCACACACACAAAAAAAATCAATCATGGCTGTGTGCAATGGCACATTATTATAAATCCCAGTGACTCAGGATGCTAAGCCAGGAGGATTACAAATTCAAAGCCAGGCTTGGCGATTTAGCAAAACCCTGTCTCAAAAAAAGTCTGAGCCAGGCGCAGTGATGATTCCAGCGGCTCGGGAGGCTGAGGCAGGAGGATCATGAATTCAAAGCCAGCTTCAGCAAAAGGTAGGTGCTAGGCAACTCAGTGAGACCCTATCTCTAAATAAAGTACGAAATAGGGCTGGGGATGTGGCTCAGTGGTTGAGTGCCCCTGAGTTCAATTCCCAGTAAACCCCGCCCCCACCCCGGAAAAAAAAGGTCTGGGGAAGCAGTTCAGTGGTAGAATGCTTGCTTAGCATGCCTAAAGCCATGCCTAAAGCCCTGGATTCAATCCCTAGATTCAATCCCTAGTGTCTCACAAACACACACAAAGCCATGTTTCTTCATGCCAGCACTCAACAAATGAGTCTTGAAATGTATTAAACTAGTGTCACTTACAAAATCAAAACCCACAAAATTTTTCTTTTTTTTTTTTTTTTTTTGGGGGGGGGGTTACTGGGAATGGAAGCCAAGGGTACTTAACCACTGAGCCACATCCCCAGCAGTTTTCTATACTTTATTAGAAACAGGGTCTGGCTAAATTGCTTAGGACCTTACTAAGTTGCTGAGGCTGGCTTTGAAATCGCCATCCTCCTATCTCAGCCTTACGAGCCACTGGGATTACAGGTGTATGCTACCATGCCTGACCCCTTAGGACATAAATCTAATAATGAGGTCCAAAAGCTACATGCTTAAACTACAAAAAGCTAATGAAAGAGATATAGATGAATTAAATTAAATGGATACATATACCAAATTCATGGGCTGTAGGACTCAATATTATTAAAATTTCAGTGGTACACCTTGTAATCCTGGCTTTCAGATCTTGAATTGAAAGCCAGCCTCAGCAACTTAGCGAGGCCCTTAGCAACTCAGCGAGAACTTGTCTTTAAATAAAATATTAAAAAGGGCTAGGGACATGGCTCAATGGTTAAGCACCCCTAGGTTCAATCCATAGTACCAAAAAAAAAAAAAGATTTCAAACTAAAAATAATAATAATAATAATAATTTAAATAATAAAAAAAAAGATTTGAAACTCCATGAATAAATAATTCAATCTTGATCAAATTCCCAACAGAGTTTGTTGCAGAAATTAACAAGCTGATCTTAGGATAGGGGGAGATACAGATCTAGATTTATAAAATACACACATACATATACATAAAAGGTTCATGGGTAGAATGTCCATACCAAACACTGAACAAGAAAAACAAATTTAAAGTCAAATTACCTGATTTTAAGACTTAATAAAGCTAGAGTAATAAAGATAATGTGATATTAATAAAAGGATGGACAAATAGATTAACGTAAAACTGAATACAAAATGGAACCAAACATGAAGTCAACTGATAACCAACAACTGTGCAATGAACAATTCCATAAGAAAAATCTTTCAACAAATGTTACAACCATAACCACATGCAAAATATTAAACCTCAACTTACACATCACATCAGTTACAAAAATTAACTGAAAATGGATCAACAAAAATGAAAAACACAAATGTAACACCTACAATGCTTTTTTTGAAAATGAAATAACAAATGAACCTAAATGTTATTCAGTTAGCAGTGTAACCACACAAGACTATTGCAACTGACTTTAAAATACAGTAATGTGACTTTATTTCTCCACTGAGATATGCAAGGGGCTGGAGATGTGGCTCAAGCGGTAACGTGCTCGCCTGGCATGCACAGGGCAGGGTGCTGGGTTCGATCCTCAGCACCACATAAAATAAAATAAAGATGTTGTGTCCACCGAAAACTGAAAAATAAATATTAAAAATTCTCTTTCTCTCTCTAAAAAAATAAATAAATAAAAATAAACTATGCAAAAAAAAAAAAAAAAAGGAAACTGTTGTTCTTAGAAACTGCTGCTTATAGAAAGAAATACATGCAAAAGATAGGTAGAAGTTAAGTACAAGCTGTAGTCCTGAATCTGAACTGGAAATAACAGTATGAACTCATGAAATATCTTCTTCCTTCCTTCCTTTCCTTCTTGTAGTACTGGGAATTGAACCCACTAAGAGTCAGAGTTACACCTTTTTTGATTTTTTTTGAGACAGTGTCTTGCTAAATTGCTGAGCCTACTCTTGAACTTGCAATCCTCCTGTCATACTTAGTCTATTTGCTATGATTATAGGCATATACCACCACACCTGGCTTCACAACATAGTTTTCTTTAAAATAAAATCTAACTCTACCCACTAGAAAAAAATCTAAAAACAATGACTAAACTAGTAACAATAAGTACCACTACCACCACATCATAGTTTCCAGACACTGTTTCCCACTAAAAGGAAACAGCTTCTAGAGAAATGGCTAAATCCAGGGCTGGAGCAGGAAATATGACAACATCTTATGATACTACAGAACAACGATACTATCAAAGATCACTAAGGCCATGCCAAGATAGGGCAATGTGAATACCAAAAAGGAAAAAATACATTGTCTTGAAATACATCAGATATGTTTAAATACAAGAGTTCATAATGATAGCAAAAAAAAGAAAAAAAAAAAAAGTTCTGGCAACACTGAAGGACACTGGAAACATCACATTATTTTCACAATTAGTAAATAAAAGGAAAGAATCGTATAAACAAATCTGCCATTCTACATAAAGTATAACACTAAGTAACCAAATAGTTGTATATGGGAAAAGTTTGTCTTTATAAAAGAATTAAATATTAATGGCTGCTAACATTACAAAAAAAGAGATTCAGACTTTATGCACCTCCTGATGGATGGAGAACATTACTTATGAAATAGTCTTTTTAAAAATATTTTTAAATTTTATTATTTTTTAAAGTTTTTTGTAGATGGAGAAAATGTCTTTATTTTATTTGTTTATTTTTATGTGCTGCTAAGGATCGAACCCAGTGCCTCACACGTTAGACAAGTAGTCATATGCATACAGGGTCCTATGAAACAGTCTCAGTGGAAAAAAGAAACCCTGGATTTGATTAAGCTTTAGATCCAACTAAGTTACCAGTTTATAGGAAATACAGAAAAAAAAAGAAAAAAAAAAAAAAAAGGTCAAACATCATTATAAGAATGAAATCAGAAAATCCAGACTACTGGAAACTCTATCACAAATAAAATCCAAGAACTTTTAAAAACAGAGAGGACTGAGAAGAAAACAGATTTATAAATACTTTAATGGATATGTTAACTCTGGCAGCAGAATAATGGTCTCCCAAAGATGTTCACATCCTAACCAAACCCCCCCCCCGCCCCCGCAACTAGGTAAATATGTTATCCTACATGACAAAAGGGACTTTGTAGGTGAAACTAAAAATCATCAGAGAAGGAGACATTAACCTGGATTATCTTAGGCCCAATGTAAAGTAAGAACACTTGAAATCTACTCTTAGCAAATTTCAAGTATACAAATTTCAAGTTATTACTAATAATAGTCAACATGTTATACATTGTTTCCAGAACTAATTCATCTTATAACTAAAAGTGTATACTCTCTGAATAACATCTCCACTTTTCCCATTCTATTTTGTTGCTATGAATTCTACCTTTTTTCTTTTAGACACCACATACAAATAGGATCATGTAGTATTTTTGTCTTTCTGTCTCTGGCTAATTTCACGTAGCATAATGTCCTTCAGGTTGATCCATGTTGTTGCAAGTAATAGGATTTCCTTTATTTTGTTGTCAAGGCTGAATAACATTTCATGTGTATATCACATTTTCTTTATTCATCCATCTGTTGATAAAAATAGGTTGTTTCCATATCTTGGCTATTATAAATAATGCTTCTATGAACGTGGCAGGGCAAATATCTCTTTAAAATAGTGATTTTACTTCTTTTAGCTATATACTCAGAAGTGGAATTGCTGAATCATATGGTAGGTTTGTTTTCATTTTGTTTTGTTTTGTTGGGTTTTGTCAATACTTCAGATTGAACCCAGGGCCTCAAGAACGCTAGACAAGCACTCTACCATTGAGCTACATCCCTCGTTCTTTTTTATTTTGAGACAGGGTCCTACTGAGTTACCCAGGCTGACCTCAAGTTTGCAATCCTAATACCTCAGCCTCCCAAAAGTTCCTCTTTGTCTACATCCTCACCAGCAACACTTGTTATATTCTGGCTTCTTGATAACAGACATCCTAACAGGTATGGGGTGATATCTCATTGTGGCTTTGATTTGCATTTCCCTAATGATTCCGGATGTTGAGTATTTTTTTCACATACCTGGTTGGTCATTTATATGTCCTCCTTTGAAAAATATCTATTCAGGTCTTTTGCACACTTTGTAAGTGGGGTGAATTTTTGGCTTAGGGTTTATTTGTCTGCTATTAAATTATATGACCTCCTTTTACATTTGGGATATTAACTCCTTGACAAATAAGTGGGTCTTTGCAAGTATTTTCTCCCATTCAGTAGATTGCTTTTCATTTTATTGTTCCTTTTGCTGTGCAGAAACTTGTTAGTTTAATATAGTCCCACTTGTTTATTTTTTCTTTTGTTGCCTGTGCATTTGTTATAAAAAAAAAAAAAAAAATTGCCAAGACCAATGAAGAAATTTCCCATTTTCTTCCAAGAGTTTTTACAGTTACAGGTCTTACATTTAAGCCTTTAACCCATTTTTATTTATTTTTTGTGTATGGTGTAAAATAAAGGTTCAACTTCTTTCTTTTGCATGTAGGTATCATTTCCCCCATACAATTAAATGAAGAGACTGTCTTTTTCTCATTGTGTATTCTTAACATCTTTGTCAAAAATTAGTTGAACATAGGGCTGGGGTTGTGGCTCAGTGGTAGAACGCACGCCTAGCATGCGCGAGGCCCTGGGTTCGATCCTCAACACCACATAAAAATAAACAAAATAAAGGTATTGTGTCTAACCAAAAAATAAATATTAAAAAAAAAATTAGTTGAGGATAGGAAAGGTAGCAGAATACAACAGTCACTAGTATGGCAATATGTAAAAATGTGGATGTGTAATCGATGTGATTCTGCAATCTGTATATGGGGTAAAAATGGGAGTTCATAACCCACTTGAATCAAATGTATGAAATATGATATGCCAAGAGCTTTGTAATGTTTTGAACAACCAATAAAAAAAAAAAGAAAAAAAAATTAGTTGAACATAAATGGCTGAGTTTTTTTCAAGGGTCCTTGTAAGAGGGAGTCCTTATAAGTACAGGTCTTTATAAGAAGGAAGTCAAAAATCCAAATCAGAGGAAATATGATGATGTAAGCAGAGGTCAGAAAGAAAGTTTTCAAGATGCTACACTGCTGGCTTTGATAATGGAAAAAGATGCCATGAGCCAAAGAATGCAAGCAGCCTCTAGAAGCCTCTCTTTAATTAAGTCTCCCACAATAGTTCTAGAATATAATCCTGCTGGCACCTTGAGTTTATCCCAGTAAAATCCATTTCAGACTTCTGATCTCCAGAACTATAAGAGCATACTGGATATTGTCATAAGCACTAAATTTGTAGTCATTTCTTAAAGCAACAGTAGGAAACTAATAAATTAACAACCACAACATATGAATCTTATTTGGATTCTTATTTCTCCAAACTAATTAAAAACACTGGAAATTTGAACTCTGGATATTTGATGTAAAGAAATTTTTTTGTAACTATGACAATGAGATTCAGGTTATACTAATTTTTTTAAAAGAGCTTATCCTTGAGACAATGACGAGACTAACTACAAAGTCTTATGGATGGACAATATGACATCTATGATTTGTGACAAGATGATGGAGTAGGGTTGCTTATGGGTGAAGAGTAGTGTTATGGCTGAGTTTATTTTACTGTCTACCTTTATATATGTGTTCAAAGTCCTCTACCATTATTTTGTTGTTTTGTTTTAACTATAGCAAGCATGATTCCTAATGGTGAAATGTTAGAACATACCTTTGAAACCTGAAAAGAGAAAAATGCCCACTCTCCTTTTTTCATCCCCATTCTATGGGTCTTAGAAAATACAATAAAACCAAGCAAAACTATGGACTGAAAAGAAGAAAGGTTGTCATTATTCTTTGATATGATCATTGTTAGAGAAAAACCCAGAAATTACAGGAGGGGAAAAAGCTTTTAATTATATAACAAGTAGGTTACTCATAAAAATCAATATGCCAAACACCATTCCATTTCTATATATTAGAAAGTATAATTTTTAAAAGAATCACATATACAGTACTCTCAAAAACTGTAAATTGCCTAAGAGTAATCTAATAAAAAAGTGTGTATAACACCTATTTTGAGAAAACAATTAAAACAGAATTGAAAAATATTAAATACCTAAACAATTTTCATGGATAAAGAGGCAAATATTATAAAGACATTAATTCTTCCCAAGAAAGAGAATATTCAATGTAAATGCAATAAAAATTCCTCATATTCTGGTGCCTACCTGATTCTGAAATTTACATGGGATAATAGATAAAGACCCAGACAGGTGTAGCGGCTCAGGAGGCTGAGGCAGGAACATTACAAATTCAAAGCAAGCCTCAGCAACTTAGCAAAGCCCTAAGCAACTTAATGATAAGCCTGTATCAAAACAAAAAGGGCTGGGGATATGGCTCAGTGATTAAACACCCCTGGGTTCAACTCCTAGTACCAACCAACCAGTCAATCAATATGCAATAACAGCTAATACATTTCTAAAGAATATGGTAGGTGAGCCAGGAGCAGTGGCACACACCTGTAATTCCAGCATTTTGTGGCGTTAGGCAAAAAGATTGCTAATTCGAGGTTGTTTGGGCAACTTTAACAAGATCCTATCTCAAAAAAAAATTAAAAGGACTGGGGATGTGGCTCCATAATAGAGTACCTGTGGGTTCAATCTCCAGTACCAGACCAAAAAATACACACAGAGGTATATATAGTTGGTAAATGTGATACATCAAATATCAAGATTTACATATGAAGCTATACATACCTTTTCTGAACTTCCATGTGAACATTTTTCAACTTAACCTGCATCTTGGCTAAGGGTATACTCAGCAGTAAAATACTAAAACTCTCAAAAAGAAATAGAGCAATACTCAAATTTGCTCCTCATCACTTCCTTAGAAACCCAAATGCCTCTGCTTATATCCCTTAAAATATAAAAAGTACAGCATCTCTCCCCAAAAGAAAGAACAACATAATTTTTAACAGTAGAAAAACTCTTTAAAAGCAGCTGGGCGTGGTGACTCACACCTGTAATCCCAGCAACTCTGGGAAATTGACTGAGATAGGAGGCTGTAAATTCAAGGCCAGCTTCAGCAATTTAGGGAGTCCCTAAGCAACTTAGTGAGATTCTGTCTTAAAGTAAAAAACAGGACTGGGGATATGGCTCAGAGGGTGGCAAATTGCCCCTGGGTTTAATTTCTGGCGCACACACACACACAAAAAAAAAAGCTAAAAATTTGGAGGTAAGGTCAAACAAATTTTAGGGTATTTTTAAACCATAAAACTCAAATTTTAAAAAATATAATGAAATGTTATTAACCCTGAGAAATTTCAGGACTCTAGAGTCATTCCTCCATTCTTTCTCTCCCACCGATTTCTCTCCCTCTGCCCCTCCCTTCTCACCTCTGCATCACAAGTAGTTGAACATATTTGAGCAATCAGTCAATAAACTTAAATGCAAGCCATTGCCTTTGCTAGAGAGTTTCAATTAAATAGGATATAAAGTCTTCCAAATAGCTTAGATCACAAATGTTGTCATTCCTGGAAAACTCATACACCAAAACAGTTCTGCTAAGTAACTGCATTAGATAGTAATGATTACACTCAATTTAAGAATCACAACTAAGAACTTTCCTTATAAAGTCAGAAAGTCAGCCAGCACCACAAAAAAATAAAATAAAATAAATGAAGTCAGAAAGTCAGGCAACAAGTTTTTTGACACCCAGAAACACATGTTTAATTCATAATCATGAATATTTTTTTTCCACAAGTGGAACAGGAAAAAAAGCATATATTGCTCATAACAAACATACTCATATAATGCTCCTCTTACTAGGAAGTAGAATAGGTTTACAGGATGTTTTTTCCCCACCAAATTAACTAAGAAAATTAGTGTGAATGGGGATATAGCTGAATGGTAGAACACATGCTTAGCATGTACTGGGTCCTGTATTCAATCCCCAACACTAAAAAATTCTTAGACAATTAGTAGTAAAAGAATGTTATAGGGGCTGGGGCTGTAGCTCAGTGGCAGAGTGCTTTCCTAGCATGTGTGAGGCACTGGGTTTGATCCTTAGCACTGCATAAAAAGAAACAAATTAAATAAAGGCATGCTATTCATACACAGCTACCGAAAAAAGAGTAGTATAGAATAATTGGCTAAGCAAAAGGGCATGTACACACAGGTTATATAAATGAAACCCAATGATCTACAAATTTTAAAAACCTGAAAAGAAACATAGTTATTTTTTTATAAATAATAAAACTATTGACTTCAAAAAGGAAGAGAAACAAAGTGAGTTAGTGATGAACGTTAGGATGAGGTAGACAAAATAAGGAAAATATAACCCAATATTCCCCCGTCTAGACATATGCCCAAGAACAATGGTTCTCAAGGACAGTGGGAATGGGGGACACAAATATTACAATCTGGAGATGCACAGCCTATAGGTACTTGGTATAGGTATACTTGGCAGTCCTGCTGACAAACATTTAAATAGATTAAAAAAACCTATCTGAAGTTCTGTAAGTCTAAAATTTAACTTTGCCCCCCGCAAGTACCCTTTTTTTTTTTTGCGGGGAGGGATGGGCATGGTTTTGGTATATGAGTTTTCCAGGAATTCAATCAACAGGTAAATCAAAGGACAAGTGTGCTTTCATTTACTAATGCAACAAATATTAGGAGATTGTCATGGGTGTAAATGCTGGAAGGTGAGTAGATACACTATGGGAGAATTTTAAAAATTCTAATTCCTTCAATTTCCTCAATGGAGTAGGAAGGAAGGACTTAGCTGACAGTGATAATAGATAAGAAGATATTGGTATCTCTCTCTAAGGGGAGAGAAAAAGATGTAAAATAGCTGTTTAAGTGAAACAGTGAATGAACTCCAAAATACAGTATGATGCCAGACAGTATTAAGGGCCAACTTTCAGTCCACAAATTTAAATGAAGCCAGTTTAAAAAACTGTGTTTTCATCCATCCACCTTAAGTTCCACTGGTGCAGGTATAAAGATAGGCAGAGTTGGGTTAATTCATACTGAAGTTTATTAAATGAGGATAATAAATCAAGAATGAGAAGGTAGACAAAAATTAAGAATGAATATAAGGGTGTGATTAATGACTGACCATGATATTTAGCTCAGTGATGAGAGTAGGACAACTGGATGTAATGGAACATGCCAGTGATCCCAGCAGCTTGGAATCTTCCTGAGGCAGGAAGATCATGAGTTCAAAGCCAGCCTCAGCAATGGCAAGGTGCTAAGCAACTCAGTGAGACCCTATCTCTAAATAAAATACAAAATAGGGCTGGGATGTGGCTCAGTGGTTGAGTGCCCCTGAGTTCAATCCCTGGTAACCCCCCGCAAAAAAAAAGAGTACAGGATAGGGGCTGGGCCTGTAGCTCAATGGTAGAGTGCTTGCCTTTCATGTGTGAGGTACTGGATTCAATCCTCAGCATCACATAAAATAAATAAATAAAGATATTGTACACATCTACATCTAAAAATATATCTAACTTAAATAAATAAATAAAGGTATCATGTCCATCTACAACTAAAAAAATAAAAATAAAAAAAGAGTGCAGGACAGTTAAAAGCTTAATGAAAAGGATGTCAGATGGGATGATCAAACTTTGTAGGCTAGTGTACTGAAGAAATGAGGTTCAAAATTTAGACTTACAAGGCTGAAGTTGTGGCTCAGTGGTAGAACGCTTACCTCACATGTGAAAGGCACTGGGTTCAATCCTCAGCACCACATAAAAATAAATGAATAAAGGTATTGTGTCCATCTACAACTAAAAATATATTTTTAAAAAAGTTAGACTTACAGAGTATCACTGTCATCAACAATGAATCACCCAGCAACCACACATTTGTAATAGTCTGAATTGATTGTGACAGCATTATAACTATTACACGTACTGTTGCAGCCATGTAACTATCATGTCTTCTTGATCAGTCTGGTTGGCACATTAAACATGGAAATGCAGTCAGTCCTCCAAATCTGTGGGTTCTACATGCTCAGATTCAGCCAACCTCAGAAAAAATATTTGAGAAAAATATATTGTGGATCTACACCGAAAATGTACATTTTTTCCTTGTCATTACTTCCTAAATAATATAACTATTTACATGGTGTTTACATAGTATTCAATATAACTAATCTAGAAATGATTTCAAGCATATAGAAGGATACATAGGTTATATGTAAACTCTACACCATTTTATATAAGGTATTTGAACACTGAGGATTTTAGTATATGAGAGAGAGGAATGGAACCAATTCCCTGTTCAAACTAAGGGAAAACAACATATTTTACCTCATTATAAATTACATGTAATTTTCCTTTATACTACTGTTAGAGGACACTACACAGATTTTTAAAAATTATGTGTAATAGGTATTCTCTATACATTTAATTTCAGGATTATAAAGGGAGCATTAAAGGAAGATGCTAAATCTGACCAATTAGAATCAATAACCAAGAGAAATTCTCATGCATATGTACAAAGTGACAATATACAATGTTAATAGTAAAAATATTAAAAACAACCTGGAAAGGAACAGGCCAAAATACACATATATTAGTTGGTAGATAAACATCTTTTGAGGAGGGGGGGTACAAAAACATGGTAGCTAGATGTCATGGCACATGCCTATAATCCCAGCAACTCAGGAGGCTAAGGCAGGAGGATCACAAGTTCAAGGCCAATCTGAGCAATTTAGCAAGATCCTGTCTCAATATAAAAAATAAAAAGGGCTGGAAATGTAGCTGAGTGGCACAGTACCCCTAGGTTTGAGCCCCGCATCCCATTTTAAAAAAAGTACAATAGTGATAGTTTATAGGAAATATAATTGAAGTGAAGCTGATGTTGGGAAATATTATCCTTAGAAAGTCAAGGAGGCTATAATTTTGAATTCCCAGAAGCATGAAATCCTAGCACATTACTTAGGTAGCACTATGTAGTTATAATATAAATACTACTTATTGTTTTCTTCATTTTTAGAGTCAATTTACTGTTACAGATGCAGATGAAATGTAAATGTTACTGTTGCTCACAATGTACAAGAATGAAAATAAAGCTAACAAATAATAGAAAACAAGTTTTAAAAAGGAAAGAAGGATGAATATCCTAATTTCTTTAGGCTTAATCCTGCCTAAAATTTCCTATTCCCTTCACTGTTTTTCTCCAAACTATTCATCACCACCTACCACACAATAGATTTTATTTACTTATCTTGCCTATTCCTCTATCCCCACTAAAATGTAAGTCCACAAAGGCAAGGATATCTCTTTTTCACTATTGTATCCGCAGTGCCTAGAATAGTAGTAAGTGCCTGCACATGTTAGGTCATCAAAAAATATCTAAATGAATGAGTCTTGCCTGTCTGGTTCACAGCTAGATCCTCACCATCAAGAACAATACCCAGCATATAGACAGTACTCAAATGTATCAAAGCAATGACTGTTATGACATAAATTCTAAAGTATCAAAACCAAAGAAAAACTAGTTTGTTCAGCATAATTTAAAATTTAAGTACAATTCTATTTGTACATTCAATATTCCTACATTTTTTTTTAAGAGACTTTGGTGTGGGCTGAGATTTAGTGATAGTTATCTGGATAAAAGACCCTGGGTTTAAACCCCAGGAATGTTCAAAATCAATTTAAAAAAAAAGAATTTGGTGTGTTTCATTGTCTCTCGAGTAAAAACAGAATATGCAATTTAGTTTATAAAACCCAAATAACACTAATTAGAATACTCTCTCCCTAGTAATGTCAGAAGTTTTTATATTAAAGAATTTAGTAATTTTATATTAAAGAATTATTGGTTCAATAATTCAAGAAGAAGAAAGAATTGATGGATCAAATATCCTTGAGTAGATAAGAGGACATGGAAGCTAATAATACTCATGAGGAGGGATTGGTGTTAAGTGAGGAAGGCAGGTAATTCATCCATCATAACAGCAAAAAAGGTAGACTGTTGGGGAGAGCAACCAGAAAGTGTGTAAATAAGCTGGTGGAAGCCTGTGGCAGGTCTCTTCTGAGTATCTGGTGAGAGCATGGAAAGAATGTACAGCAAAA
This sequence comes from Marmota flaviventris, assembly GCF_047511675.1. NCBI lineage: Eukaryota > Metazoa > Chordata > Mammalia > Rodentia > Sciuridae > Marmota > Marmota flaviventris. Next base: position 192,900,664 of record NC_092498.1, read on the forward strand.
ACAAATGAAAACCTGAGGCAGACCCCTGAAGGATCCTTACTCTTAAGGACCAGTTAAAAACAGCACCAAGCAGAAATAGAGCTCGAGGCATTAACAGAAAAATTAGGATACTGTGTTATCACAGAAGCCAGATGTGTTTCAAGAGATGGACTGCTCAACCATCCATTCACTGACAGTACACCCGAGGAGTGAAATAGCTCAAAGCAGATTAGCTACAGTCAATGAGAAGCAGGGGGCACATCAATCACTTGGAAAGGTGAACAAACATTGTCAAAGAGCTGATTTTCTACAAGAATCTGTGCTGTATCATAAAATCAACTACCTTGAGCATGTCTTTCTTAAAAAGTAAGTAAATTTAGCTTGTTTCTCCAAATAACTAATATTCCCAAATGGCAATGATATATTAGTAAACAATAACTTTTCCCAAATAAGAACAATAAAGATATAATATGTAATGAAGCACAAAAGTGGTAAATTTTCAAGTAGGTTTTACCATTAAATCTGCATCATAATTCTAGAGTTTGTCTTTCTTCTCTGCATAGAGAAGCTTTCAAAGTACAGCCTATTCGCTGGATATAAGGATATATTTCTAAGAAAAATCACTTCATCCACAGGTTCCCGCCAGCATTTTAAAGCAACACTGCCACCAGAAGACTGGAAAGAAAAGTAACAGCTAACTACTACAGAACAGGCTAATTACAGAATATTTACCTGGCCTCTCTACATAGCTACACTATAGTCTGCTACTACTGACTCTAAATAAACATTCATTTCTTCTTATACCTCATCCTCCTCCTCGCCAATAAACCTGGTAGCACATGGTTTCAAGTCCGAGTCAATCCTCAGCTGCATTACAACAAAATGAAGAGCCTTCAACTGCTTCCGGTCGTCAATAAGGAAAAGCAAATAATGTAACAGGATCTACAGTTTTTCATAAGAAAAAACAGTAAACACAATCGGACACCTAGTTAAGCCCTTAAAATCTTTTAGAGACTAAGATCACCACCTTCCACACATAACAATTATGGGGGTGGGAGGGGGGAGGAAGGAACCGGGAGACTGAGTAGGATGAAAATCAGTAGGAGGGGATTAATTTGACATCTCTTTTCAACTCAAAATCGTATCCTAACGTCCTATGTCTTCGTACATAGAGTTTACACTGGCGAGAACAAATATTAAAAAGTCTTGGATCCCTTTACTGTATATATGTTATCAATTATTTTTTTTTCCAAGTAAGTGATAAACACTGTGCCCCCCCGCCCCCGTGCCAAGTAACTCCGCAACGTGTCACGGAATAGCTGAATTTGTCGTTGTTTCACAAGCGTGGAAAAACTTGGTCGTGGTGAAAAGTCACAGTCGCGAAAAGAAAGACGGAGCGCCCCGGATCCCCGAGTTTCCCCTTCGCCGGGGTCTTCTGCCGCGCCGACGCTGCTCGGGAGCTCCCGGCCAGACGCGCACGTCCAGGATTAAAGGGCCGGTCGGGAGCGAGGGCGTGCCCCGCCGCGCCGCGCCGCCACCACTTACCCGGTAGTTGCTCGAGCCCACCCAGCCGGTGAGCGCGTCCACGGTCTTGCCCAGGCGGCTCAGGTCGTCCCCCAGGTCCGGGATGGCTCCAGGAGAGCTAAGGTAGAGCACGAGCTCCTGGCCCACCTGCAGCCGGCTGCCCACGTCCTTCTGCAGCACCTGGGCGCTGAAGTACTCCATGCTGCGGGGCTCCATAGCTGCGGCCGCCGCCCGCCCGCCGGCCAGCCCTCCCGCGAGGGGCCAACTTTCGCCGAGCGTCGCCCAGCCGCCAGGGCGAGTCCCCGTGGGAGCCCGCGGGATGCGCTCGGCCAGCCCGGGGCGCGGCTCCTAGGGCGCGGGGGTGGGCGGAAGCTGCGCCAAGCGCCCAGCGGACCCCAAACCAGTCAAACTCGGCGCCCCCCGAGCCCCAGCCCGCTCTAGAAGCCGCGGCCGCCGGCGACGTCAGCACGCGCGTGACGTCAGCGCGACGCCGGAGAGCGCCCGCCTGCCAGGGCTCGTGCTTCCCAGTGGAGGCAGCGGTAGCTGCAGGAACTGGCGTGAATGCTGGGACGCCTTGGGAGGGTTTGAGGGCTTCCTTGGGTGGACACTGCCAGCGGGGCCAACAGTTTACCGCTAGCGGATTTTGCAGTACCCTGCCTTCGCTGTGTCATATACAGATCGCTGCCAAGTTTTCTTCCACTTAAATCAATACTAACAAAGTTTCTGGTGCTTGGTATCTCCTTCCACTTCTCCGGACGTTTTTTTTTTTTTTTTTCTTTCTTTCTTAAAAAGTTTATTTATTTTTTAAGTTGGTGCGTTATAGTTATACATAAAAGAAGAATTCATACGTGCACATACCCTGGTGTGACTAACTTCATTCCGTTCCTCTTCTTTCCCATTCCTCCTCCCTCACTCTCTTTATTCCACTTTCTCTACTTCACTGTTCTTCATTGTACTTGCATGGTATCCCCACCCCTTTTTAAATTCCTTATTTCTCCCTAGTTTCTGCCTATGAGAAGACATTCAACCCTAGTCTTTCTGAATCTGGCTTATTTCAATCATGATGTTCTGACCATTTTTTTTTTTTTCCTAAAACCAGAATACATTGTAATTTTCTTTGTTGAGAGCTAGCTATGGGATTAACAGACCTAACACTATGTCTTGCCACAATGTCAGAATTTATTCACAAGCCACACTAGTTTAATCGGTTGCAATTTACTGAGTACTTGTGGGTGACTTGTAGTCAGAAGCCCAGCAATCACAGAGATATTGTTCTTGTTGTTTTTTAGTTACTTTATTGAACATTATATTCAATATAAATGTGTTAACCATTATAATTATCATGATACAATGTGTATGTGTGTAAATGCAAAAATACCCATTGGTTGTGTTTTTAGAGGTATAATTACATTTAGAAACCTATGCAATGTGAAATATAATTTGACATTAAAAAAAAAACTAGAAGTATGAAAGCCAGTGTGTTATTTGATAAGAGCCTATTACTGCTTCTGAAATTATTGCATGTGTGTCCCTTTTCTCTAGTGATGTTGGATTTATCATTCAGTTTTGATTGGAGTAATATTGTTCCACATTACTGATTTTTTTTTAAGTACTGTTTGAACCCTGGGCCTCATGCTTAATTAAGGTAAGCTCTACCACTGAGCTACATCCCCAGCCCCCACAACACTAATTCTAACATACATCTGAAAGTTTCTTGCTTAAGCTCTGCTTAATCTTCACCAAAGGAGCAACATCAGTCATGCTGGTACCCTTTTCTCCAATTCTTGTTTTACCTTTCTGAATTCCTCTGTAACTTCAGATCAGAGTCTTGTCCTTTCAGTTACTCCACTATTTCCCTGCTGGTGTCATTCCCTTGTCTCACTCAGCTGAGCTTGCACTGTAGGATGTTGTGATCCAAGTGCTCAAGTTGATTGTTCAAGTGCTTTTCTCAGCTACCAGTCTTTTCCAGAGTCCTACTAATTTCATTATGGAGTTTGTCCAAAAATTCTTTGATCTCCTTTAGAGCAGATTCAGTTCCAATTTTGTGCTGGTGCATTTAGTCAAATGGATTCTCTAATCCATTTCAGAGGTTTCATTCCATGATTGGCTGGCTTTGAGGCAGAAACATTATGGTGTAACCACATGGAAGAGGAAAGCTGCTCCCTGTGGCTACCAGGCAGCAGAGAGAGGCAAGCATGCAATCATAGGTTCTTTCATTCCAATCCTAATTACCATTATCTGTAACACTTCAGTTGCACATCATGCTTTACATATATATATATATATATACATATATATGTATATATATATATACATATATATGTATATATACATATATACATATATACGTATATATATATATATATATATATATATATACAAATTACAGAAAGGCTAAGAAAGGGTTAAGGTAGCCACAGGGGTTCAGGGGGGCTAAACAAAGTACAAAGGCAGAAAGAAGATACAAATGGAAGAGTCATCACTGAATGTCAGTCAAATAAGACTGTAAGCTGCTAAAGAACTTGTTCAGGGTACAGGACTGTCAGAACACACAGAGTCAGGTTGGCAGGCAATTCCAAAGTGGGCCATGAAGCAGGAATGTCAAGCTAAGCAGTTTCAAAGTGGGCCATCGATCAGTAAGATCAAACCCAGGAACAGAGGGTCGGAGGTTCATCATCTCCATCTCACAATGGGTCAGGGTGTATAGCACCAGGCATTCTTGGGGGTGTTCCTCCTTTTATGGGTCCCAGGTGAGAAGGTTGTTTCATTCAATGGACTGGTGAATTCAATAAGCGTGTGGGCCTGGTTTGACAGATATGGGGTTGATACACCCCTTGCATCAATAAGTTGATGCATGATTTAATTCAGGAAGTTCACAGATGGGTCATTTTTATTAACACAATTTATCAGTTTGTGCCTTATGCTTGTGCTGTGCAGACGGTGGTTGTTTACTTGTACAAACCAAGTATAGAGTCATTCTGCTTGGCACTTTTACTCAAAATGGAGTAACTCGTACCAAACTAATGTTTTATATAATGGAGTAACTGAGGGTTAGGCACAGCCTGCAAACCACTGTTCTATACATCATAGAGTATTTCAGAGCCAAGCCTAGCCTACTCTCCACATTCTTCCTCATCAAAAACATTATGATCCCCTGCTTCCAGTCACCAGCAGTCACCATGTAGTACCATTTTCTTTTTAATCTGAAGTTTGAAGTTCATGTTCCATGAGTTTTGGCAATCACATTGATTCGTGAAATCATTATCCAATGAAGGTATCATACATTCTGTCAGCCCAGGAAGTTCCCAGAAACTTCCCAGTCAATAACCACCTCCACCCTAGGCAATTCTAATTTGATTTCTAATAGGGTTTTTCCTGTTCCTGAACTTAGAAAAAATCATACAGTCTGTTTGAATCTGGATATTTTCTTCTATCAAACTTTCAATAATTTTGCTGGGTTCTCTGATGTCTTAGAAGTCCCTTCCTTTTTATTGCCAAACAGTATTCCATTGTACTGATTTATGGATCCATTTACCTAGTGACAGGCATTTGGATTGTTTCCAGTTTTTTATTCTTATGAATAAAGCTGCTATAATGGTTAGTGTCCAAGCTGTTGTGTGGGCATGTGTTTTCATTTCTCTTGTGTAAATACCAAGGACTGGAATTACTAGGTCTCATGAAAAATGTGTGTGTGACTTTAGAATAAACTGTCAAGCTGTTTACTAAAGTGGCTGGACCATATTAAGTTCCTACCAGCAGTGCTCAAGAATTCCAGTTGCTCCACAACGTTTACAATATTTGGTATGGTTAAGATTACTCAGTATAGCTATTCCAGTGGGAGTAGAGTGCTCTACAATATATTATAAATATACATAGTATTTGTTTCTCAGCTAATTATTCCCAATAACAATTAAACAATTATTTATATAGTATCTGACTCCTCTGATACCTAGAAAGCTCTGGGAACATTTGTGTTTTCTCTAGGATGGTACTTGGTTTATAATGGGTGTTCAATCAACTTAAGTTGAATAAGTGAATGAATTCAATGAAAATGGACATTTGAAATATAAATAATAACTAAATAATATACTTTGCAAATGCAAAGAAACCTGACCTTTTTATGTTTGTTCTGATGTTTTTTTCTTATATTTGTTTTTTATCTTGTATTGTGTTGTAAATTTCTTCCATTTTTTACTGTTGTAAATCCCCTGAGACTCTGCATCAATCAAATAAACTATGTGCTATGGTTAATTTTATGTGTACACTCATCTGGACTAAGGGATGACCAGCTAGCTAGGAATATATTAATTTTGGTTGTATCTATGAGGATGTTTCTGGAAAGATTAGCATTTGAATAGTTGAGCTGAGTGAAGCAGATGTTTCTCCCCAATATGGGTGAGTATTATCCGATCCATTGAGGATGTGAACAGAACAAAATGGTGGAGGAAGGGTGAATTTACTCTCTACTTGTGGTGAGATAGCCATCTTTTATCCTTAGACATTAATGCAGCTGTTTCTCCAACTTTAGACTCACACCAAGATTTATATCATCAAGTCTCTAATTCTCTGGCTTTCAGACTAGGATTGAATTACACACCAGCTTTCTTGGTTCCTCAGTTTGTAGGCAGTATATATGAGACTTTTTAGCCTCTATCTGTAGATATTCTGTTGGTTCTGTTTCTTTGGAGAACCCTGATTAGTACAGGCTGATAACTATTCCTTGGGTGTCTATAGGTTCTGTTCTTACAGGGTTGCAAAACAATGTAAAAGGAGGATCCCGAGGATAGGAAATCTATATTTTAGATTATTGGATTGGCATGAGGACAGGGACCAAGCTTTCAGTAACAAATTGTTGACCTGAGAACAGCCCCCTCTCCAGTTTTCTTGGGCATGTCTGCCTCTCCAGGCAACCCTTCTTCCGTGCTGAGGATACAAGGTGCCTGGTAAGTTTGTTGACAGCTGACTGCTGGAACATTTGGAGAGGGGTGAGTTTGCCTTGGGTCGAACTGGAGGAGCTATTCCTGTGAGTAAATGAATAGAGACTGAAGAATTGTCCATGCAGTTGTTGAAACTCTTTTTGCTTCAGGGAACTCCCACCTTCTGTCCCTGAACAGTATAAGTTGCTCCATCTTGGTCTACTTCAAGAAAAAGGAAACTGAATGCAGTAAAGTTACAATACCCTTGGCCATCTGCATGCTACCTGCCATATGTATACCTTGTCCAGTCACCCACCAACTGCCACCATGGACCTTTGGACGGCCCTGATGCTGAATACCCTTAACTTAACTGTCCATGCCCCACTTGATAGAGAACAAGAACTTCAGATCACTTCTCCCAACTTTGCCCTTTCTCCGCAGTAAGCAGCTTGAAGATGCCATCACCCATTTTTCCATAGAAATGGAATTTAGAAATTGACAGTGGAGAAATGCAACAATGGTCCATTTTATGCTTTGAATGTAACACTTGCTGCTGTATCACTGTGATTTATTTTAAATGGGGATATGTTTCTTTCTCTTCCTCCTCCCACTTTCCCTAATCTGTGGGTAGGAGTAGGAGTGACAACAGGATTACCTTTCTTCCTCATCCTGAGCAGAGGCAGAGTTATTTCTTGAGCACACATGAAGGAAGCACTTCAGGGGAAGGCGCCAGAAGATCTAAGAAATTTACTATTTCCTAAATTAACAAGTGAATTACAACTCCAGATAGAGAATATGTGAAATGTAGCCTGTGAATCACCACTTCCAACCCCTCCTGTTAGGCTGGCTGGGCCTGGTACCCCATGCCTGTAATCCCTTTGGCTCTGGAGGTTGAAGCAGGAGAATTGAAAGTTCAAAGCCAGCCTCAGCAACTTAGTGAGACCCTGTCTCAAAATAATAAGTAAAAGGGCCTGGGGATATGGCTCTGTGTTTGAGTGCCCCTGGGTTCAATCCCCAGTACCAAAAATAAATACATAAAATAAATATATTTATTTATCCCCACCACCCGCCCATTTCCCTGGGACAGGAGTTCCTTGTGTTTTTCCTTTGCTAGCAAAGCATTAAAACTTATTTTTCCTTTTTCTCAAAATAAATAAATAAATAAAATTTAAAAATGATTGCTGCTCTTCACCCTCAGTTGTCTCCATTTACCTTTTTGAATTTATGTAACTTTAGGATCACATTAGATGGTCTGTAAGTTATAAGATAATTAAATTGTCTTCAGGTTCTAATTATGATTGCATTGAGTAGTCCTGAAAGCAACTAAAAAATTCTTAAACACAGGTTACTATTACTTACATATCCTTTTTGTTGTGATTTAGATCTTAAATGGCCCTAAAAGCTCATGTGTCAAAGGCTTGTTCCCTAGCTGATGGTGCTATTGGGAGTTGGTGGACACTTCAGGATGTGGGGCTCGTTGGAGGAAGTAGATAATTGGGGATGTGCCATTGAAGGGTGTCTGAAGACCCCAGCCCCTTCCTCTCTCCCTCTTTGTTTCCTTGCCACCATGAGGTGAGCAGCTTTCCTCCACCACTTGCTTCTGCCACTGTAGGCCCAAAAGGCACCAGGTAAAGTGACCATGAAACCTTTGAAACTGTGAGCTAAAATAAATTTTTTCTCCTTTTAAGTTGTTTACTTAAGGTATTTTGTCACAGTGATATAACACTAAGAAATCCTCTGTTTCGTTAATTCATGAACAAATATCTTCAGAGTACATCATGTGCTAGAGATACTATCCCAAGTTCCATAGGTACACACAGATCATTTGCATTTGGCCTCTGCCCACAATAAGCTCACACAGACAAGAAAATCAACATTTCTGGGATGGCATGATAGGATCAGCAAAGAATTTTTGGGAAAAACAACAACAACAACAACAAACTCCTTATCTAGATTTCACCAAGTATGGAGTAGGAAAGTTATAAATTAGAGAAAGCTTCCTGGAGAAGGTTATATTTAAATTGAGTTTTAAGAATAATTAGGGGGGCTGGGGATGTGGCTCAAGCGGTAGCGCGCTCGCCTGGCATGTGTGCGGCCCGGGTTCGATCCTCAGCACAACATACAAACAAAGATGTTGTGTCCGCCGAAAACTAAAAAATAAATATTAAAATTCTCTCTCTCTCTCTCTAAAAAAAAAAAAAGAATAATTAGGAATGAACCAATTCAAGAAGTGGTCTCCTCAGGAATAGCATGTTTATCTACAAGTTGTAGTCTTGAGTGTTCAATTCAACATTTGTTATACTTATGTATCTATAAAAAATTTACATAATACCACTGTTGTCTGCCATAGGTTTAACATTGTTGAAGCAAAAAGGTCCCAACTTTTAAGTTGCACAGACTCACTGTCTTAGTCATTTTTTTTTTAGAGAGAGAGAGAGAGAGAGAATTTTTTAATATTTATTTTTTTTTTTTAGTTTTCGGCGGACACAACATCTTTGTTTGTATGTGGTGCTGAGGATCAAACCCGGGCCGAACGCATGCCAGGTGAGCGTGCCACCGCTTGAGCCACATCCCCAGCCCTCAGTCATATTTTCATATTACTCCAGACTAAAAGAAATAACTAAGCAATACCACCTATTTTTAAAATATATATATATTTATTTTTTAGTTGTAGTTGGACATAATACCTTTATTTTATTTATTTTTATGTTGTGCTGAGGATCAAACCCAGGGCCTGAAAAGTGCTAGGTGAGCACTCTACCATTGAGCCACAACCCCAGCCCACAATACCACCTATTGAATTATAAAATCTAATGAATAAGCCAGGTATGATGGCACATGCTTGTAATACCAGAGATGCAGGAGGATCACAAGTTCAAAGCCAGCCTCAGCAACTTAGTGAGGTCCTAAGAAACTTAGTGAGACCTCATCTCAAAATAAAAAATAAAAAAGGGCTGGGGTTGTAGTTCAGTGGTAAAGCACCTCTGGGTTCAATCCCTAATATGAAAAAGAAAGAAAACAAATCAATGAGTAAGAGTATGCATGTCCTAACAACTTAATAGCCATACAAAAAAAAATTAATACTTATGAATAAAAAACAATTTTTATTTCATTTTAAATACTTAAATACTTACATTTAATCATGAATAGGATATCTGTGCTGGTTGGTCACTGCTCAATTTGTCAAACATTGCAATGAGGCTGATACCATGATTTTCATACTGTTGTATGTGGATTTTCATGCTATACTTCTGTTTTTATCACAGTAACCATAGAAGACACAACCTTGCAAGGGTAGGACCTTAATGTACCACAGTCTAACATTAAAATTGTGAACTTATTGGAGCCACATTATATCTGACAAATGCTGAATATCCCTATTTTTCTTTAAAATTGAAAGTGTTCTGGTGTGCTCTTGTTGAGTACCCTGAGTGCCCTGGTTCCTTCATGAAGTTATCAGAGAGACAGAACAGAAGACACAGATAGTTCAATCAGGAGGACTGGGCTTTGAAAAAGTCTTGGCCATATGTAAGGTCTTTTAATCTTCCAAACAGTGCTATATGGAAAACACTATACCACCAACTTAGAAATGAGAAAGCTGGGGCTCAGAATTAGGTCCCTAGCCTCATTCATAACTCTGGATCCATGATTTGAGTCCAGGATATTTGTTTATATTTGCTTCTGTTATTTTCCAAATAGATACAATTAAAGGAAAGAAAATTAGGGGTGTGTGTGTGGGGAGGTAGTTTTGAATAAACTACCACAATAATAACATTCCTTGTCTAATATGCTTTTATTTCCTTTTTTTTTTTTTTTTGGTAGCAGGATTTTAAACCCAAGGATGCTCAACTACTAAGCCACATCCCCAGCCCTTTTTATTTTTTTTTATTTTGAGAGAGTGTATACCTAAATTGGTTAGGGTCTCACTAAATTCCTGAGGCTGGCTTTGAATTTGCAATCCTCCTGCCTCAGCCTCCTGAGCCACTGGGATTAAAGGTGTGTGCCATCACACCCAGATACTTTTTATTTCTTTGAATATTTGTATTTTCACTTACAACCTGCCATTCTTTGAATTGCTACTAAAAAGAAAAGGGTAAGGAGATGAAGGAATTGTGTCAAAATTTTAGGAAATAATATGATATAGGAAACATCTACATTCTTTCATGCTTATTCCCTAAAATGTGTCTGAGAGCCTGTGTGTTTTTTTTTGGGGGGAGTGGTACTGGGGTTTGAACTCAAGGGCACTCAACTACTGAGCCACATCCACAATCCTATTTTGTATTTTATTTAGCGACAGGGTCTCACTTAGTTGCTTAGTGCCTCATTTTTGCTGAGGTTGGCTTTGAACTCATGATCTCCTGACTCAGTCTCCTGAGCCGCTGGAATTACAGGACTGCACCACTGTACCTGGCTTCATATGTGTATATTTAACTGTCAACAATACTAAAATAGATCATCTAAATACAGCAGACTGTACTCCTGATCTATGTATTTGTTCATTATTTGTGACAATAATGGAAACTTTGAGTAGAACTTTGTTCTGACAGTGGAGTTTCTTTTCTATACAAAGATTAGGAAATAAATCACTATGCTACTTGTTTGAAGCCATATTTCAACAAAGATTTACCAAGAAAGACATTGTGTTAGGTACCAGGGTGGAGGTAACAAGTAAGAGTGACTTACTAAAAATATATCATAATCTCTCCTCAGAGGTTAAGAGGGATGTCCATAAAAGTTCATGGTAGATATTCATAATAGCCCAATTATAAAACAAAACAAATGTCTACCAATTGGAAAATAGATAACTGTATTTCAGTGTACGGTGGCACACACTTGTAATTCCCGCCACTTGGGAAGCTAAGGCAGGAGGATCTAAAGTTGGATACCATTCTTGGCAACTTAGTGAGACCATGTCTCAAAATAAAAAGTTACAAGTTCTCGGGATATAGTTCAGTGGTAGAGTATATCTGGATTCAATCCCCAATATCATAAAAACAAATAAAATAAATTAGATGAAAATTAATAAAAAATAAATAAGGGAATAAAAAGGTTAAGAAATAGGGATTAAAACCTAACAATTATAAATATTTATGCCGCCAGAGGCTGGGGCTGTGGCTCAGCAGTAGAGTGCTCGCCTAGCACGTGCGAGGCCTTGGGTGCAATCCTCAGCACCACATAAAAACAAATAAACAAAATAAAGAAAATAAATACATAAATATTTATGCCCCAAACAATGGAGCATCTATGTACATCAAACAAACCTTTCTCAATTTCAAGAGTCAAATAGATCACAATACAATAATACTGGGTGACTTTAACATACCTCTCTCACTACTGGATAGATCTTCCAAACAAAAATTAAATAAGGAAACTATAGAAATAAATAATACAATCAATAATTTAGACTTAAGAGACGTATGTAGAATATGTCATCCATCAACAAGCAAATATACTTTTTTCTAAGCAGCACATGGCTCCTTCTCTACAATAGACCATATCTTATGCCACAAAGCAATTCTTAGTTGTTGAGAGCCACAACCAAGTCAAGATGGCGCCTGGCATTTTGCCAGAAGGAGTGGTTGAGAAGTAGCCAGCGAGCCATTAAGATGATGATAATTAAGTTAAGCTGTGTATAATTATTAAGATAATGACTGATTGCTGTAACTTGATGATGCTAAATTGAAACAATCTGTGTATTCAGTTATGTATATAAACCTCTGCTGTCCGGCAATAAGGCGGCTCCTGCTACCTCGGGTGCCCGCTACTTTTGAGTTCTCGTGGAGTTCCTGTTGAGTTCCCATGGAGTTCTCGCAATAAAGTAGTTCCTGTTTGAGCCTACAAGTGGCTCGTGACCTCCCGGTTATTTGTGCCCAGCCAGACTGCGGCATTTGGTGGCCCATACGGGGAACACCTGAAGCTTGGGGGGAGAACAACAGCCGATTTGGATTCCAGAGAGACGAACTAAAGCGATTTCTACAGACCAAAAAGAAGATGACTTGGCTCAAATCCATATAGCTGATATCCAGAACTTCAGTTTAGCTATCCTTACATCTGCGACAGTGGTTCTCCCACACCTGGAGGCTTATAAATAATGAACACCATTAAGGCCTATTTCAAATGTAAAAAACCTTGGGGCTTGCTTATGGGAATACCTTCAGATCCATATGCAAGTTACAGGAAGAAGGATGGGATATCAAAAGAAGAGTTAAACCCAAGTGGTAACCAGGATGCTTTTTTCAATATCTATTTTATTATTGCGCTCTCCCACATCATGAAGTTCTATTTTATTTTTTGAGCTCATACAGACCTAGGTTAATGTTTTTCTGATGAGTTCTATTTTTTGACTGTGGAGTTTTTAAACATTGCAATGGAGATTTCACCTGTGGAAAACTACAAGGCCTTTACTATTATGTTATGTGTTGTATGTATTGTGTTATGTGTGCACACTTGTGTTATGTGTTGTATGTCTGTATGTGCATATGTCCATATGTCATATATGAGGAGTGCTCAGGAAAAAATGGATCCAAATTTTTTTTTATTCATGTGATTTAAATGGTTTAATTTAAATTGGGTAAACAGCTGTTGAGGATTGTTTTAAAATGTGAACAAAAAAGGAGGTTAACAGATCTGTTTGTTTACTTTCACCTTTCCTTTTCATTATATCTAATTCTATTCAGGATACTAAATTGTTTAGAAAATTGCTTTTTTTTAGTGCCTGCTGGAATGTTACATAATTTTTTTTAGCCATCATTGCCAGAATTCCTATCTTCATCCCAGTGCCGGTGAAGACAAAGATAAAACCAAACTACAGCTTCTGCAATAGCTATCACAATAGACTGTATAAACTGATGCATCAATGAATAATGTAACTCAACAAGTGATGCTCAATCAAGGAGTCGATTTACTTTGGGAGGAAATGGACATATTAATGGATTCCTCTGCTTTGAACTACTTGCAGAACTTGCCTGGACTATGTATCACTTGTATGCATTGTGAACTATCTGTTGGTGCAGTGACTTGTGGTAGTGCCAGGATATCTTTGCTGATGGTGTCATCAGTGGTACAATTTTTCCAAAAGGAGCCATCAATTGGCTTGGTGTCATGGCATTTTGTATCCTCCTCCCTTCTGCTTGTGATGGTCGTTATCCAGAAGTATGGCTGAGTGTGTTGGGCCAGTAGTCAAAGAGGGGTAAGACTCAATTGCAATGGTACCAACCTAAGACAGGAGGCTGACGATTTGAGGTCAGACCATCCAATGACAGGTAAGGACCATATGTAGTATTGGACAACCTAAAACAGGCACGGTCCCTAAGCCACATACTTGTTGTTTAATTAAACAGAAGGGGGGAGATGTTGAGAGCCACAACCAAGTCAAGATGGCGACTGGTATTTTGCCAGAAGGAGTGGTTGAGAAGTAACGCCAGCGAGCCATTAAGATGATGATAATTAAGTTAAGCTGTGTATAATTATTAAGATAAAGACTGATTGCTGTAACTGGATGATGCTAAATTGAAACAAGCTGTGTATTCAGTAATGTATATAAACCTCTGCTGTCGGGTGCCCACTACTTTTGAGTTCTCACGGAGTTCCCATGGAGTTCCCATGGAGTTCTCGCAATAAAGTAGTTCCTGTTTAAACCTACAAGTGGCTCGTGACCTCCCGGTTATTTGTGCCCAGCCAGACTACAGCACTTAGTAAATACCAAAAACAGAGATAATACTCTGCAGTCTATCAGACCACAATGGAATGAAATTAGGTATAGCAATAAAATAAAAAATAGAAGCTACTGTAACAAGTAGAGACTAAATAATACACAATTAAATGATGAGTGGATAGTAGAAGAAATTAAGGATGAAATAAAATTCTTAGAGATAAATGAGAACACTAATACAATATATCAAAATCTCTGGGACATTATGAAAATAGTACTAAAAAGAAAAGTTTATTGCATTGAGTGTATCCATTACAAGAATAAAAAGTCAACAAATAAATGACCTAAAACAACATCTCAAATTCCTAGAAAAAGAAGAACAAATTAACACCAAAAGCAGTAGAAGACAGGAAATAATTAAAATCAAAGATGAAATTAATTAAATCAAAAGGAAAGAAACAATTGAAAAATTGACAAAACAAAAAGTTGGTTCTTTGAAAATATAAATAAAATAGATAAACTCATGGCCATGCTAACAAAGAGAAATAGAGAGAAAACTCAAATTGCTAAAACACAAGATGAAGAAGGAAATATCACAATGGATACATCTGAAATACAGAAGATAATTAGAAACTATTTTGAAAATTTATACTCTAATAAAATAGAAAATATCAAAGACATAGACAAATTTCTAGAGACATATGATCTACCCAAACTGAATAAGGAGGTCATATATGATTTAAACAGATCAGTCTCTTCAAGTAATGAAATAGAAAACGCCATCAAAAGCCAACCAACCAAGAAAAGCCCAGGACCAGATGGATTCTCAGCCGAGTTCTACAAGACTTTCAAAGAAGAATTAACACCAATACTCCTCAGAGTATTCCATGAAATAGAAAAGGAGAAAACCCTTCCAAACTCATTGTATGAGGCTAATATCATCCTGATACCAAAACCAGACAAAGACACATCAAGAAAAGAAAACTTCAGAACAATATTCCTGATGAACATAGATGCAAAAATTCTCAATAAAATTCTGGCAAATTGCATACAAAAACATATTAAAAAGATAGTGCACCACGGTCAAGTGGGATTCATCCCAGGGATGCAGAGTTGGTTCAACATATGGAAATCAATAAATGTAATTCATCATATTAAGACTTAAAAACAAGAATTATATGATCATCCCAATAGATGCAGAAAAAGCATTTGCCAAAATACAGCACACCTCATGTTCAAAACATTAGAAAAGCTAGGGAGAGTAGGAACATACCTCAACATTAGAAAAGCTATATATGCTAAACTAAAGGCCAGCATCATTCTAAATGAAGAAAAATTGAAAGCATTAACACTAAAAACTGGAACAAGACAAGGATGTCCTCTTTCACCACTTCTATTCAACATCATCCTTGAAATTCTAGCCAGAGCAATTAGACAAAAGAAAGAAATTAAAGTGATAGAAATAGGTAAAGAAGAACTCAAACTACCACTATTTGCTGATGACATGCTTTTATATCTAGATGATCCAAAAAATTCCACCAGAAAATTTCTAGAACTAATAAAAGAATTCAGCAAAGTAGCAGGATATAAAATCAACACCCATAAATCACATGCATTCCTATACATCAGTGATGAATCCACTGAAAGAGAAATTAGGAAAACTACTCCATTCACAATAGCCTAAAAAAAACAACAACAACAACAAAAAAAACCTGGGAATCAATCTAACAAAAGAGGTGAAAGATCTCTACAGTGAAAACTACAGAGCACTAAAGAAAGAAATTAAAGAAAACTTCAGAAGATGGAAAGATCTCCCATGCTCCTGGATAGGCAGATTAATATTGACAAAATGACCATATTACCAAAAGCATTATACAGATTTAATGCAGTTCCTATTAAACTCCCAATGACAGTCTTCATAGAAATAGAAAAGGCAACCATGAAATTTATTTGGAAAAATAAGAGACCCAGAATAGCTAAAGCAATCCTTAGCAAGAAAAGTGAAGCAGGAGACATCACAATACCAGACCTTAAACCATACTACAGAGCTATAGTTACAAAAATGACATGGTATTGGCACCAAAATAGACTTGTAGACCAATGGTACAGAATAGAGGACATAGAGACAAACCCACATAAACATAGTTATCTCATACTAGACAAGGATGCCAAAAACATTCACTGGAGAAAAGATAGCTTATTCAACAAATGGTGCTGGCAAAACTGGAAATCCATATGTAGCAAAATGAAATTAAACCTCTATCTCTCACCATGCACAAAAATCAACCCAAAGTGGATCAAAGACTTAGACACTAGAACAAAGACCTTGCACCTAATAGAAGAAAAAATAGGCCCAAATTTTCACCATGTCAGCCTAGGATCTGACTTCCTTAACAAGACTCCTAAAGCACAAGAAGTGAAAGTAAGAATCAATAAATGGGGGGCTGAAGTTGTGGTTCAGCGGTAGAGTGCTTGCCTTGCATATGCGAGACCCTGGGTTTGCTCCTCAGCACCACATAAAAATATATGAATAAGGGTCTGGGGTTGTGGCTCAGTGGGAGTGCACTTGCCTGGCATGCATGAGGCACTAGGTTCAATTCTTAGCACCACATAAAAATAAATAAAATAAAGGTCAAAATAAAATAAAGGTATTGTGTCCAACTACAACTGAAAAAAATAAATATTAAAAAATCAATAAATGGGATGGATTAAAATTAAAAAGCTTCTTCTCGGCAAAGGAAACAATTAATAATTAAAGGAGACAGCCTACAGATTGGGAGAAAATCTTTACCACATGCACCTCTGATAAAGCATTAATCTCTAGGATATATAAAGAACTCAAAAAACTTAACACCAAAAAAACATATAACCCAATCAATAAATGGGCTAAGGAACTGAACAAACACTTCCCAGAAGAAGAAATATAATTGATCAACAAATATGTGAAAAAGTGTTCAACATTTCTAGCAATTAGAGAAATGCAAATGAAAACTACTTTAAGATTTCATCTCACTCCTGTCAGAATGGTAATCATCAAGAATACAGGCAACAATAAATGTTAGCAAGGATGTGGTGAAAAAGGTACACTCATACATTGCTGGTGGGACTGCAAATTGGTGCAACCACTAGGGAAAGCAGTATGGAGATTACTCAGAAAACTGGGAATGGAACCATCATTGACCCATCATTTGACCCAGCTATCCCACTCCTTGGTTTATACCCAAAGGACTTCAAATCAGCATACTATAGTGATGCAGCCACATTAATGTTCATAGCAGCTCAATTCACGATAGCTAGAGTATGGAACCAAACTAGGTGTCCCTCAATACATGAATGGATAAAAAAAAAAATGTGGTATATATACTCAATGGAATATTTCTCAGCTTTAAAGAAGAGTGAAATTATGGCATTTGTCAGTAAATGGTTGGATTTGGAGAATATCATGCTAAGTGAAATGAGCCAATCCCACAAAACCAAAGGCTTGGAATGTTTTCTCTAATATGCAGATGCTGATTCACAATAAGGCGGCGGGGCACTAGGGAAGACTAGTGTCACGTTAGATTAGGTAGAGGAAAGTGATGGGAGGGGAGGGGAGGGGATGTTGGGATAGGAAAGACAATAGAATGAAACAGACATGATTGTTGTATGTATATATGTGACTGCATGACCAATATGATTCTGCAACATGTACACTCAGAAAAATGAGAAATTATATTCCCATCTTTGTATGATATATCAAAGTGCACAATGTATTCCATTGTCATGTATAACTAATTGAAACAAATAAAAAAATTTTAAAGGGGATTAAAACAGGGAAATATGATAAAACAGTTATGATCTATTGCAGTGTCACCGATAGAAATATATATGTGAACATATAAAAGATGTAATTAATTTTTTTCTATGAGTTACATTTTAAAAGATAAAAACAGGACTGGGGTTGCCTCAGTGGCAGAGTATTTGCCTTGCACATGTGAGGCACTGGGTTTAATCCTCAGCACCACATAAAAATGAACAAATAAAATAAAACATGATGTCCATCTACAATTACAATAAAAAATTTAAAAATAAAAATAGGGCTGGGGTTGTGGCTCAGTGGTCAAGTGCCCCTGAGTTCAATCCCTAGTAACCTTGCTCCAAAAATAAAAAAAATACACACATGCTCCAAAACACATTTTAATGAATGATCATGAAAGAATGTAGATGTTTCCTATACCATAAGAAACCTAGCACACATGAGGCACAGGGTTTGATCTCCAGTGCCACATTAAAAAACTAAATAAACAAAATAAAGGTATTTTGTCAATCTACAACTAAAACAGACAAACAAAAAAACAGTAAAAAGAAACATGTGGGGTTGGGGGTGTAGCTCAGTGGTTCTAGAATATGTAAGAGATCCTGTGTTTAATGTCCAACATACACACACAAAATGTCGAGGGGGATTTGCAGTTGAAGTGGGGATTGAGTTGAGAATGCACTGGGGATTGTGGAGTTTCTGCAATTTTCCCTATTGGGAAGGCTCTTCCCAGCTCTGTACCACCCATGGTTCCTATTTTGCAAACTTCTCACTGAGTCCCAGGATACAATAGGACTTATTCTCATAACCGTTCAATTGAGAAATGCCTTTGGACCTCCTATCATTTTTAAGAATTTGAGTTAAACTCTTAAGAAGGATAATTCAAAAACAGAAGGAACTTAAATTCTAGGGGAGAAGAATTTAACCTCTAAGTTGCAATCCCCAAAATGTTAATATTTCAGATGTCAAATGTGAAATAGTCATAAGCAAAGATGATCCAAGGTGGAAGATTCAAGAGAAGCTTTTCGACAGAGAAGCAAATGATTGATAGCATGGGCATGATTTCCCCAGAGAAGGGCAGAGAAAGAATCTCAGGCATGAGAAGTAGTTTGGATGCAGAGGCAGGAAATGCCAAGCAGAGCTCAGCAATTGTGGCCAAATTGGTTCAAGTGGTTCCTGGAGTCTATATAAGGGAGTTCTTATTGGAATTTTTAAGCGACAAGCATTCAACATGGAAAATCATATACCACTTTTTCATAGAAGCCAAAGTCTTGTTTTCCATAAAAAAAAAAAAAAACGTGGAAAACAGAAAATTTGATGCACAATGAATGATAGGAAAATTTGGTGATTTGATGTTGTCAGGAAATCCAGTGACGTCTTCCTGCCAAATGTGTCAAAGATATGTTAGACGATGGTAAAGATAGACTACGATGACATCATTTGGACTCAAAAAAAGAAAAACAATAAAAAGAAATATGTCGGGCTGGGGGTGTAGCTCAGTGGTACTAGCATATGCAAGAGACCCTGGGTTTAATGTCCAACATACACATACAAAATATCGAGGGGGATTTGTAATTGAAGTGGGGATTGAGTTAAATCTGAAGGCTGCAACAGTCAGTCAATATTTATAGAAATAAATTTCCTACATTATGGAAGATATGGAAGATAATAACTTTAAATTTAAAGTATTTTTGTGTGACAAAAAAACTTATTATTAACTCCCATAAAATAAATTTTTATCCCAGTTACCCAGGGCCACATTCATAACCCTTTATTTTTTATTTATATATGACAGTGGAAACCATTACAATTCATATTACACATATAGAGCACAATTTTTCATATCTCTGGTTGTATACAAAGTATATTCACACCAATTCGTGTCTTTATACATGTACGTTGGATAATAATGATCATCAAGTTCACCATCATTTATAACCCCATGCCCCCTCCTTTTCCCTCCCACCCCTCTGCCCTATCTAGAGTTCGTCTATTCCTTCCATGCTCCCTCTCCCTATTCCACTATGAATCAGCCTCCTTATATCAGAGAAAACATTCAGCATTTGGTTATTTGGGATTGGCTAAATTCACTTAGCATTATCTTCTCTAACTCCATCCATTTACCTGCAAATGCTATGATTTTATTCTCTTTTATTGCTGAGTAATATTCCATTGATTCATAACCCTTTTTATTTTATTTTATTTTTTGAGAGAGTGTCACTATATTGCTTAGGGCCTTGCTAAATTGCTGAGGCTGGCTTTGAACTCGTGATCCTCCTCCTTCAGCCTCCTAAGTCATTGAAACTACAGGCCATTGCGCCTGGTCTGTGACTAGATGTTTTGTTTTAAATGGCACTTTTTCATTTGATTTAGCTGAGTTTTCTGATAAGAAAAAAAAAAAATACTAAGAAGTTTATTTTGCAACTTCACTTTCTGCCTGATTTTCTGTGTTAGGTTGCTTCAGCATTAATGGTCTAAAACAACAATATCTATTTACGATCTCACAGATTTTGGTGGGCTAGGAGAAGCTTACCTGAATGATTTGGTTCTAGTTCTTTTATGAAGTTACAATCAAGATGTTAGCCAGCGATGCAGTAACCTGAAGACTAGACTGGGGTTAGAGAATCAGCTTCCATGGTGGCTCATTCATCGAACTTTGTCAGGAGGCCTCAGCTCCTCACCTTATAGATCTCTCCTCATGCTGTCGTGATTGTCTTTATGACACGGAAGCTGATTTCTGCCAAAGTGAATAATCCAAGAAATACCAAGAAGAAAGCCACAATATATTTTTCCACTTAGTATCAAGAGTCAAGCACCATCATCTCCATAGTTGCCTATGATTTACTCAGGTCAACCCTGTTCAGTATGAGAAAGAACTCTACTGAGGAATGAAACTGTATTAAGGCAAGGATGGGGACCTGTTTCAGTCAGCATTTTTTTGTCACTGTGACCAAAACATTTGACAAGAATGAATTAAAGGGATTGGGGTTGTGGCTCAGTGGTAGAGTGCTCACCTAGTGCAGGTAAGTCACTGAGTTCAATCCTCAGCACTACAAAAAAATAAACAAATAAAGGTATTCTGTCTGATTACAACTATAAAAAAAATTTAAAAAGAAAAAAAATGTAGAGGATAGGAAAGGCAGCAGAATACAACAGACACTAGTATGGCAATATGTAAATCAATGGATGTGTAACTGATGTGATTCTGCAATCTGTATACGGGGTAAAAATGGGAGTTCATAACCCACTTGAATCAAAGTGTGAAATATGATATATCAAGAACTATGTAATGTTTTGAACAACCAACAATAAAAATTTTAAAAAAAAGAAAAAAAATTAGAATGGATGGATGAAGTCATATCTCTTACATTCCAATCACTTTACCTCTGAACATTCTTACATTAACATAGGAGTTTTGGGGGGATACCTCACATCCAGTTTATAACAGGACCATTTTTGTAGGTGGACTGCCACAATGACTTACAATACGTTTTTTGTTTTTTTTAATATTTATTTTTGGTGTAGATGGACACAGCACAATGCCTTTATTTTTATGTGGTGCTGAGGATGGAACCCGGGTCCCTAGCACGGGCGAGCGCTCTACTGCTGAGCCACAATCCCAGCCCTACAATACGTTTTATATTGTATTTTTAAATGGGAAATGAGGCAGTGATTAAAAGGAATAAATTTTGGTTGTAAGTTTGAAACAATGAAAATACAAGAAACTCAGAAAAACCTGAATTTCTGAGATTATTGATAGTCTGAACTGCGCATAGTTTCCTACAATTATTTTGACAGTGATATATTTCATTACCATTCTAGAGCTGAAGTTCATTCAAAATGCACAGAATATGTTCATATGTTTTCTTTTTTAAAAAATATTTTTAGTTGTAGATGGGCACAATACCTTTATTTTTTTTATTTATTTTTATGTGGTGCTGAGGACCAAATCCAGTGCCTCACATGTGCGAGACAAGCGCTCCACTGCTGAGCCACAACTTCAACCTCTCATATATTTTCTTATAATAAAATTTTCCATTATTGTAGAGAGACATGTTCAAAAAAATTTTTTTTTAAATTACTTGAGACCATTCTATTAGAAGTGACATAAGGGCTAGGGTTGTGGCTCAGTGGTAGAGAACTTGCCTAGCATGTGTGAGGCCCTGGATTCAATTCTCAGCACCACATATAAATAAATAAACAAAGGTCCATTGACAACTAAAAAAAATTTTTTAAAGTGACATTTAAACTGGGCATGGTGGCACATGCCTGAAATCCCATCAATACGGGAGGCTGAGGCAAGAGGATCTCCAGACCAAGGCCAGCCTTGGCAACTTAACAAGACCCTCAGCAATTTATCAAGACCCTGTCTCAAAATAAAAAAATAAAAAGGGCTGGGTATGTAGCCCAGCAATAAAGTTCCTGGGCTAAGTTCTTAGTTTAAAAAAAAATGCAATTAACAAACACATTTAAGTTTGTGTGTGTGTGTGTGTGTGTGTGTGTGTGCGCGCGCGTGCTCACTCATGCACATTTTGATCATATGTAGTCCAGTTCTTTTTTTAAATATTGGATAAATGTCTGTGATTTTTAAAAAATATTTATTTTTTAGTTTTAGGTGGACACAATATCTTTATTTTATTTTTTATGGGTGCTAAGGATTCAACCCAGTGCCTCATACATGCTACCACTGAGCCAGAACCCCAGCCCCTAAATGTCTGTTATTGATGAAGCAATTATTTATTATATTTGTAATGGTGAAGCCTGTAAAGATGTATATTGGTAAAACATGTTGAACAAAATAGTGAAGGATTTTAGCACTCAACACTTTCTGGAAGCAAATGTATAGGAGCATATAGAGATGAAACCAACTATGTGACAGACAGACTTCCAGCAGTAATATCCCCACATCAAGCTTCTTACCTTGTTATGGTTTGGATCTGATGTATATACCCCCAAAGCTCATGTGTGAGACAATACAAGAAAGTTGAAATGATTGGGTTTGAGAATCTTAACCCAATCAGTGAATTAATCCACTGATGGGATCAACTGGGTGGTAACTGAAGGCAGGTAGGGTGAGGCTGGAGGAGGTGGACATTGGGGGCATGGTTTTGGGGTGTATATTTTGTATCTGGAGGGTAGAGTCTCTCTCTCTTCTCTCTCTCTCTCTCTGCTTCTTGATCATCATGTGAGCCACTTCCCTCTGCCATACTCTTCTGCCATGATGTTCTTCCTCACTTATAGCCCCAAGGAATAGAGCCAGTGGTCTATGAATGGAGACCTCTGAAACTGTGAGTCCCCAAATAAACTTTTTCTCCTCTTTATAGAGGGGTCTTTTAGTGGGGTCTTTTAGTCACAGCAGCAAAAAAAGCCGACTAAAACATCCTGAGAATACTTTATTGCAAATAATTTGCTTTTGTATTTTCTCAGACGTATAATAAAGAAGTAAATGTTGCTTTAAGAAAATCACTGGTTTGACTACCCTAAAAAGCAGTACAGAGATTCCTCAAAAAACTAGGAATGGAATACCCATAAGACCCAGCTCTTACACTCCGTGGTATTTATCTAAAAGAAATAAAATCAGCATACTATAGTGATATAACCACACTAATGTTTATAGTAGTGCAATTCACAATAGCCATGGAACAAGATATGGAACCAGCCCAGGTACCTGTCAACATATGAATGGATAAGAAAATGTAGTATATATACATAATGGAGTTTACTCAGCCATAATGAAATGATCCTAAATATGGAGAAAAAAAAAGCCCTAATCATATGATCCCTGGAAACAGTCACAAACAAAACTAGCTATAAACTTGGATTGGCAACTTACTAAATAGAAATTTCCTCCTCTATTTAAACTGATATGAATTTTATTGCTTGCAATCAGAATCCTGACTTCCGTAACCTATCAACATGAAGACACATTTATTAAAATTTTAATCAACAGGGCTGGGGTTGTGATTCAGTGGTAGAACATTTACCCAGCATGTGCAAGGCATTGAGTTCGATTCTCAGCACTGCATATAAATAAATAATTTTAAAAAGGTCTATTGACAACTGAAAAATATTCAGGGTATCTCTACTTAATGATTATCCCATGTAGACTCTGAAGTAGTTAAAGGGTTCTAGTGTATATATATTTAAGTGTCCGAATTATAGAAATACTGTGACACAAGCAGTAATCAAATCATGATTCTGTACTTGTGTACAAAACTCAACAAAGTCTAAAAATGAAAGTGGGAAGCCTGTTGGCTTTTGTGTATCAAAATGCCTGGAATATAGGTGCCCAAATATTTGGTTAAATATTATTCTGTTTGTATCTGTTACCTCTGGATGAGATTAACATTAGAATCAGACTGATGATGGCATGTTGCCCTCCTCAGAGCGAGCACGCCTCACTTAATCCACTGAAGGCCTGAATAGAACAAAAGACTGACTAATACAGAATTTGTTTTCTAGGTCCTTAAACTAGGGCATGAATTGTCTCCTGCCTTCAGACTCAGACTGAATCTTATACCATTGGCTCTTCTGTTTCTTAGGCTTTTGTGCTTGGACTGGAACTAACACCACCTGAGATTTTCAGGCCTTTCCAAAATTCATATTTCAAAGCCCAAACCTTCTATGTGATGTTATTAGGATCTGAGAACTTTAGGCAGTGATTAGGTTTATATGAAGTCATGAGAATGAAGTCCTCCTGACAAGACGAGTGCCCTGATATCATGATGGGCAAAGGTGTGACTTGTGCAGTCAAGGGGGAGAAATAAAGAATGTTCACGCTCTTCTGCCTTTTTCAGTGCTTTATTCACTCAAACCATTCAATACAATTTCACTCTATAGGTTCTTTTTTTTTAAAATATTTTTTATTTTTTTAGTTGTGGTTGGACATAATAACTTTATTTTATTTATTTATTTTTATGTGGTGCTGAATATCCAACCCAGGGCCTCACACATGCTAGGCAAGTGCTCTACCTTAGAGCCACAACTCCAGCTCCCACTCTTAATAAAGAAAATGACAATCCTTAATGCTAGGCACTGCAATAGACATAATCAATCCACAGCAAACAATTCTAGAATAATTCTAAACACTGAAAACACTCTTAATCATGACAGGCTCATTACAGACATTCCCTCTGCATGCTAAGCTCAAGTGCTTTAGATCTAAAGCCTCAAGCCTTAGGCTCTAAGTCCAGCAGATGCACACTCAGACAGCGGTAATCAGGTCAGGGACCAAGGCAGGCTTCTCCTGGTGTGGAGCTGACAGCTGGTTGAGGAGAGGGTAGTAGAGAGAAGTTGCAGTTCTCACCAGGGTCAAGATGTGGCTGTAGAGTTTGAGAGCAGTGAGGAAGATGCAGAGGATCAAGCAAACAATGAGAAGAGTTGGGATGTCAGTCCAGGTCCTCATCAGGCTGTCTGGCATGAGGGCATCGGTGTCAGCTGGCTGAATGTGTGTTCATTTGCTCCATCATCTATACTAAATTTTGGGGATTCTGACCACCCTTTCAATCCCTATCAGCTGTCACGGAGTTTCTTAGTGACATCATTTGCCCTGGGGTTAAAGCATCTGGTTTGGTGGTCCCCGCCCTGATTTTCTTTCCTCTCCCCTTCATCGGAGTAAGGGCAACATGACAGAGTCTTCACTCTGAGCTTGTCAGGGTAGGGAGAAGTGACTTGTTTATGTTAGGGCTATGCCTGATGATTATATTGGAGGGCTCTGTAGGTGTGCCTGGTGAGACTGCAGGTTTCAAAGTGGAGTTTTAAAATGGAATTGCTTAGGCTAAGGCCTAAGGCCATCCTTATACCTGAGAAAAGAAAATTTCTGTGAACTCTTAAATTTAGTTACTAGGATTAGAGGATGGGGAGGCTGGGATAAAAGAAAACAATCAGTTAACAGCTACCGGATGAAACCAACAAAAGTTTGCTCCACATTCATGAATATAGGTTGAAACATTGGCTCAAACCCCACGTGGTAGACCACCAAGTGCTATTACATCCAGTTTATGCATGCATTTTCCAGATTATTGATTCCAGAACCAGCAAATTCTTTTCCATATGAATTGTTCCCCGGTCCTCAAACTTCCCTCACTTCATGTTATCCTGCCTCTCTTAACTACAGACAATGTCAGTGCAATGTAAATAATTCATGTTCCCCTTTGCCAATTTTGTTATAAAAATGCTCTTAGGTCCAGTGGACAATTTTTTTTCAGTTGCTAACTAGCCTTGTTACAAATATTTTCAGAACTTGTTCCAGGTCCTGTTCCTTTTCTAACATTTATAATGGCTCAAAAAAAAAAAAAAAAAAAAACCCCACAAACAAAAAAACAACCTTTTAAGTGTTGTGGTTCAATAGTCCTTATAAGAAGAGAACAGAGAGTAGTCTCCCACCCATCTCTTTATTTTATTTTTATGTGGTGCTGAGAATTGAACCCAGTGCCTCACGTATGCTAGGCAAGTGAGCTACCACTTGAGCCACATCCCCAGCCCCCATCTCTTCTTTTTAAAAAAATTTTTTGTAGTTGTAGATGGACAGCATGCCTTTATTTTATTTGTTTATTTTTTATGTGGTGCTAAGGATTAAACCCAGTGCCTCACACACACTGGGTAAGCGCTTTGCCACTGAGCTATAGCCACAGCCACAGCCACAGCCTGTACCCATCTCTTCTTCACCCATATCTTTGCAGCAATAAAGCTACCAAGTATAGGAAGATCACCCTTACCATAACCTAACCTTACTGACACTCTAACTTTAGGCTTTCCAGTCTTTGTAACTCTGGGAAATAAATGTCTATTGTTTAAGCCTATAGTATTTTGTAACAGCGACCCAGACTAAGAAAACTGACTTCCCTTTGACTGTTCTGTACTTTTGCAACCAGTGAAATTTCCCATTCAAGATCTAATGTTATGGGCTGGACCTGGGGCTGGAGCTCAGTGGTAGATCACTTGCCTAGCCATGTGTGAGGCACTGGATTCGGTCCTCAGCATCACATAAAAATAAACATATAAAATAAAGGTATTGTGTCCATCTACAAGTAAAAATAAAGTTAAAAAAAATCTAAAGTTACTCTTTTACTCAAAAGTCTTCAGTAACCTCCTTTTGCCAAAAATATGGATTATAAATCCCATCGTATCTCTAATCTTCATCCCTAATCACAGAGAACTAATTGATGTTTTTAAAAAACCCCAAAGCCTTCTTACTTCCATAGTATACATATAGTAACTACTCTGGTCTTAGGAATTGCTCTTCACCATTCTAAAAGTTTTCAGGTCTTGAACAGTCCTCTTTGCTGTCATACCAAAAGTCTTAAAAAGAAAAAAAAAGGCCAGGCATGGTGGCACAAGCCTATAATCCTAGTCCCAGTGATTCAAAGAGGCTGAGACAAAAGGATTGCAAGTTAGAGACTAAACAAACAAATAAACAGAAAAAGAAGAAGAAGCAAGATTGAGGTCAGTTGTAGCAATTTAGCAAGGCCCTAAGCAACTTAGTGAGAACTTGTATTTAAATAAATAATAAAAAGGGCTGGGGATATGGCTCAGTGATAAAGCATCTCTAGGTTCAATCCCCAATACCAAAAACAAAAACAAAAGAAAATTTTGTATTAAAAAAAAAAGAATAGAGAGGCTGGGTCTGGGGGCACTCACCTGTAATCCCAATCCCAGGGACTCGAGAGGATGAGGCTGAAGGATCGCAAGTTCAAGGCCAGACTCAGCAACTTGATGAGACCCTGTCTCAAAATAAAAGACTGGGAGTGGGCTAGGGTTGTGACTCAGTTATCAGAGCACTTGCCTGGCACATGTGAAGTACTGGGTTCCATCCTCAGCATCACATAAAAATAAAATAAAGACATTGTGTCCATCTACTAGAGAAAATACTTAAAAAAGGGGGGGTGGGGGACTGGGAGTATAGCACCCCTGGATTCAGTCCCCAGTATGAAAATAAGTAAATAAATTCTTTAAAAATTTAAAAGCATATTGTGGAAGAAATTCAATGCATCATGGAAAAGGAAATTTTAGCCAGCAGTTTTACCAAGTTCATAGAGCAGCTTGGATTTGAGCCGTGTGAGTAGGAGAACAGCTTCTCAGACAGCTATGACACAGAAAAGATTTAAATGAACTCATTTTTTAGATGCTCTGTTTATTATTAAAGTTTTCAGAAAAGCCTCAGACTTGGTCAGCGACTTGGCCTGTACCACTGCAAATTGCTATTGGGAACAATCATGTATAGGCTGGACTAGGAATCTGAACTCTCAAGTTCTGGTTTTGTCTTTGTCTCTTCTTTGTTTTGTGTTTTTTCCCCAACTCATGTATCTTTTCCCATATGATTGTATGTTATTTTATAAAACATCTCAAAGGTATGAAGCTCTTTAGCTTCCCTATTTATCAGATGGATCTAGATAAACTGGCTTGTGTGTTCCTATTCCACGCCTTGGGGAGAAGGAAACCCAGTGCCTTGGCCAAGACTGCTGTGTATTCCCTGTGGAGTCATGGTCTCATGGTCCTCTGGCTCAGACTGAATTCTTGTTCTGCAATCAGCAATTTGATCTTTACTCTGTCTTCATTCCGTTCCTTAGTTTTCATACCAAAACCAACTCCTATTTACTGGAGGTTTTGAGTAGGTGGTACAATGTATGTTTAGGGAGGTGGGGGCACATAAGCATCTTAAAATCAAACATCAGATACTCTTGCTCCCAGCAGTCATTTGGCTGCATCCCTTGTTTCTGTACTCACTCCTCTTTCCTCTGTGTTTGCCCTCGCAAAATAGAAAAAACAAACCAACAGAAAAAAAAAATTCTTTCCATTTCCTTCTGTAGAGCCATTTAACCTTCTCAAACTCCTACTTCCCAAAGCAGCCATAAGCCTTCATCCAGGACTTTTATGGTTTCCTTTTTTTAGATACAAATCTTTGGATTTTCTGGTATTTTGGTTTAAGAATAATTTTTAAAAATTTTGTTATGTTTTGTATAAACAAACACAAACCAGTAGGGTGTAAATTAGCCAACAGACCAAAAATGAAGAAAAGAAAAACAGACAAAAATACAAGGGTCAACAGGATCACATTGATCAGAATGAATCAAAGAAGCCCTCAAAAAAACTGTTGCCAGGTGCATTGTATACACTGGAACTCTGCTCAGACACCCTCAGAATCTCCTCAGTCTACACTGCCAACCTGCTTTGAAGGATTGCCTTGCATCTTTGGATAGAATCATCTCAGGTTGGAAGGTTGGAGATGCCTGGGAGCTCAAGTCCTCCAAGACAGCTGGTAGCCAGCCACTGACTGGTCAGGGCATACAGAAGCCCAGCTCTCTCTTTAAGACTGGATGAACTCAGGGATGTAACTTTTGCTCCAGAGCTCTCTTCAGAATCAGACCAACTCTAGAAATTTATGTAAATGTATACACTTGTTTGTTTATCTCCTTTTCCTTATTCCATTTCCCTCATTCCCTTACTAATCTGCCCCAGTAGCACTTCCTTAATAAATCTCTTCCACTTGTAACTTTGTCTCAGATTCTGCCTCTGGAAAAACCCAATCTAAGGATACTCGGTATTCCATTTTGTTGGACAGACAATCTGGGAATTCATTTTTTGATATGCACTGAACAGCATTTATATGATTATTTGATCTATTAAAACACCTTTAAATGATTATGTGTATGATACAGTCCATACCCTCACAAGAAGTTTGAACTGCTTGATGTGATAAGACATGAAAAGTTATAGTACAGTATGAGATCACATGTCACATATTCATGCAATTATTATACTATCTTGTGGAGATGGAGAAGGCATGCTCCCAACTTCGTGATCAGAAAGGTCTTGAAGTGGGTTTTCTATGCTGGGTGTTAGAGGGCATAGTATATTTCCAAACACAAAGTTGGAAGGAGAAGGCAAATGAAATTATGGAAATAGTCCAGGGACATTCAATACGGTGTTGGACAAGATAATTAAGACTTTTGTGCTGATTTCTTTATCTATCAAATGGAAATGATGATATCTATGTTCTGGAATTCTGGCAAGCATTAACTTATCATTTTTTTTTCTTGTTCTGTTTGGATCATACCCAGGGTGTGGTGCATGCTAAGTATGTACTCTACCACTGAACTTCATACATTTCCATTCCTGAAAGTCTGGCACCATGCAGCAAGTGGTTAACTATTTTTAAAAAATTTTTTTAAATATTTATTTTTTAGCTATAGGTGGACACAATGTCTGTATTTTACTTTATATGGTGCTGAGGATTGAACCCAGTGCCCCATGCAGGCTAGGCTAGTGCTCTACTTCTGAGCCACAACCCCACCCTGGTTAACTATTTAAAAAAATTTTTTTTAGTTGTTAATGTACCTTTCTTTTATTTATTTATTTGCATGCAATGCTGAGAATCAAACCCAGTGCCTTGCACTTGCTAGGCAAGTGCTCTAACACTGACCCACAACCCCAGCCCTACCTATTGTTTTTAATGTTTCAATTTTGTGTTAGTTTTTACAAAATGGAATCAAATTATGTATGCTGCATAATACTTTTATGGGAAACGTCATTTTTAGTTTTTCCCACTCTCCATGTAGCCTTTTATGACTCATGAGGCTAGAGAGTGGGAATCCCATTCAGTTGTCATGTTGGCTGCTAAAACAGGGAAGATATCTTCAGAGTGCCAATGAAGAAAACTACCTTGCCTTGTCCTGGATAATAAAGTCCCATTAAAATGATTGACTTGGGGCTGGGGTTTTGGCTCAGTGGTAGAGCATTCGCCTTGCACGTGCAAGACCCTGGGTTCGATCCTCAGCATCACATAAAAATAAATAAGTGAAATAAAGGTATTAAAAAGAAAAAAAAGTCTTTAAAAAAACACATTTGACTTAACAGAATTCTACTCCATATGAAACAGATGAGTAAAATGATTTTTAGTATGTGATATTAGAAATGCTGTTGAAAGTGTGGAAAATTCAGAATAATAAATATCATTAAGGGCTGGGGAATTAGTTCAGTGATAGGGTACTTGCCTATCATGTGTGAGACCCTGGGTTTGAGCTCTAGCACTGAGAATAAAGAAAAAGAAAGGAAAGAAAGTAAAAAGAAATTTGGCCTGTCTTCCTGTTTGTGGCAGGATGGGGGTGGGGTGCAGATTGAACCCAGGAATGCCATACCATTAAGCTACATCTCCAGCCCTTTTTATTTTATTTATTTTTTTATTTTTTGGGGGGTACTGGGGATTGAACTCAGGGGCACTCAACCACTAAGCCACATCCCCAGACCTATTGTGTCTTTTATTTAAAGATAGGGTCTCACTGACTTGCTTAGCACCTCGACATTGCTGAGGCTGGCTTTGAACTTGTGATCCTCTTGTCTCAGCCTCCCAAGCTGCTGGGATTATAGGCATGCACCCCTGTGTCCAGCCTCCAGCCCTTTTTATTTTGAGATGGGTTCTCACTAAGTTGCTTAGGGTATCACTAAGTTGTTGAGGTTAGTCTCAAACTTGTGATCCTCCTGCCTCAGCCTCCTGAGGTACTGGGCCCAGTCCTTATATTTAATTTTTTATTTTGAGATAAAAATCAAGCTATGTTGCTCACTCAGGCTAGCCTCAAACTTTCAATCTTTCTGCTTCAACCTCTTGAGTAGCTGTGATTATTGGTGTGCACAACCTTACCTTCCTGCCCTGAATTTCTTCATTTTCAGGTATAACTTCTACATGTGTTTTATAAATAAAATCTATAGTATGTGATCTATTTATGTCTGTAATGTGTACAGAGAATCATTCATTATTAAGAAAGACTTGAATTTGGAGGAGAGGAGAACAGGATGTTGCAGCTGGAAGCTGATGAGACAAAGCGCCTGCTCAGGATCAAGAGCCTGGAGCTGAAGCTGAATCCGAAGGAGATGAAGCAGAAGATGTGCAAGGCCATGATCTTCTCCTTATGGAACTTCCTCATCTATGAGACCCTGCAGTGAGTCACTCCACTTATCTTAAAGGAACTGGACAGCATATGAAGATTGGGCATCACATGCATGAGATAAAGAACCCGCTTACAATTTTTCCTCCTATCTGCAGATGAATGGGTCCAGAATGGTGTAAGAGACTCTTTGATTTAATGGCCATAGACATTCTACTTTTTAAGAACAAGTTGGGCTATGGTAACTGGCCTTCATAGCTAAAATATACAATTGTTTGAGAAGTATGAGAAGATGTTTGTAGCCATAATGTGCCCTCTGCCTGTCATACTTGGCCTCTGTGAATGCTGGTATAATTGTAAATAGCATCAGACTCCAGTTTTATTAATTATAAGGGATCATGTCTGAAATGGCACTGTCTTGTCAGTCACTTCTGTGTACATTTTTTTTACTTCTGTTCAGAGTGTATTTGTGAAGAGTCCCTTTCAATTATGTCTTCTGAAGTCAGCACCCAACCACAATGACACTTAATCACAGGGCCACTAGTCTGTATTTTCAATAAACATAACAATTAAGAAAAAAAAGAGAAAGTACTGAATTCTCAGCAATTGATCTTCTCAATATGATTTTCTTGAAAGATTATATCCTTGATATTAAAAATTACGTGTCGTGTGAAAACAAGTGAAGATTGTAAATATATCAACTAGGTGTGCCATTTGAGCAAGCCACTTGAAAACTGGCTTTACGAATGACATGTAGCTTTATGTTCAGGTGATCCTTCATTAAAAAGACTGATGTAGAGACCTGTTCTCTCAATAGGAAAGAAACGCTTCAGTGGGGAGACTCAGTCATATTTGCTGCCCTTCATCCCCAACCCTTTTAAAAGGAATTTTTCCCCTTTGAGCTTTTTTGAAATATAATCAATAAAAATTGTGTGTACTTACTGTATAGAAGACATTTTGATATATGTATACATTACAAAATGATTACCCAACACACCTTACATAGTTACGTGTGTGTGTGTATGTGTGTGCTGAAAACATTTATGATCTACTTTCTTAGCAAATTTCAACTATATTATGTAGTATTATTTTGTGTAGGCAGCATGCTGTACAACTTTGGTACTCATTGACCAGCAAGGTCTGGGTGAGGAGGTTGGGGAGATGCTGGTAAGCAAAACAAAACAAAACAAATCAACTATTTATCTATTTATTTATTAGAGAAGTTTTAGGTTTACTAAAAAATTGAACAAAAATTAGAGAACTCCCAGATATCTACTACCCTACATATTAACAACATCCCTATCTATCACCAGTTCTCAGCAGAGAGAGAGAATAAATAAACCTACATTTATAAATCATTGTCACCCCAAAACCATACTTATATATTAGGTTTCACTCATAGTATGGAACACTCTATGGTTTAACAAATGTATAATGACATTTATCTACACTATGGTACCATACAGAACAGTTTCAGAGCTTTAAAAATATTATGTGTGTCACCTATCCATCATTCTTTCCTGCTAACCCCTGGCAATTGCTGACTTTTTACTTCTTTGTTTGTTGTTTACTGGCTCCAAGGTTTTGCCTTTTCTAAAATGTCATATAGTTGGAATCATGAGCCTGTAGCCTTTTCATATTGACTTCTTTCACTTACTGTGTACTTGGGGTTCCTCTGTGTCTTTTCATGGCATGATAGTTCATTCTTGTTAATGCTGAATACTATTCCATTTTGTGGATGTATCACAGTTTACTACTCATCCATTCACCTAAAGAACACCTTGGTTGTTTTCAAGTTTTGGTAATTTTTTTTTCCCAAATGGAATTACTTTTTCTTTTTAAAAAATATTTTTTTAGTTATACATGGACACAATATCTTTAATTTGTTTGTTTATTTTTATGTGGTGCTGAGGATCAAACCCAGTTCTTCACATGTGTGAGGCAAGCACTCTGCTACTGAGCCACAACCCCTGCCCCAAGTTTTGGTAATTTTGAATAAAGCAGCTATAAACATGATTGTGTAGGCATTTTGTAGACTTAAGTTTTTGTCTCCTTTGGGTAAATATCAAGGACCACGATTACTGGATAGTTTTCTAAAAATATGTTAAATTTTCCAAGAAACTGCCAGAATGTCTTTCAAAGAGGCTGTCTCATTTTACAATGAATGAAAATATCTGTTGCTCCACATCTTTGTCAGCATGTGGTATTATCAGTGTTTTGACCTTTGTAATAAATATTACTATCTTGTTTTAATCTGCTGTTCCTTAATGACATATGATGTGAAGAATCTTTTCAAATGTTTATTTGACATCTGTGTTTATCTTATTTGTTTATTTTTTCATTTATTTAGCAGTGCTGGGGATTGAACCCAGGGCCTCACAAATGCTAGGCAGGCACTCTACCACTGAGTTACATTCCCAGCTGTTTGTCTTATTGTTATTTTTTTAAATAGTTTTTTAGTTGTCAATGGACCTTTATTTTATTTATTTGTATGTGGTGCTGAGAATCAAACCCAGGCCCTCACACATGCTAGGCAAGTGCTCTACCACTGAGCTGAGTGTCTTTCAGATCTTTTGTCCATTTCCCCCAGATTAATTGAGGTACAAATGACAAATAAAAATTGTGTGTATTTAAGGTATCCAATGTGATTTTTTGACATACATACTCAATGTGAAATGACTATCAAGCTAATTAAATGTATTCAGTCTCTTCACATAGTTACCTTTTTGTTTTGTGAGATCATTTAAAATCTACTTTCTTAGAAAAATTTAAATAGTTACTTAAGGCCTACTTTCTACTCAGTTTTGGTTTTTTAAATTTTTTTAGTTATTAATAGACCTTTATTTTATTTATTTATTTTTATGTGATGTTGAGAATCAAACCCAGTGCCTCACACATGCCAGGCAAGTGCACTACCACTGAGACACAGCCCCAGACCCTCTATTTAGTTATCTTTGTTTTGTTTTTAAGATATCTTCTTAACAAATTTAAGATTTACTTTCTTAGCAAACTTTAAGTATAATTATTATTAACTGAAGTCACTAAGCTGCATATTAGATCTCCAAAATTTATTCATTCTGTATAACTGAATCTTTGTATCCTTTGACCAACATTTCCCTATTCCCCTTGCCTACCATCAGTCTCTGGAAAACAACATTCTAATCTTTTCTATGATTTTTTTTAGATCCCACATATACATGAGGTCATGCAGTATTTATCTTTCTGTGCCTGGCTTATTTCACTTAGCATAATATCTTCCAAGTTCATCCATATTTTGCAAAAAACAGGGCTGAATAATATTCTATGTTGTATGCAGATATATATGTTTACATGTTACATTGTGATATATGTATCACATTTTCTTTATACAATCATCTATCCATGAGTTCTGAGGTTGGTACTAAATATTTATAGTAATGCTACAATAAGTATGAGAATGAAGATTATTTTTTAGATATTATTTCCTTTGAATATATACTCAGAAGAGAAATTGTTGGGCCATATGTAGTTCTATTTTCTGGAGAAGCCCCATACTGTTTTTCATAATAGTTGCATTAATTTACATTCCCATTAACATTGTACAAGAATTCTCTTTTCCGTGCATTTTCACCAATATTTAATTTTAATGTTTTGATAATATTCTAAGGTGTAACATAATATTTCCTCATATTGCTGATTTACATTTTCCTGAGGATGTTGAGCCATTTTTCAAATATTTGCTGGTTGCTTGTATGTCCTCTTTAAAGAAATGTCTATTCACATCCTTTCCCATTTTGAATTGGGTTATCTGTTTTCTTGCTATCAAATTTCCTTAAATCCCTATTGTTCTTTTATTATTGTTGAGTTTTAAGGATTCTTTGTATAGTTTGAGTAACAGTGCTCTGACAGATGGCTTTTTTCTTTCTTTTTATCCCTATTCCTTTTTATTTAACATTTTGAGGCAGAATCTCACTAAGTTGCTTAGTGTCTTGCTACGTTGCTGAGACTGGGCTTGAACTTGTTGTCCTGCTTCAGCCTCCTGAGCTGCTGGGATTACAGACATGCACCACTTTACCTGACTGTCAGATGACTTTTGCAAATATTTTCTCCCAATCTGTGGTTTGACGTTTCACTTTCTCGACAGTGTCTTTCACAGAAGTTTTAGTAAAATCCAGCTTATCAATTTTTCTCTTCATAGAACATTTCTTTGGTGTCATATCTAAAATGTCATCATGATGCCCCAAGGTCATCTGGATTTTCTCCTATGCTACCCTTTAAGAGTTTTATAGTTTTGTGTTTTATTTTTAGTGGTGTGGTCCACTTTGAGTCATTTTTCTGTTATGGGTTAAAGTCTGCCTAGATTTTTTTTTTTTTTTGTATTTTGATATCCAGTTGTTCCAGCATCATTTGTTGAAAAGACTGTTTTCTCCCTTATAATAATCTTGCTTCTTCAACAGACTAGTTGACTGTATTTATGTGGCTCTATTTCTGGGATGTTTATTCAGCTCCATCAATCTATTTGTCTTTTCTTTTGCCAAAACCACACAGTAAGTGTTTTGGTTACTGTAACTTGATAAAAATGCATTTTTCTATTTATTTATTTATTTCTGCTAAAGATTGAACCCAGGGCAAGTTAGGCAAGTCCTCTATCACGGAACTGCATTCCCAGTCCCTTATAGTAGTTCTTTTTAAAAAATTTATATTTTTTTTTAGTTATATTGGACACAATATCTTTGTTTTATTTTTATGTGGTGCTGAGGATCGAACTCCGTGCCTCATGCATGGTAGGTGAGCGCTCTACCTCTGAGCCACAACCCCAACCCCCTTATAGTAGTTCTTGAATTTGAGTAGTGTCCGTTTTCCAAATTTGCTCTTCTCTAATACTGTATTGGTTATTCAGGATCATTTGGCTCTCCATATAAATTTTACAATTGGTTTGTTGATTTCCACACAAAACATGTTAAGGTTTTGATTAGGTTTATGTTGACTCTCTAGGTCAGAATGGGAAAACTGATATCTTGACAATATTGAGCTTTCTTATTTGTGAAAATGGATTGTCTCTGCATTTATTCCATTTTTCTTTGATTTTTAAAATTAGCATGTAAAGTTTCCTGATATACATTTTATTGCCACCCCCCCCCTTTGTGGTGTGGAAAATTGAACCCAGAATCTCATGAACACTAGACAAGCGTTCTAACCACTGAGATACACTCCCAGCCTCCTTCCCTTTTTAAGGTATGTATATTGAAAGACATGTATGCACTGACTGCAAATTGACTGTGTTTTTTTCCAGTTATTACTTTATTACTCTTCTTACTTAACATGGTAAATAAAACATAACCAAGGTATTGATGAATTTTGAAGTTTCCAATAATACCAATTAGGTGGTGATGATTCATCTATAAATGGTAGCAACTTTTGATCAAGAACAACTCAAAATTTATAGCTCATCCCCAACAATGGCCATCACAAATTATCCCAGCATTGATAGTTAAAGCACTTCACAATTATATATCTCTTTTGTGAAGCTAGAAAGTCAGGTGAAATAATTTTTAAAAATTTTTTTAGTTGCTGATAGACCTTTATTTTTATTTATTTATATGCAATGCTGAGAATCAAACCCAGTGCCTCACACAGGCCAGGCAAGTAAGTGCATTACCAATGGGCCACAGCACCAGCCCGTTAATATATGTGTATTTAATTAGAGAAAGGGTCTTGCTAAGTTGCTTTGTGCCTCTCTAATTTGCGAAGGCTGGCTTTGAATTCCAGATCCTCCTACCTCAGCCTCCCTAGCCGCTGGCATTATAAGCATGCACCACCATGTCCTGTGGAGAAATGAGATTATTTAAGGTTACTTAAGATACCATCAGTACGACCAATGTGGCAGTATCTGAGTGCTGTTCATTGTGATTTTCCACAGAGCAGTAGTTCTCAACCTTGGCAGCACACTGAAATCACTAAGGGAGCTTTTTTTTTTTTTTTTTTTTTTTCATATTTACTTTTTAGTTGTAGGTAGATACCCAATATCTCTATTCCATTTTTTTTTTTTTTAATGTAGTGCTGAGGATTGAACCCAGTGCCTCATGCGTGCTAGGCAAACTCTCTACCACTGAGCCACAAACCCAGCCCCACTAAGGGAGTTTTAACAATACCAACAGGTTACCACCTCCAAAGATGGTAGTTATAACTGGTCTGAAATGTGGCCTAGTGAATGGAATTCTAGAAGATTCCTTAATGGTTCTCATGTGCAGTCAAGGTTGAGAAGCACTGCCATGGAGAAAAAAAGAATATCTGACAAGTTCTGAAATATTTACTAAATGCCCATTTTAAAAGTTTAGAATTAGGCCAGTTCAGACAAGTGATGTTGACAAATGTCTAGAATAGCTAAGATAGTCTTAGAGGTAGTATTTAGGGTATATTCTTATTACTAATTTTAGGTTTCTAAGGGCCATGATGTTAAGGTTAACATAAGTAAACAATCATGCAGAAATAATTCCAAAAAAAATGGGTGGGTAATCCCAGCTACTCAAGAGGCGGAGGCAGTAGGATTACAAATTGGAGAGCAGCCTGGGCAATTTAGCGAGACCCTGTCTCAAAAGAAAATTTGGGTGGGTGGGAGGGTACTGGAGATCGAAGCCAGGGGAACTTATCACCAAGCTATATCTCCAGACTTTTCTTTTCTCTCTCTCTCTCTCTTTCTTTCTTTCTTTCATCCTTCCTTCCTTCCTTCCTTTCTCTTTCTCTCTTTTTTTCTTTCCTTCCTTCCTTCTTTCCTCCCTCCCTCCCTCCCTTCCTTCCTTCCTTTCTTCCTTCCTTCTTTCTCTCCTTCTCCTGTTCCTCCTCCTCCTCCTCCTCCTCCTCCTCCTCCTCCTTCTTTTTCTTCTTCTTTTTTTAATCTTGAAACAGAGTCTCACTAAATTGCAGAGGGCCTTGCTTACTTGCTGAGACTGGCCTCCAATTTGCACTTCTCCTGCCTTAGCCTGCGCAGTCACTGGGATTATAGGCATGCACCACCATACCTGGCTCCCTGTCTCAAAATTAAAAATTAAAAAGATTGGGGATAGGTCTCAGTGGTATGAGCCTGAGTAAAATGACCTAGCATGAATAAAGCCCTAGTTTAGATGCCCAGTACCACACACAAACACACAAGAAACAAAACAAAATAAAACACTGTTAAAAGAATGGAAACCCAAACCACAGATTCAAATAAAATATTTGCAAAGTACAATTATAATTAAAGGTTATATCTAGAATTTGTTGAGAACAATTAAACACCACAATTAAAATATGGGCAAAAGCTGTGAACAGTTCACCAAAGAAGATATATTAATGAAAAGATGCTCAATATCATTAGTCCTTAAGAAAATTAAAATAAAAATGAATTAGCAGGCACACCTATCAAAGTGGATAAAAGACTAACAATGCTAACTATTAGCAACAAAGTGAAAAAAGCAATATTTTCCTGCACTTCTGGTAATGTGAAGTATACTATCCACTTTAGAAACTGTCAATCTAATTAACAATCAGAGATTTTCCAAAGAATAAATATTTGTTTGGGAATGACAGAACATTGAATGGGAATACTCATGCCACTGTGAATTATGGACATATTCAAGGAGGCTGAAGCAAGATGTTTCTAAAGGCAAAAAGAAAATTTTACATAAGTTACATGGATACAGGGTTCTTGGTTTTGGAAACCCCACTCAGGAGTTGGTGTCAGTTCATTGGTAGAAGTGCTATTACTGGGCAATTGATCTGTCAAAAGCATCTTGTCTAGGGCTGGGGCTGTAGCTCTGTGGCAGAGTGCTTGCCTCACATATATTAGGCACTGGGTTTGATCCTCAGCACCATATAAAAATAAACAAATAAAATAAAGGTATGCTGTCCATCTACAACTACAAATTTTTTTTTTTAAAAAAAGCATCTTGTCTAAATTGTTGTAGTCTTTAAGAATGTTAAAGATAGACTTTGTTAAATCTGTGCATATGTGTGAAGCATGTAAAGCATGGGGTGCTTGTACAATGAGAAGGAATTTCTTGTGGGTCGTTAGAATATCCTTGAAAAAGTACTTATCTGAAACAGTCAGGCATTAGCCCTCAC
Organism: Marmota flaviventris; assembly: GCF_047511675.1. NCBI lineage: Eukaryota > Metazoa > Chordata > Mammalia > Rodentia > Sciuridae > Marmota > Marmota flaviventris. Next base: position 192,940,489 of record NC_092498.1, read on the forward strand.
ACTTCATTATGTCTCAGCTTGAATTTTGTCTGGGTCTGATAAGAATGATTTCATCTTGGTGTTATTAACTTTCTCCAAACTAACTAGGCAATTTCTTAGAAGTCAAACACATACCTTCTATATGGTCCTGCCATCCCAGTCCATCAGGGGAGATGAAAGTATATATTCAAAGAAAGTACATAACAAAGATTTCTATAAAAATGTGCACAGAAACTTTATGTAATTACAAAACATGTAAATAACACAAATATCTACCAACAAATAATGGATAAACAGAGTGTAGTAAATCCATACTATGAAATATTACTCCACAATGAAAAACAGTGGATTGTTGATATGCTCTACCTTGTGTACCTCTAAAATAATTATGCTGAGTCAAAGAAGCAGGGCATAAAAGATTATAGACTTATGATTTAATTTTCACAAAATTCTAAGGTATAAATTAATATATATTGACCAGAGAGCAGGGCAGTGGTTATCTTGGAGAGGGTAGGAAAGAGATAGAAAGCAATGTTACAAAAGGGTACAAGGAGACTTTTGTCATTCCCAAAAGATAGATATATAGTGGTGTATTGTGTATATACACCCATGTACTTACAATATGGTACGCTTTGAAAGTTTATTACATATCAAGTGTACCTCAATAAAGCTATTTAAAATTCAACTATAATTATTTGGTGAGATTTCAGGGTGTAGAAGAGAAATGTGGTTAATTTACCATAATTAACAGAAAATCCAATTATCTAACTTTTCAGAAAATCTTATTCTTGCCAGTCATGGTGGCACACACCAGCAACTCAGGAGGCTGAGGCAGGAAGATCACAAATTTGAGATCAACCTGGGCAACTCAGAAAGACCCTGTCTCAAAGTAACAAATTTAAAAAGGGCTGGGGATGTAACTCAGTGATAGAATGCTCCTGAATTCAATCCTCAGTACCAATAAGTAAATAAATAATTTTAAAAATTAAAAATTCTGTTCTCATTTCAAAAATCATTCTCAGCTGGGTGCAGTGGTACATGCCTTTAATCCCAGTGGTTTGGGAGGCTGAGGCAGGATGATCACAAGTTCAAAGCCAACCTCAGCAACTTAACGAGGCCCTAAGCAACTTAGTGAGACCCTATCTCAAAATAAAAAATAAAAAGAGCTAGGGATGTGGCTCATTCTCATTTTCTTTATCAGTCATTAATATTTTTGTTCACTTATGTCCTATCTTGTTTTCTAATCTAAGTAAGTTCTGGGTTGGCACAAGGGCACAAGGAAACTTTTGTCTTTTAGGGATGGGTCCCAATGCAAAGAATTACCAAGGGTGGTTGGAATGTTATTGCCTAAGGATTAATTTCTCAGTTGAATCAGGTACAGATCTGTCCCTGAAGCAAGAGAACAGACTAAGCAATGTTCCAGGTTCTTTTTGACAGATTCATTAAATAGTCATATTATTACTGGTTAATCTTAAAAATAAAGGAGGCAGGTAAATGAGATAGTGGGTCTTGGCATTTGAAAATTCATATGTACTCCCACTTCTGTCCCTTATCCAAATCACAGTTATATCTGAAACAGACCTTGATTCTACAGTCTCTGGGATGGGTGGAGTGAGCATGAAATGATGTGCACATGTAAAATATGCCTAAGACATGTGAAAACATGTCAGAGGCACACCTATACCATGATTGATGGATGTAAATTTGAATTTTTTTCCTTAGAATTGCTGTAATCATGCATCACTTCTTTTAATAAAAGGAGCCTCTGGTTTTACCAGTTACATTTTACTTAAACCCCATTAGGCAGATAATGTTTTCAGTTTAAAATGTTTTTGTTTTCATAGTGAGTAGGAGAGTCCCAAAATGACCAGGAAATTTTCCAGAGTATAATTTAGAAAGAGAAACTCCCAGATCTCAAAAATAGAAACCAGAAGTCTTCAGGCTGGAATAGCACCTTACAAATGAAGTGAAGCAATTTATTAAGTTATCAAAGGGGACTGAGATTGTGGCTCAGTGGTAGAGCACTCACTTAGCACGTGTGAGGCCCTGGGTTCGATCCTCAGCACCACATAAAAATAAATAAAATAAAGGTACTGTGTCCAACTACAACTAAAAAATAAATATTAAAAAAAAAAGTTGTCAAAGGAATCAGGAAGGAAAAGAAAGGAAGAAAATTGGAGAAAATGAGCTCCTTAAGTGTAGATATACAAATGATCAATAGTACATGAAAAAATGTTCAGCACAATCAGTCATTAGGAAAATGCAAATTCAAACCACAAGATACTACTTCACCTGTACTAGGATGATTAAAATCAAAATGTCAGATATTAACAAGTGCTGAAAATATGAGCTAGTCACAAAAGACCACATATTGTATGATTCTGCTTATATGAAATGTCCAGAAGAGACATTTCTGTCTATAGAAAGCTAATTATTATTTTTTAATTTTTACTCCTGGGGATTGAACGAAAGGGTGCTTAACCATTGAGCCACATTCCCAGCCCCTTTCTTTAATCTTTTATTTTGAGACAAGGTCTCACTAAGTTCCTTAGGACCTTATAAAGTTGCTGAGGCTGTGGGGGCTGGGGTTGTGGCTCAGTGGTAGAGTGCTCACCTACCTAGCATGTGAGGGACCCTGGGTTCAATCCTCAGCACCACATACAAACAAAATAAAGAGGGGCTGGGATTGTGGCTCAAAGGTAGAACACTCGCCTCGCATGCATGAGGCACTGGGTTGGATCCTCAGCACCACATAATTATAAAATAAAGACGTTGTGTCCACCTATAACTAAAAAATAAATATAAAAAAATAAAATAAAGATATTGTTTCAACTACAACTAAAAAAAAAAAAAGTTGCTGAGGCTGGCCTTGAATTTACCATCCTCCTGAGATTACAAGCGTGTGCCACTGCCTGGCCAGAAAGCTGATTACTCATTTTTCAGGGCTGGGGAGGAGTGGAAGGATCAGAGAGTGGTAGCTATAAACTACAGGGCTTTTTAGGGGGTGATAAAAATGTTCTAAAATTGTTTGCAATGATGATTGCACATTTATTAAAAATTGTTGAATTGTATACTTTAAGTGTGTGAATTATATAGTAAGTTGTTATTTTTAAGATCACATATTGTATGATTGCATTTATATGAAATGTCCACTCAAATCATAGAGAGAAACAGTAGTTTAGTGTTTGACAGGGAAAGAATAGCAGAAAAGGGAATTGAGAGAGATGGTTCAAAGGTGTGGAATTTCATTTTGAGGAGATTTAAACATTCTGGAATTAGAGAGTAATGATGATTGCCCAACTTGTGAATATACCAAACACCACTGTTGGCACCCTTAAAATAGTGAACTTTATGTTATATGAATTTCGTTTCAATAATGAATTATATCTTTTTTTGAGATACTGAAGAAGTTTAAAGATCGTATACACTTCTGTCTAAGGTGAGCTCATTAAGTAACTGAGTTATTCATTAAATTGGATTGACATATCCCAAAAAATCTAAGTAAAAGCTATGTAGTTTTCCTAGTTTTTCACTGCTCTCCCTTACAGTGATTATAATACATCATTCTATATTCTTTAAATGACCATGCTTATTTAAGGAAGAGTAAAAACTTAATCTCTATTCTAGAGCATGTTTAATTAATGTGATTATGTCAAATCTGAGGCAGTTTTTAAAATAATTTATGGGACATTAAAGAAACTTTAATGGTTATAATTTTCAGATTTATTTGGCCTAAAGACTGACTTATTTTCTACATACATATATGTTCAAAAATGGAAGAACAAATTATGGTAATTTTTGGCTTTGGAGTCCTTCCCTTGGTTCACATCATAACAAAGCTCTTTTTACAGTTTGGACAAAGATCACTTTGGAGTGATTCAATGTCAAATTGATACTAAGTTACAAGTATTATAGTTTTATTACAGCTAACACGGAGTGACACATAATGGCAGTATAGTTCTAAATAATTAGATGGTAGAAGTTATTATTATGTTTTTTTCTTTAATAAAGCTTTTTGTCTGATGATTGTGTATATTTAAACCTATGCGGCTGTTTGATGGACTGTTATTGTTTTAGAAACTTTTTAAAAATATGTATTTTTAGTTGTTGACGGATTTTTATTTTATTTGCTTATTTATATGTGGTGCTGGGAATCGAACCCAGTGCCTCACACATAGGAGACAAGCGCTCTACCACTGAGTTACAACTTCAGCCCATTTTAGAAACGTTTTGAAGTTTCTACCTTTATAGGTAGGGAACACTTGGAAGTTCCTTACAGTTTTGAGTAAGAAATGCATTTACTGAATTAAAAAATGTTATATTTAAATCCCAATGACTTGGGGAGCTGAGCCAGGAGGATCCTAAGTTTGAGGCCAGCCTCAGCAACTTAGCAAGGCCCTAAGCAACTTAGGAAGACCCTGTCTCAAAGTGAAAAATGTCCTAAGAATATAATTGAATAATTTGGGTATGATGGTACATGCCTGTAATCACAGTGACTTGGGAGGCTGAGGCAGGAAGGTCACAAGTTCAAGGCCAGCCTCAGCAACTTAGCAAGCCCCTAAGCAACTTAGTGAGACCCTGTTTCAAAAAAAATTTTTTTTTTAAAAAAGGGGGTGCTGTGGAGCCAGCAAGCATGACCCGCAAGATGGAGACAGAATTGGGATTAATGAGATTCAGCAATTCTATGACGATCTGAGGCTGGACCCCACCAGCATCAGCGTTCTGGTCATAGCATCGAAGTTCAGGGCTGCCACTCAGTGTGAATTCAGCAGGAAGGAATTCATGGACACATGACAGAGCTGGGGTGTGACAGCACCGAGAAGCTGAAAACCTTTCTGCCCAGCCTAGAGCAAGAGCTGCAGGACTCCGTGAAGTTCAAGGACTTCTACCAGTTTACCTTCACCTTTTCTAAGAACCCTGGGCAAAAGGGCCTAGGTTCAGCTCCATTTCCCAATGGGAGAGCTTGTCCTCAGTAAGACTAGTAGAATGTAGACCTCACTTAGGGTTCTTCCTAAGTGGTGAGGATGTAGGCTTATGAACAGGACGAGATAATCAACTTAGCATTACCCTGCGAGTCCCCTAGATTTAGAAATGGCTGTTGCATATTGGAAATTAGTGTTTTGGGGAAGGTTTAAATTTTTAGATCTTTGGAACAACACATTCCTGCTGGAACATCACAAAAGATCAATTCCACGGGACACTTGGAACCTTCCGCTAGATTTTGGAAACATGATTGCAGATGATATGTCTAACTACGATGAAGAAGGAGCATGGCCTGTCCTCATCGATGACTTTGTGGATTACACATGGCCAGTGCTCACAGGTGAAAACACACCTGAAGGTGAAGCTAGATCCAGAGCCAGCCTACATCCTGCAGGGCACACTAGGGTGGTGCTGTGTGCTTTGCTGCCAGTCTCGTGCAGGGGTCGGCATGCTTGGTGTAGCTGCTGCTTTAGGAGATTGCTATCTGATGCAGGTTCAAGGTGAACATCAGCAGTTACCAAATCGCACCCCAGTCACATTGTGATCACAGTATAGAGCCGTGTCTGTCCTGGGATGATGTGGTTATGTGCATGTCAGATGGCCAGTGCCAGGATGCAGGCTCACCTAGGGACCCAGCGCTGTTCCTCCTGGGGTTGTGCTGTCTCTCTGGTTTGGATATTTGTTCTCTCAGGATGTTTATCTGAAACCCATTTTATATTTAAGGCCCGGTTGCAGTCTGCAGTGGTGGCGTGTGTGGGCATGACTCCAGCAAGATCAGACTGTTGTCCTTTTAACAATGCTATTTCAACTTCCTGAGAAGTTCCGTACTTTTAATATATTTTATTTAAAAAGACATTTTTCCATTTTCCTTTTTGAGTGGTGAATTACAAATTTAAAATCAAATGCACTTGTCCCTTTCACCTGTCTGCAGTCCCACAGTGCCCAGGGTCTGGCCCTTCTTACAGCCATCCTCTAGTGGAAGCAAAGCCCACTCCTGGAACCCTCATCTCTTTTGCAAGCTGCAGCCTGAGTTTAACGCCCTCTCACTGGCTGCTCACGAGTCAGCCTGGCCTAGAGCCACTCGTGGCAGGTGTAGAGGCCTGGAGGTGGCCACTCTCCTGCTGTTGAGCTTCGAACAGCACTGTGCTGACCTGACCGCGCATTTACAAGACCTTGTGCCACAGTGTGCCTTGCTGCTCTCCTGCAGCATGCCATGGAGCAGATGGGCAGGGCTCTCCGGGCCATCTCCAGTGTCCTGTGCACAGCTGTGCACCTGGAACCTGCTCTATGCTTAGCTTCTGTGTGGACATGCCATACAGCCTTAGAGAGCAGCCCCTCGCAGCCTGAGGACCATGTGCCCTGCAATGTGGGGAACTACCAATGCTGCAGAGTGGAAGCCTTGAAGAGGGCAGCAGGGATGGAGGCCTGGAGGGCGGGGCTGGTCTGCCCAGGACGGCCCATGTGACCTTTCTCAGGCTCTCTTGCCCTGTCTGTGAAAGAGGAAACAGCCATCTCTAAGTCTAACTCAGCATTTCTTCAATAAAATAAACTCTGGCTTTAATAAAAACCCAAGAAGCAGTACAGCACCCACCTAGGTTGCCTGGACTCTTGTATAATTGTTCTGTTCAGAGATGTTTGTAGAATTCAGTGGGTAAGTGAGGGAGGCCCGCAGTCCTTCTGTGTTTAAGTTTTTAAGTTCTATGGGACTGTCGATAGATACTGAAGTGTTGGTATCTGTCTAATACTGATATTGAAGTGAAGTTGGTCAGACTTCAAAAACTTGTGTTCTGCTGCTTCCATTAGTCACACTTTTGATTCCTACATGCTGTGAAGATGCTAAGAACTTCAAAACACCACAATAAAGTGTTTTCCCCAGAAAAAAAAAATTAAAAAAAGGGCTGAGACTGAGGCTCAGTGGTTAAGTGCCCTTGAGTAAAATCCCTGGTACAAAAAAAAAATTATATACCCCCCCACACACATACACACATATACACACATAAACATACACATACATACACACACATATATGTATACACAAGTACAAATATATATACATACATATGTATATATATATATATGCACATATGTGTGTGTGTGTGTGTGTGTGTATATATATATATATATATATATATATATATATACACACACACACACACACTGAATAAATATGCAAAGTTCTGTGTTCGTGGTACCACTATTTCCGTATTAAAAAATCATATGGTAAGCAGTCTACATTTCTTTGCTTTTTTTGGTACTGGGGATTGAATGCAGGGTCACTTAGCCTCTGAGCCATATCCTCAGCCCTTTTTGTTTTTTATTTTGAGACAGGGTCTCATTAAGTTACTCAGGGCCTCGCTAAGTTGCTGAGGCTGGCTTTGAATTTGCAATCCTCCTGCCTCAGCCTCTTGAGCCACTGGGATTGCAGACATGCACCTCTGCACTTGACCCTTATTTATTTTTTATTTTGTGACAAGGTTTGCCAAAAGGCATTAAGTTTATTTTGACATATTTGTACAAGAATATACTCTGTGGCCATAGATTGATACTTATCATGGAAAGATGTCCAAAAATGTATTGTTGGTGGGAAAAATAGGTTATCAAATAGTATTTATAGACTAATTCCATTAAAATTACATATAGATTATACTTTCCTATATTTTCTGAATTTTTTTCAACGAACATAATGCATGTTACATTTACATTAATAAAAATCTTGAAGAAAAAGATACCTTTGTCATGAATGGTTACTTTTCTCTCCTCAGCTTCTTTAACTAAAGGACAGGATTCATGTCCTGGAACTCCTCAGCTTCCCTAGGGTACCACGCTACAAGGAAGGCAACATATGTAACTCTCCTCTACTTCAGAGATACCAGAGTCAGGACAAAGATCACATCAGAGAACGGCAATGATAGTTCTGGGGTATTTAGCCAGTTGCCCTATTCAAAGTTTTTAGGGAGTTGATTGCTTTGCTTGCTTAGAGTTAGACTTGCCTGACACCCTTCCTAGGAGATAAGCATAGGTCATCCCATGGAACCCACAAAATACTATGACTCCTTCAGCCTTAGGGGCTCCTCTCTTCCCCTGACATCACTTCCTACTAAGCCAGTCCATTCCATTCCTTAGCTCTAGGAGAATCCTGTATAAGCTTCCTTCAAAGGGGTTGGTTTGTTTGTTTCTTTAGTGGTATTGGGGATTGAACCCAGGGCTTTTCACATGGTAGGCAAGTGTTCTACTACTGACCACATTCCCAACCTTTTAAAAATTTTTAAATTTTGAGACAAGGTCTTGCTAAGTAGCCCAGGTCAGCCTCAAACTTATGAACCTTCTTCCTCTGCCTCTTGAGCAACTGGGATTCAGGCATGCACCATCACACCTGGATTCAAGAAGATTTTCTTAAAAAAATATTTTTTAGTTGTTGATGGACCTTTATTTTTTATTTATTTATGTGTGGTGCTGAGGATCAAACCCAGGGCCTCACACATGCTAGACAAGTGCTCTACCACTGAGCCACAACCCCAGCCCCTCAAGATTTTTTTTTTTTTTTTTAGAGAGAGAGAGAGAGAGAGAGAATTTTTTAATATTTATTTTTTAGTTTTCGGCGGACACAATATCTTTGTTTGTATGTGGTGCTGAGGATCGAACCCGGGCCGCACGCATGCCAGGCGAGCGCACCACTGCTTGAGCCACATCCGCAGCCCACAAGGAGATTTTAATAACAGTTTTGGCTTCACTCTACAGGTACAGGAGTAGGAGCTTGCTGACACTGGTCTTTCTTATCAACTTTGTTTCCATCACAAGTATCAATCACAAAAGAATATATAAACATGCTTGATTGCTTGGAAAAATGTTCACTTTACCTGGATGTTCCAGGGCATCACTATGATTTTTGTTCTGTAAATTTAATGATGATATAAATAAAAGAAGTATAGAATATCCCAAAGTTTGGCATAAACTTACCTCCATTCTTGTAAAACAACAACAACAATAATAACAAAACAAATAAAAACAAAACAAGCAAAAAAGAAGAAAAAAGGAAGGGATAAAAGAGAGCAGATCAAACTAAGAAATGCCACTGTTTTTATACATCTTGGTACCTTCACATAGTTTGCTTTAAAAACTGTCTATGAAATATTCATGGAGTTAACGGTGCACAAGGACTTAAATGTGTATCTTACATGTTCATTTGTACAATGTGTTTGGATTGTGATATGCTTAATGTTTGCAAGGACTATTATAATCAAAGTTAGATCCAAATCTATAAACAGACTGGTAACCATTTCTATTAAGAGAAAAAGCATATCCTACAGAGAACACAAATGCAGAGAACAGTAATGTCCATAATTCTCTAATTGAGAGCAATATTTATGTAAGAGAAAAAACTTCTAGTGATCAGAATAAATGAATAACATAGGAAATGTGTTTGTTTCATTATGGACAAGATTGTGCATATTTCATAAAGCTTCCATCAAAAATGGGCCACAAAGCTAAAAATTAATGCAATGGAGTCCTTGATTATAAAGATGAGGCAGTGTCTCTCAGTATGATCACTCACACACTCACTCTGGGACAGTCTGAAATTGGCAGTGTCTCCTTTGGGCTCTTCCAGGACTGCCTTCTTGTGACAAACCCTTTATTTTTTTAATATTTATTTTTTAGTTTTAGGTGGATACAATATCTTTATTTTATTTTTATGTGGTGCTGAGGAGCGAACCCAGTGCCTCACAGGTGTTAAGCGAACACTCTACCACTTGAGCCACAACCCCAGCTCCTACTTTTTTCTTGATACTTCTGCTGAGTCACCTGAAAACCTTGGGAGGGTAGAGAGTAAAGAATTCTTTTTTTTTTTTTTTTAATATTTTTTAGTTATAGATGGAAACAATACCTTTATTTTATTTATTTTTTATGTGGTCCTGAGGATCGAACCTAGTGTGCCTCACATGTGCCAGACAAGTGTGCTACCACTGAGCCACAACCCCAATCCCAAGACTTCTTCTTTTTTTTTTTTCATCTAGGGATTAAGTGCATTTTAAGCATGGCCAACTGCTAAGGGGGCAAATCTCCTTAATGAGAGAAATCACAGGCATCAGAATAAAAATAATGAGATACTTTGGTCAGGAATGACTTTAGGTGTCCTCTGAATACTGTCGTCGAGTCTTGCTCCAATTGCTTCTTAGAGTCCGTTCCTTTTCCCAGGCACGGCAAGGAAGCTAAACACAGGTCACTCCATCAGGCCCATGAAAGTATTGTAAATCTTCCCTACATCAGCATTACCAAGTCAGCTCACCCTGCCCTCTCACACTGGAAGATTCTGTTTAGAAATATTGTTGACCTTTCTGTTGGGGGAAGGAGGAGAGAATGCTGATCTCAGGGGATTGTTAACTCGGTGGCAACAGCTCAGTGAACTCCCATTCTTGGTAATAGAAAATTTAAGTCACTTGTGTTTCTGAACATTGGCTCCCTTACTCCCTCTTGTGGATCATATGATGTATGACATACAAGATAGAGAAATTTATCTGCATTTTTGCAGTTACAAATATTTCCTGGGTATTGGTAGAAAGATGATTATAGTTAAATTGATATTTATTTATTTATCAGTTTCTGTGGTACAGAAGATTGAACCCAGGGTCACTCTTCCACTGAACTGCATCCCCAGCCCTTTTTATTATTTTATTTTAAGACAGGGTCCCACTAAATTGCCCAGGCTGGCCTTGAAATTTTGATCTTCCTGCCTTAGTCTCCCAAGTTGCTGGGATTACAGGCATGTACCACTGCACCCATATGGATTGATAATTTTAAACTGAACATTGTTAACTTATCTAGTCAAGAATTATATGGGCTGGGGAGGCTGGGGTTGTGGCTCAGCGGTAGAGTGCTCGCCTTGAACGTGTGAGACCCTGGGTTTGATCTTCAGCACCACATAAAAATAAATAAGTGAAATTTTGTTCAACTACAACTAAAAAAATTGTGTCCAACTACAACTAATAAAAATAATAAAAAATAATAAAAAAAGAATTATATGGGCTGGGGCTATAGCTTAGTGGTAGAGCGCTTGCCCATCATGCAAGAAGTCCTAGGTTTGATCCTCAGCACTGAAAAAGTAATAACCAACATTCTTTCAGTGCTTACTGATCCAAGTATTGCTAAGAACATTTTATATAAAGAATTACATAACTTTTTATTATGGAAATTTTCAAACGTAAAAAATAAAGAGCTAGAACACTCTCCACATATGCATCACTTGCTCTCAAACATCACCAACATTTTTTTAACAATATGTTGTTTGATCTGTCATCATTCTTTCATCCCCTCTCCCATTTTTTTTAAAGCAAATGTTGGATGTTCTGTAATTCACTTATCAATATATTATATTCTAAACTTTAAAAGTATATTAGCTATTTTAATCCAATAGATACTATTATTATTTCATTTTGTATATGTATAAACTGAAGCAAGTGATATCAAGTGACACACAGGGCTCAGGATTCAAACCCTTGACTGCAGAACTTGTGTGGTAGCCAGTCTCTAAGACAGCCTCCATGCCTGCCTCCTGCTGTCCATGCCTGGTGCAGCGTCTTCACACAATATACCAAGGTTGCACTGTGAGACAAATAGCATATGGTAGGAGTATTGGAATGTCTGGTTCCTTCTGAGGTTTCTTGCTGTATTGCAGGATCAGGGTTATGCAGCAAGCAAATCAATGCACATAACTCCAAATTCAACAAAAATTTCCCTTATCACTTTCCTTATGGACACAAGATAGCTATGGCAGTTTCAGACATCAGACCCATACCCACAATGTTTACAGGTGGTCTTGTATTTCACTGCACTTTAGTAAACTTAGTGCCTTCTATAATTCCTTTCAGTAATTAAACCTGGATACACTAGCTATAATGTATCAGGTTGAAAATGTAATATTCATTCCTCCCTGGCATTGAAACATAAAATGTTGGTCAGAATGACAGTCATGGTGACTCATAGTTTTATAAAGAACAGGTTTCATTATTTAAAGTCAGAGGATTCTAAGTAAGTTGCCCAAAGATATACCCAATTTAGTTTGAATGAGATTATCTTCTTGTCTATAGTGAACAACAAGAGGCATCCTTCCCTGCACCACCTCCTCTACCAGATCCATGTCAATTTCTAACTACATTACTTGAGCAGGAAGCTAGGCTTTCAATAAACACAAATCTGGGGTGAAAAAGCAAAACATAAAGGCCAGAAACCAGTCAAGTCTTTTTCTTTCAGGGAAAATAACAGAGCTTATTTAAACTCAGCAAGGGTGCATTCTTTGTCTGTAGCCTGGGAAGGTTGCCCTGAGGCTACCATGATAATGGAATTAAGGGTATCTTTGGGGATAATTTCATAATACCACCACTGTATTTTCTTGTTAATTTTTGAAGAAGATAGACCAGTGTAACTGACAATCCTTAGAAAACGAGTTGAAGAAATGAGGAAGGTCTAGAGACCACACACTTGGTCAAACCATTTTCACAATGCTATCTGGAGCTAGGTTGAAACGGTTCACTTCAAAGCTCCTGTAACTTGTTGAACCACATCTTCTCTGCTCTAACTCTGTGACACCTTTGATTATAACCTTTGTTTGTTATTGCAACTTGGCTTATAATAATTCTAATTTTGAAAGAATTATATTGCAATAATTCTAATTCAATTCTTCAAAGAATCTGATGATATACCTACTTCAACAACATAAATGATTGCTTAAATCTGTTTCATGTTAACTATACTTTCCTGGTTTGCTTCATATTTTTGAGGCTTATTTTTTAAACATAAGAAATAATATATTCCCCTAAAGAGATTTAAAAACTTTTGCCAGGTGCAATGATGCATACCTGTAATCCCAGTGACTTGAAAGGCTAAGGCAGGAGGATTGAAAGTTCAAAGCCAGTCTCAGAAATTTAGCAAGGCCTTAAACAACTTGGTGAGACCCTGTCTCAAAAAATACAAAGGGCTGGAGATATGGCTCAGTGGCTAAGTGCCCCTAGGTTCAATCCCTGATATAAAAAAAATTTAAAGATTTAGAAACTTTATAATTAAGTTTAAATTCTGGGTTGACTGATTATGGAGTGTATATTGGCAGAGCAAATACAACTACTTGAGCAGTGTTCATTCATTAAAGAAATGTTTGTGTTGTGTGCTGCAGAGAATGACAAGTAACAATTCTTTCTTTAAGATGTTTAGCAACTATGCTTTATTGCTTTTGGAGTTGATAGATGCTGACCGACCCAATAGAATTTACCTTATGAATATATGGATATAAATCATGTATTTGGCCTATATCATAATAACAGTAATAGGTCTTTCCCATCAACATTCGAATGTTTTATCTGAAACCATAAACAAAAGTTCACAACAGCTGGGTGTGGTGGCATATGGCTATGATCCCAGTAGCTCAGGAGGCTAAGGCAGAAGGATCGCGAGTTCAAAGCCTGCAAAAGCCAGGCACTGAGCAACTCAGTGAGACCTTGTCTCTAAATAAAATACAAAATGGAGATGGGGATGTGGCTCAGTGGTCGAATGCCCTTGGGGAAAAAAAAAAGTTCACATTTACCAAGACAAAACCCTCTTTTTTCTTAATTGGTATGTTTATTAAAAATACAGACTAATAGTCGTGTGATTAAATGTAATTGTGGTTGGGTGCTGACTTCATAAGACAAGTAAGGGACTCTTCACAAATACACTCTGGACAGAATTAAAATGTAAACAGAAGTGACTGACAAGACAGTGCCATTTCAGACATAATCCCTTTATAATTAATAAAACAAAGTTTGTTGCTATTTACAATATCAACATTCACAGAGATCAAGTATCATAAACATAAGGGCACACTATAATTACAAGATATCTTTTCATACTTTCCAAATAGTTGTGCATTTTAGCTATAAAGTTCAGTTACCATAGCCCAACTTGTTTTATTTTTTTTTTTTAATGAAAATAAGCTTTATTACATCAAGTAATAAATACATACAAAGATGCAAACAGTTTTAGTCATTTTCTTCCAGATGTTTTGATCAACTTACAGTAAACACAAACTGAAATCTACATACAGTCTTAGTATGAAAATTTTCGGGGTCCTTATTAGATTTGGTAGGTTGCTCTTTCTTCTGTATTTATAACTTGTGCACTCTTAAAATTGACTTCAAAGCACTAAGAGTCATGCAAATGCTTAAGCAAAAAAGAAGTGCCAGTAAGCAGAATCTACACTGTATGGCACATGGGACCAGCTAAGTGAAGCAGGTGGTCAGGATGCATTAAAACAAAGTCCTTGGGATCAAATGAGCTTATGAAAAGGTACAAATAACAACTTGGGTGACATAAAGTATTCAAAAGATTAAAGGGAGACACTGGTATCTTGGAGCCAAACAATAGTTTGCTGAAAAATAACTTCACATGCATCTTAAAAAAACAAAAACAAAAAAACCTGGGTCATTCCTAACTACTTAAAATGCAAATCCTAATTAACTTCGAAATCTTTTCCCAATATTTTGAGACTGTGAATCTTGGGAGAAAAAACTAAACTGTTACCATTTTGAAAATGAGTATTTCATCTGAACAGGGGAGATGAGCTGTAGAGAGCCAGGAACCCCCAAGCTGGCGGGGAGGCTAGGACCTGGCATTCCGTTCCGTTTCAGCCAAGCACTCCCGAACCAGTCCTCGTGCGTGAATGATGCCTCGTTTTAGTCTCTCCATGGCGCTCTTGCTCCCTGCATAGGTGGGTCTTATCTCCTTCCCCAGCTCTTCAATGATGGCCAGCAGTTCCGCATACTTGCTCTGGGGCACCTGGCTATTTCCAGTTCCCTGGGTGTAGCCCAGCGATGGTGGCCCATAGTCACTCAGCAGCTGGCGGTACTGGGAGGATGCTGCCATGCTGGTGGAAGGCGAGTGGACACTTCCAGCGGCGTTGAGGGCGGCGGCGGGCATGTGCGCGGCCAAGTTCGGCTTGTACGACATCCCCCCGGGCGGCGGGCGCGCCGGGCGCAGCCGGGCCAGGCCGCGAGGGCGGCGGCGGCGGCGAGGCCGGGCGGCGGCGCGGCGGCCCCCGCGTCCCCGCGCCCGTCCGAGCGCCCGCCGAGCGCCCGCGCACTTTTTGTTGTTGACGGCTCGGGCCGCACCGGCCCCCAACTTGTTTTAAACAAGTAGTATTTTTATGTCCATTCAATCAGTCTCTTACACCATTCTGGGCCCATTCATTTGCAGATAGGAAGAGAAACTATAACCAGGTTCTTCATATCATGCATGTACATGTGATGTCCAATCTTCATACGCTGTCCAATTTCTTTAAGAGAAGTGGAGTGGCTCCTCATAGATGAGCAAGTTCCATAGGAGGAGATCATGTCCTTGCACATCTTTTGCTTCATTTCTTCTGTTTCAGCTTCAGTGCAAGACCCTCAATTGGAACATCGCTCCTCTGCCTCACTGGCTTCTAGCCACAGCATTCTGTTCTCCCTCCTCAGTCCAAAATCCTCTCAACATGAGAATACCATTCACCTTCTATAACCAGAGAGTTGCTATTCTAATCACCCTCACTTTTCAGCCTGACAGGCTCACTTGGATCCTACATCTGACTTTCATGCCACTAAAATTGCTCTTGAAGGCCATCCTTGATGATACCAATTAAAAACATTTTTTTTTTTTGTAATTGTGGATGAACAGCATAGCATGTCTTTATTTATTGTTATGTGGTGCTAAGCGTTGAACCCAGTGCTAGGCAAGCGCTTTGCCACTGAGCTACAACCCCAGCCCCGATGATACCAATTTTAACGGTCAAATTTCACCATAACATCATGGTTGGTCATTCTCTTCTTTTGGAAATTTTGTCACTGCTTAGCTTCTAGGATACGATTCTCTTGTTTTCCTCCTATGGTTTGGGCTGCTCCATTTCCTTTTCTCCTCTTCATTCATCTGACCCTGAAAGATTGGAGCCATCCTGGGCTCAGATATTAGTTCTTCTTTTCTCTGCCTACCTTATGATCTCATCCAGCCCTATGGCTTTATCTTTATTTTTTTTAATTTAAATTTTACCAACGTAATACATACACATTTTTAAAAAGTCAAGCAGTACTGAAAAAGTTATGATAAAATACAGCATTTCCCTTCCTTATTCCTCCTTACTTTTTTTTACTCCTCTCTTTAAGCAACTATTTTATTACTCTTAGCTGCCTCTTCTTGTACTTACATATGCAAATATTTATATATTACTTTTAGATATTACTTGTCAACTTCATATTATGGCAGATGAGAGTTTCTCTCTTTTGCATTGCTAATTTCTTCCCTACTATCCTTGATCTTCTCAGTATATTTACAATAGTTGTTCAAATCAATATTCAGTGTTTATATTATTATATATGCAAATATAATTCCCAGAAGTGTCAATGTTTTATGATTATGTCTTCAACTTATCTTCCAGTTTACTATCTGCTGGGAAACCCATTCACTAATCCTAAATTTGGTCTATAGTATTGTTCTATTGTCAAATGTTATCTGGTTTCTGTTTAAAATGTTATGTTGCTTTTTTTTTTTTGTGGTGCTGGGGATTGGACTCAGGGGTGCTCTACCACTTACACCCTAGCCCTTTATATCTTGAGACATGGTCTTGCTAAGTTTCTTGGGTTGGCCTTCAACTTGTGATCTTTCTGCCCTAGTTTCCTAAGGCACCGGGATTACACAAGTGTACCACTGCACCCAGCTGCCATGACAATATTTATAATTTTCAGTTGAATTTTTTGTCTCTTTTTAACATGGCAAATAGTTTTTAACTATCTGTCTTTGATAATTCCAATATTTGTGGCCTTCAGGACTGTGTTTAATGTCAGTTATTTCTATTGGTTCTTATTCATGTTTTCTTGACATAGCATGTGACTAATTACACTTGATTGCTAAACAATGTATTTCAAAAATTAGTTGTATAAATAATTAAACTTTAGGATGTTATTATCTCCCTCCAAAGAAGACTTGTATTTGCTTCTACCAGGCTCCTGGGATCACTAGCAATCTAGGATCATTAATTCAGGGTTTGAGATTTTGGGCCCACCAAGTAATTTTAAACTAGTGGCAATTTGTGTGAAGGTGGCTTTACTTTAAATTCATTTATAGTTCTAGGGTGCAGCCCTTTGAGATGCTAGTCTAAAGCCAGAGATGGTTTACTAGGGTACTCTATCCTCACTAGGTTGTGAATTCTAACTTTTATTCTTCTAGTTCTGGAAATATTTCACAAGTTCAGCCTTTCTGCCACTCTTTCAGACTAGCAATGCCTAGGACAAAAGTGACTTGAATAATATGCTGACCTTTCTACACTCAAGTCCTCTCTTGCATGCTTGCCTATCTTATTATTTTTTAGTTTTATTTAATATTCTGTTTGTGTTTGGTGGTTGGGTTGGTCTGAAATACCCAGTTCCACTATAACCAGAAGCTAAAATCCCAAGTTGCTGGATTTCAGGCCACAATGGTCAACAAAGACATAATTTTCTTCTTCCTTCAAGTATTAATGAGAAGGTTAGAATCAGTTTTATTATGATTCCTTGTATGTGACACATTGTTGCTAAACATGAAGCTTGGAGATATTGAGTAAATAGCCCAGAATCATACAGCTAATGATAAAGAGTTCCAACTCTAAATGAGAAAATAAAAATAAAAAAGAACTCAAATTCTGGCAACTGCATTCTAGACATTCTTATCCAGTTGACTGAACTGCCTTATTATAAGAAAACAGTTTTTAAGGCAGCAGGTGTGGGTCTGGGGTTATGGCTCAGTGGTAGAGTGGTCGGCCAGTGTGTGTGAGGCCCTGGGTTTGATCCTCAGCACCACATAAAAATAAATAAAATAAAGGTATTGTGTCCATCTACAACTAAAGAAATATTTTTTAAAAAAGAAGATAGCATATGTGGCTGGGGGAGGTGGTGCACACCTGTAATCCCAGCGATTGGGGATTACAGGTGGAGGCTGAGGAAGGAGGATTACAAGTTTGAGGCCAGCCTCAGAAAGTTAGTAAAGCCCTGTCTCAAAAAATAAAAAGGGCTGTGGATGTGACTCAGTAGTAAAGCATTCTTGGATTAAATCCTCAGTACCCACTTCCCCCCCAAAATTGCACGTGTGGTAAAATCTCATTTTTCCATAAAATAAACAAGGTAGAATTCAGCGAGGCAGTAATTCAAATTTTTATTAGCAGAGAAACTACCATTTACAGGTGTCAGCAGCATCCCTGCTAGTGGAGATCACCTTTGTTCTGGAAGACATATTGAGGGATCCCTTTTAATTAGGAAGATGTAGGGCAAAGAGGGAAGGGAGTTGACAACATGGCTCTTTTCATCAAGTCCTTTGTTACAAAGAGTTCAAGACTTGAAGTTTGTTGAGAGAAAAAAATTCTTCCCAAAGATGAAGGAGCCTTCTGGAAAGGATGTTATTGAGATCCAACTACACCTTTAGGAAGGTCAATGTTACTATGGCACTTCAGGGGGACTGGAGTGGTCCTGACCTGAGATGGCAGCAAAAGACACACCAGGAGTCAAGCAGGAGAAATTCAACACAAAGGAGAGGGGAGCTTGGACTGCTTACCCGGATCTAACATCATTGGTCGAGGAACAGGTTTCTAGTTCAACTCCTACCAAGTTTACTTTAGTATAACAGGTGTGTCTTTAGGAAGAAGAGCCCTTTGTGTTAGTAAACTTTGGAACCACAGACTTAACAGCAATAAAGTTTTAATAGCTCCATCTTGTCAAAGGTCTTGACAAAGGTCTAACATTCTGTTTCAATGGTGACACCTTGTGGGGTAGAGGTACAGAGACTGGGATCTGAGTGGACTAGAACAGCTTTCCATCTTTTTTATAACCAGTTATAATTCAGTTGGGCATAGTGATACATACCTATAATCCCAGTGGCCAGCCTCAGCAAGTTAGGGAGACCCTATCTCAAAAAATAAAAAGGGCAGGACTGGGGATGTAGATCAGTTGGTAGAGTGCTTGATTAGCCCAAATGCCATGGGTTCAATCCCCAGCACCATACACACACACACACACAGAGACACAAACACTCACACACAAAGGGGCAAGCCAGGAGTAGTGGTGCACACAACTCTAATTCCAGTGGCTTGGGAGGCTAAGGCAGGAAGATCACAAGTTTGAGGCCAGCCTCAGCAGCTTAGCAATGCTCTAAGAAACTTAGTGAGACCCTATCTTTTTTTTTAAATATATATTTTTTAGTTGTTGATGGACCTTTATTTTTTATTTATTTACATGCGGTGCTGAGAATTGAACCCAGTGCCTCACACATGATAGGAAAGCAGTCTACTACTGAGCTATAACCCAAGCCCAGAGACCCTGTCTCAAAATAAAAAAATAAAAAGGGCTGGGGATGTAGCTCAGTTGTAAAGTGCCTCTGGGTTTAATCCCATTGACATCCTCCTCCTCTCAAATTAACCAGTGAGAAGCAGTATTTTAAGCACTCAGTTTCTTCCCACTGTCCTTTCTCAGTTCTGGTATGTCAATTTTATCATCAGGCTAATTCTCCATCAATACTACAAGATGGCTGACCACAACTCCCAGTGTAGAGTGGATACATGCCCTTTTTCTTTCTTTTTTTGATACATGTACTATTTATGGTAGCAAGCCTTCTTTGAAAACCTTTCCGATATGCAATTCTCCATCTCATCAGATGAAGTCCTTACTTCCTTCAAAATGGAATTCAGAAATTCTGTTTCCAAGATTCTATTGCAGCTCTGTGGAATCCAGTGACATGAAGATTCCAAGAGCCATGCAGAAACCCTTCTGGCCAAGATGGAAGTACTATCTCCAGAAGCAGCAGTTGCAGAGGTTCAGGTACAAACCCTTAGGGCCCAGCAACCTCTGGCAGTGGGGTGTTTGTGCTCTATGGGGGCAGCAGAGATGTTTTCTCTGAAGCAGTCTGTAATATGGTATATTCAGCTGTGTGGGTCTAAGGCTTGATTCTCTGAACTCCCTGATGTGCTTTACTAAAAACTTTCTCCTATTCAAACTATCCATGGTTCATTTCTATTGTGTACATACAGAGATATGTTTCTTCATCAATATCTAGGGAAAGAGAGATGACTTTCAAAAATTCTCTCAAAACAGCAAAGAGGCGAGTTTGATATCTTGGGCAAACCTTTTTATAGCTCAATAGCCAAAATAGTGCTATGTTTTTTTTTTTTTTTTTAAATCTACTTGGGCTAGGGGCTGGGATTGTGGCTCAGCGGTAGAGTGCTCGCCTAGAATGTGCAGGGGCCCTGGGTTCGATCTTCAGCACCACACAAAAATAAATAAAATAAAGGTATCGTGCCCAACAACTAAAAAATAAATATTAAAAAAAACCTACTTGTGCTTGAGAATGCATTACACTAATGATCTAAGGTCTGAGCCACATCCTTATCTCTTCAGCCTTAAGATACAAAACAAAGAGAGTTGAGGATAACAAGGTGAAGATCAGGGAAGGGTGAAGGAGGTAGGAGGACTGTAACATTACCAGACACACCAACTTACATTAAATCCCTTAGTTTTACACCTAAAATTGCTCCTCACTTGTGTGTTTCTCTAATCATACAGCTGCTGGTCACAACTTGGAACCTCTGGATAGAGTTCCTAGCATGTAGCTTCTTCCCATGGGATCAGCAGAGGTCTGAGTATGGGGTCATTCATATTTTTTGATGTCCTGTTCCTTTACTTTCCCTTTAATGAAGATTGGCCAACAAAGAAAATTACAAAGACTTTCTCCTTTCTTTAATGGAAAAGTTGTCAAGAAAGTCAATCCTCATTGGTCTATCCCATTCCTCACTTCTCTCCCCTTATTCTTAGGCAGTGATATCTCTCCAACAATGCTTTCTTCTTACTTCTCAAGACAAGCCTTCATTCATTCTTTGGAACAATTTACCTTTTCCAAATGGATCAGACTATAACCCCAGCAGTATATTTCTCAAAATTTGGAACTTGTTCATAACAGTATGCTTTTCAAGAGACCCTCACCCTTGGTATTGATGTTTTAGGCCAGATAAGCTTTGTTATGGGGACTATCCTGTGCATTATAGGATGTTTAGTAGCATCTCTGACCTCTACCTGTTAGTTGCTAGTTGCAACTAAAAATGTCTCTAGTTACTGCTAAATGTCCCTTCAAGTGCACAATCACTTGTCTGAGAACCACTGGGCTACACTACTACAGTGGGGGAGGGTGGGCTTAAGAAGGGCAGTGGAATTCTTTCATATTCCAAGTTAGGGTGGGAACTTTGCAAGAGTCTTTTTAAGTTCACCTTTGTAAAGAAAGCCTTTTTTCTCATTTAAGCCTGGTTCTTCTAAGGGACCTCATATCCTAAATTTCAAGCTCCCGCAACCAACTCCCCTTTTATCTTTATGATAATTTACCTTACCGTCAGTGTCCTTACCTGACTGTAAACTGCAAAAAAGCAGGAATCTTATCTACTCAGGTTCCCGGTACACTCAAGAACATGTACACAGCAGACTGTCAACAGTGGCTCAATGAAATATCATTGGTCAAAATAACCTGGAGGCTGCAAGGTCTTGGGCAGGTAATTGAAAAGCCTCGCAGATGGAAGTACAGCAGGCGTACTTCACCAGGGAGTGGAACAGTAGTTATTCTTACGTGAAAGTGTCCAGTCCACCCATCCAGGCAGTAAAGAAAAAGGGGGGACCTCCATAGGTTAAGAATGCCAGGACCCCACCGCGCAGCGGGAACCAGGTTGAGTGTCGCCGCAGCAACTCCTTCACGTGACCACGAGCGGCGCGCGCGTCTCTCTGAGTGCGCCTGCGCCGGAGCTCCCGGAAGTGGACAGACTCGGAGCGCCGGCCGACCGAACGTCCGTCAGCCCGTCGGTCCGCTCGTCCGCCGCCCGGTGCCCGGCGCGCCTCGGCCGTCATTACTGTCCCGCCGTCTTTTTGGCCCGAACGGCGGCCGGGTGGTCATTATGGCGACGTTCATCTCGGTGCAGCTGAAAAAGACCTCGGAGGTGGACTTGGCCAAGCCGCTGGTGAAGTTCATCCAGCAGACGTACCCGAGTGGCGGGGAGGAGCAGGCCCAGTACTGCCGCGCCGCGGAGGAGCTCAGCAAGCTGCGCCGAGCCGCCCTCGGCCGCCCGCTGGACAAGCACGAGGGAGCGCTGGAAACGCTCCTGAGGTGGGCGCGGGGCCGGGGGCGGGGGCGGGTGTTGAAGTCAGGTTTTGAGGTAGCCGCCTCCTTCCTTCCTCACTCTCCGGAGCCGGTGGCCCAGGCCGAGCCGCCCCGCCCCGGCTTGGGCAGGAGCGTAGGTGTGGTCTGCATTCTTTCCTGGTGAGCTGCACCGGCCCCGCGGCCCGGAGGTAACCCTGCCCTTTGGTTGCCAAGGCTGGATACTTGGGAGGAATAGTCTGCCACGTACTGATTTCTCTTGTCACCTTTACTCAACTAGTTTTCACTTTTTGATGTCTCAGACTGAAGACTTCTTTCTCCCCCCGTTTTCCTGTCACTGTCTTATGACTTTTTGATCCACATTTAGGTTTCATAATAGTAGTTGCTTGAGGGAAGTGGGGGAATCGGGACACTTGGAGCAAGTGTCTGTTTATTACTCATTACATGGTTCACTTGAAATGGGCAGTCTTAAATTCAAAGTTATTAAACGACGGATGAATAATTCTAGAAGTTAGGAGCTACAGTTATTTGAAGTAAAACTTGAGTGGCATAATGGAACATTCAAAGTACGTTTTAAAATCTGTTTACAAACAGGTATGCACAGTAATTGAATAAGTTGTTGTTTTAGCAAATGCATATTGACCTCATTCTGTATTTAAGAAAGGTTCTTTTTTTTTTTTTTTTTGGTATTTTACGTTAACCATGACAGCATTTTCGTGGCACTTTACGACCTCATTTCCTCTAACATTCTCGTTTCACAGGAGAAGAGGAAGTATATTAGGGTGCAAGTAGTAGAATAGCAGAAATCCAGGTTTAACCAGCCTAAGAAAAGACTCTGGTAATTGAAATGTCTAAATGTATTCATTATGTTTGGACATCACTGGAGATCATCTGTTTCCGTGATGCTGTCGTCTTAGGTGAGCTTTGTTCATGTGTTTAGAGAGAGATGGCCAGTAGCAGCTCTTATAGTAAATGTAATGATCCATAACACTTAGTAGACTTTCTCCTAGCTCTGTTGAAAGTCCATGGAGGCCTTTTATTCTGTTTGTACCCCTTTTTGGGAAATAGGTGGTGGGAAATAGGCTAATTTAATGACTTTTGGGTTAAACAGCTGGTTTAACTTTTCCATCCCTCATAGATCAAAGCAAAAGTTTGGACAGAGGAAGGGTTGGTTCCCCAAAGGAGGAGATGTTAAACAGTTGCTCAGAGATTATGACTACTTGCTGTCAATTTTAGAGCCAAGACTGTTGGACTGTAAGGATCATTAGTCTGATGCTTAGCATAAACACTTTTTTTTTGTTATGGGGATTGAACCCAGGGATGCTTCACCACTGAGCCACATCCCCAGCCCTTTTTTTATATTTTATTTTGAGGCAGGAATTTTGCTACATTGCTTAGGGCCTCCCTAAGTTGCTGAGGCTGGCTTGTAACTTGCCATCCTCCTACCTCAGCCTCCCCAGTTGCTGGGATTACAGGGTGCACCAACGCACACAGCAACTTAAACAATTTTAAAGTTAACCTAGGTATACTTGGGCCATTTTTCTAGAATTAACCTATTTTAAAAAATCTTCAAAGTTGTTTTTACATGTAGATTTAATGAGGATTTTCAATTAGTATTTTTTTAAAATATATATTTTTTTAGTTGTAGTTGGAAACATTACCTTTATTTTCTTTATTTATTTTTATGTGGTGCTGAGGATGGAACCCAGTGCCTCGAACATGCTAGGTGAGCACTCTACCGCTGAGCTACAACTCCAGCCCCAATTAGTATTATTAATAAAGCATACTTGTGGTATAGTGAACCTGTAAAAACCTTGTTGACTAGGTTTGGTTCCAGTGGTGAAGGAGCTTGGTGTCTTCAGGGGCAGTTGGCACAGGATTTTAAGACTGACAAAGGAGGATATTGGATAATGCTTCAGATAGGATGCTGGTAGGAACTTTAAAAAAATATTTGTTCATTCCTTTTTTGGTACTAGGGATTGAACCCAGGGGTGTTTAACCACTTATCCCCATCTGCGGCTCTTTTTATTTTTTGAGACAGGGTCTTGCTAACTTACTTAGGGCCTCACTGAGTTGCTGAGGCTATCTTTGAACTTGGGATCCTTTATTTTCCAACCAGGCATGTTTGTGGAAACTGTTCTTAGGTAGTGGAGCTATTGCAGAGACTTTTTCCTTGAAACTGTGTTTCTTTAGTCACTTTTGTATGGTCTTCTCCTACTGCAGCTATTAAGGTTTTTAACTTTTTTTTTTGCCCTTTTTTCCCTTTTTTGTGGAATTAGGGTAAGTTGATAAACTTACTCCAGGCTGCTAAAATTTTTAATGGAGATGTGTACAAAAATTCCTTGGGTGTATACACTGTAAAATAAGATAGTTTTGAATCAAACAGTTGTGAGATATTCAAATTAAGCAGAATATCTCATTTTTATGATTATTTTTGATAATTGTATAAACTGAACATTTATTTTTTAGCCTAATGAACTTTTAAACTAATGAACTTTGAAAAAGAAGTTTTAAACTAATTCCTGAAGAGTAGAAGGTAGCTTAATAAGGGCTGGTACACAGCTCCACATACAAAACTCCAATGATATACTTGACTTGTAGATGCTGGATTAAATGTTGTAAGATAAACATTTATTTGTACAATATTAATGAGCATGCTTACTTAAAAATCATTTATATTAAAGGTACTTTATCCTTTATAAAATGATTTTTACTAAAAATTGAGTAGAACAGCCTTGAAAATGTTGAATTGTATGGTGATCACATGGGAACGCTCCTGTTTTGCCTTACTTTTATTTTGGAAGCTGTACATTTCAGCATGACGCTGCTGTTTTGCCTTACTTTTATTTTGGAAGCTGCACATTTCAGCATTTCACCACAAACTTTGTGGTGATAAGTTTCTTTAGAAAGAAAGCTTCCTGTTTCCTTCCATGAAAAAGTCTGCCATCAGCTTTCTAAAATTTGATCAGTGTGAATGGAGGTTGGGAATCTGCAAATGGCACCTGTATAAGGTTTAGGTTCAACTTTATGTGGGGGATCCCAAATTACCAGTGAATTAAATTAAGATTTTATTCTTTTTTTAAAACTTTTTTTTAGTTGTAAGTGTACACAATACCTTTATTTGATTTATTTATATGTGGTGCTGAGGATTGATCCCAGTGCTTCACACGAGCTAGGTGAGCACTCTACTGCTGAGCCGCAACTCCAGCCCTAAGATTTTATTCTTGTGTAAAAAGTTGGCAGGTAGGTAGTTGTGGTAGTCAAGGGGTGGTCGTTCTGTGGAGTTCACTGGAGCTCAGACTCCTTCCAGCTTTCGGCTCTGTAAAAGCTAGAGTATGGTTCTGGTTCTTATAGTCCAAGATGACAAGCATACCCAAGTTCCAGACAGTAGAATGGAGGAAGAGGGCATCTGGAACCCGCCCCACAACATTCTACTTATATGTTACTGGCCATTATGTGTGTTCATTATTTTTATTATGGATGGCCTTATGCCCAGCTAAAAAAAATCAGAGGTTTTGTTAATAAGGAAGAAGGGGAGAATTGCTAATAATGTAGGTAATTTGTACTCTAGCCCCAGCCTCTCCATCCCCACAGTCCCCACTACACAGTACATGATATTCCTAACATTTTTCTGAGAGTGAACCTACCCTCAGAGTTGAGGATCTGGGCCTGACGGTTTCTTTCAGGGATTTTCAACCACATCTTTATCTTTTCAGCCTCAGATTGAACTATTGTCTTTAGAGGTATCTCATGTTTCTTAATTCAGATCTTTTCTGACTTCTCTGATATGATTTGGCTTGTTGGTTCCCTTGCTTATGCAGTTAGATTTTAGTTTTCTGCTTCTTTTATTCACTTTTCACCTTTTTGAACATTTTGTTGAAACCTCTTGTATGCTGCTGTGCCTTTTCCCATTCTCTTTTTCTTTGTTCATTTACTTTTATTTTGGTACTGGAAATAGAACCTACTAGGGCCTTACACAGGCTAAAAATTGCTTTATATCTGAGCTACACCCAAATCCTTTTAGATTTTTAAGGGTTTTTTTTTTTTATTTATTAGGTTTCAGGAGAGAGACTAGAAGGGTTTTTAAAGATCTCTTTGTTTAACAGGAAGAGGTGGGTATCTGATTTCAGCTCTCTACAGTGGTTATTATCAATTTATATTCCCAGTAACTAGTATATATGTTTTTTATTCTTCTACATTCTTCCTGGTACTCACTGATGAAAAATTTAAATCATTACTTTTCTCCAAAATGATGGGTGTGGGGTGGTATCTTATTTTAGTATGCATTGCCTTTATTTTGCTGAGATTAAACATTTATGTTTATTAGTCACTTTGTTTCTTTTTCTGTGATTTTTTGAGTCCCATTTTCTGTCAAGTTGTTCGCTTTTTTTTTTTTTTTAAACTGATTTGAAGAAGTTACTTACATTTTTTGGTTATTTATATTTTTTTCCATTATGTATGTCTTAAAATTGTCTGGTCTATTTCTTTTTTTAGTTTTAACATTTACTACTAAATTTTGTATTTGTGGTATCTTTTGTTATATATAAGTCTTTGCAAAAATGTTTTAGTCTCCTCATTATTATAGTAACAATTTTTTTCTTATTAATGTTGTGCATTTGTTATGTGTGATTCCTCTCCTCACCTTCACCAGCAGATTTTCTAAAGATTTGGGGCCACCTTTTTCTTTGTTAAAATCAAATATATATATAATTTTAGTTGCTTATTTATTTTCTTTTTGTTTTGAATGATTAGTTGTTCATCTTTTTTGTTTTTCTAATACATTTTATTTATTTATTTATTGGTAAATGGGATTGAACCCAGGAGTGCTTAACCACTGAGTCACATCCCCAATTCTTTATTTTTATTTAAGTTGCTTAAAGCCAAGCTTAATGGCTGAGGCTGGCCTTGAACTTGCAATCCTCATGCCTCAGCCTCTGAAGTAGAGATTATAGGCATGTGTCACCATGCCCTGCAATACTTTTATTTTGGAAATTTATGTTTTTTCTCAGTCTGCATTGGCTGTATTTTACTGACTTTGAAATATTGATATTTATTTTTAAATAGTTGATAATTTTTTTAAAATATTTATTTTTTAGTTTTAGGTGAACACAATATCTTTATTTTGTTTCTATGTGGTGCTGAGAATCAAACCCAGTGCCTCACGCATGCTAGGTGAGTGCGCTACCACTTGAGCCACATCCCCAGCCCTTGTTTTCTTTTTTTAATATTCATTTTTTAGTTGTAGCTGGACATAATACCATTTATTTATTTATTTTTTTTATGTGGTACTGAGGATCAAAACCAGGGCCTCGCACGCGGTAGGTGAATGCTCTACTGCTGAGCCACAACCCCAGCCCTGTTTTGTTTTTTTTAATCCAAGATTCATTTATATGGCTTTGTAAAATTTTTAATTCATGTTTCATTTTTTAATTTGTAAAATGAAGTTGATAGAATTAGTTTTATAATTTCCAAAATAATTTTCTAATATTTTATAGATCAGGAAAGAAAATATTGTTGTTTTATTTTCCTTCACAACTCTTGCTCACATTCTGATTCTTGATTTGGGGTGAAGATATTGAGATATATTATACTAATGACATTGTAACAACTTCTTTATAAAATCTTAATGGAGAGTCCTACATGAGCCACATTGCCGGAGATAGTGTAGAGGATATAAAGATGTATTGTACTTGATCCCAGTCTCAAGGAATATCTGAGGTTGCTATACCTTAATTTGGCCCAGTAATTTTATTTTGCATAGATGAATAAACATGAAATTTTAAAGAAAGTTTTAAGATTTAAGTCTGATGTATTTTTTTCCCCTTGAAGTCTGATATGTGTGTTTAATTTTTTCTGAAAGTTGGTAAATAAAGTAGCCTATCAGGACTATCTTATCATTGTGTATAACCCTTTGATTTACCCAAAAGGTTTAAACTCTTATATTGACTTTATGGTGGAAGCTGGCTAAGGACCTGACTCTCTGTTTGCTTTCTATTCATATTCTCCTGCAGTAGTGCTTCATTAATGATTTTTCAGATGATAAATTGGGTGAAGAATGAAGTATGAAAATAAGATTCAGGAAGGTTCTGTAAACTCTAGTTCATAACTCCAGCTTAGTTTCTCTGGTCTCTTGTTTCTCCCTCTAGTTGCTGGTCAGAAGTACATAGACCTAATACAGATGTGAGCTATATAAAGTTATAGGAATTTGGCTAATGTGGATTGGTGTTTCTTAATCCTTATATGGATTGGTGTTTCTTAATCCTTATATCTTTCTCTTAAAACTTTTTAAAACTAGAACTTCTGATGGTAATTTCAACTATTTCCATTTTTGTTACTTTCAAAGAAATGTATTTATTTCCTAGTTCTTTCCCCCATGAGGGTTTTTTTTTTTTTTTTTTTTTTTTTTTTGGGTGTTTGTGTGTGTGTTGCTGGGATTGAACCCAAGGCTGTGCCCATCCTGAGCATTACCATTAAGCCACACCCCCAGCCCTCCCTATGAGATTTGTAAATTAAGCTGTGATATATTTGCTTTGAAGTGCATGAGTTTTATAGAATAGTGGATTGCATATAAAACTACTTTTACATAGTTATAATAATTTATAGCTGCATTTATCACATACACATTATTTACCCAGGCACTATTTCAAGCATTTTATTTGTATTATTTTATTTGTTCCTCACATATAAGGGAGGATAATTATCTTTACTTTAGGAAGGCTTTAGAGAGGTTGAATAACTTGTTCATGATCATACCTCTAAGAAATGGAATTAAAACTCATGGTTGGAATTCAAACTCAGGGTTGTCAAGACTTAAAGACTTGAAGACTTGAGTTCTGCATATTGTGGCATCATACCATTTGTTTAGGTTTTTAAATTTTAAATAAGTGTTTCAAATTAAATTATTTCTGGGGCTGGGGTTGTGGCTCAGAGGTAGAGTGCTCGTCTTTAGCCTGTGTGAGGCACTGGGTTCAATCCTAAGTACCACATAAAAGTATTGCACCACAATAAAGGTATTGTGTCCACCTACAACTAAAAAATAAACATTTAAAAAATTTTAATTATTTCTAAAGTAAACTCTATAAAGATAAAATTCTTAGCATTATTTATTATTATTTATATCACATTTTAAATTTTATATATATATATATATATATATATATATATATATATATATATATTTTTTTTTTTTTTTGGTCACCTTCCTGGCTTAGCATACTGGTTTTCCACCTTCCTACTTAGGGACAACTTACAGTCTAGGTCTACTTTGTGAGATATGTATTCTAGGCTGGTAGGGAAAAGCCCATTAAAATGATAAGGAAAAGGATGTGGTAGATTTCTCTGGGTTCCCTTTCTAGGGACTCTGATACCTGAGATGTAGGCTGAACCATGATGGGTTGATATATAGAGGAATTATATCAAAGGAGTAGCTTATTGTATTTGTTTCTCTAGGAGCAGTGTTTTGCCTGTGATAACCGCAGATAGCAACCACTGTTTTCTTTTGCAAAGCCTTAGTTGATCTCTTTTGTTTTGTTGGGGTTTGCTCCATACTGGCCAGACATTGTTGATTTCCAATAACTGTCCTTTCTGTTTCCTTCTTCTACTTCTTTTTCTTCTTCCTCTTTCTTCTCTTCTTCGCAGAGCAAATATCTTCATTTTCTGCTACTTCCTTCCCTGCTTACTTTATAGTAGTGGTCAGCAAAATAAGGCTTTTCCAGCTAGGCAGCTTTTGTTGGGTTCCACTCCAGTGGTCTAACACTGAAAGCCTTATAGACCTAGCTGGGGTGTTTGCTTGTGCTTCATTCTGTCCTTGAGTGCTACCAAGCATTGCTGTAGTGCCACCCACACATTGAGTGCTCTGTTTGGCAGTGGCTTGGCATTGAATAGTGGAATCTTTTTTTAAGAATTTTTATTATTATTTATTTTTTAGTTGTAGTTGTACACAATAACTTTTATTTATTTATTTTTATGTGGTGCTGAGGATCGATCCCAGGGCCTTGCACATGCGAGGCGAGCGTTCTACCGCTGAGCCACAACCCCAGGCCTGAATAGTGGAATCTTAATCTGGGAATTGATAACTCAGAAAATTACCTTGCCTCCAGCCAGCTGAGTCAGGTAGCCAAGTTAAAATGTCTGTCTGTCTTGGAGGAGAGAAGAGAATGCTCAAATTTGGGTGCTGTTGGAGCAGAGAATGAAACTGATCATGTTGGCCACTCCTTCCTTTCCTCATGGTTCCCCTCTAACAGACTGGGCACTTTTCCTTTGGAGAATGTCTCTAGCTGATGGCAGTTGAACAGCTGTGTACCTAGAACACTTAGCATCCGAGGTAGCCCAACATAGGTAAAAAAGGTACTGGGCGGATACTGTCTAAAGTGAAAAAAAAAAAAAATTGATTTTGCTTTTTCTTTGGCAAAACAAGGTTTGCCAGACCTTACTCTGTAGTCATGTTGGTCTCTTTGCTCTGCCAGGCAGGTACTTTCTTGACTCAGTCCATTGGTACCTGCTATTCTTTTTTTATGGGCTTATACTTTGGTAGCTCTTGTTCATTCTCAAAACAGAGAATCTTAATCCTAGGTTTATTTTTTTCAGGGACTTTGCATTTTATTAATTCATTTCCTTGGGACTAGCAACAAAACTGAGCAAATGTACCTGGCATCTGCTCTCATGGAATTTAGAATTCTTCAAGAGAAAAGATATAATAGTAATCCCACATAAACATAATCTCACAAATAATATAAACTATGATAAATCTATGAAGGAAATGTTTAGGGTTTAAGAGATTATAAATGGAAGGGGAACTAATTTATTAATTTTGGTTTTGTTTTTGTGGAGCTGGAAATTGAACCCAGAGCCTCTTGCATGCTAGGCAAGAGTTGTACCATTGAGCCACATTCCCGGTCTGTGGGAACTAGTTTTAAAAAGGGATTAGGTTGGGGCTGGGGTTGTGGCTCAGAGGTAGAGTGCTCACCTAGCACATCTGAGGCCCTGGGTTCAATTCTCAGCACCATATAAAATTAAATAAAGGTATTGTGTCCATCTACAACCAAAAATTAAATATTTAAAAAAAGGGGATTAGATTGACTGATTTTTATTAACTTTTGCCACCGCCATGTTTTAGCATCATTTCTTGATTGGGTAGCTGCAGTAGCTTACTGTCTGACCTCTCTACTGCTTTTGTGTACTAGCAGTCAGATTTCTACATAATAGTCATGGTGACTCTTATGAAAATAAACTTGATCATGCTACTCTTTTGTCCAAACCCTCTAATGGTTCATCCTCTTACTGCATATAGTAAAAGCTAAAAGTTTTACAGTTGTACTCCAAACATCATTACTTCTTTTGAGTTCATCTATTATTTTCTTCCGTCCTTGCTCTATGGTGGCCCTCTTGGCCTTTTTATCATGCCAGGTACATTCTCAGGCACACTCTTGTCCCAGGGTCTTGGATTTGCTTTTCCTTAGACTTACTTTCTTATTTTCTTGACTCACTGTATCACTTTCTTCAGGCCTTTATTCATGCTGTTTTTTTTTTTTAAGTTATGTAGTCAAATGACTACTTTCTTAAAACAGTAGCTTTTTCACCTCACTCCATCACATATACTTTATACCTCTGTTTTAGTCAATTTTTTTTTGTTTTTGTTGTTGTTGCTGTGACTAAATGACCTGACAAGAACAATTTTATAGGAGGAAAGATTTATTTGGGACTCATGGTTTCAGATCATAGTGGCGTGGCTCCATTGCTCTGGGCCCTAGATGAGGGAGAACATCAGAGCAGATGGGTGTGGTGGAAGAAGACATTTCAGGACAGATCCTGGCACCCAAGAAGGAAGGAGAGGGAGGGAGGGGGTTGGGGGAGGGGGAGAGAATGAGGGACTGGAGGAGAGAGAGAAGGAGCATAAGCTCCATTCTACAAGTACAAAATACTCCAAAGGCATTCCCCAAGGACCTACCTCCTCCAGCCACACTTGCCTGTCTACAGTTACCACCCAGTTGATCCCTATCTGGGGATTAATACATTGATTATTTAAAACTCTCATAATCATTCACCCGTAAACTTTCTTGCATTTCTCACACAGGCACTTTTGAGGGACACCTAATATCTAAACCATAACACCCTCTTACCTCTTTATCTCTCCATAGCACTTAGCACTATACCACATAGAAACACACACGTATATGTATGTATGTGTATATATATTTAACATATTTATCTTGTCTTTCCCTTTAAAACTTTCACAGAGGCAAAGATTTTTAAAATGTTTATTGCTGAATTCTCATGTCCTAGAAGTGTTAGATACATGGAATGAATGCATGAAGTCTTCTTTTGAAGGCACATTAATCTAGACAGAAAAAGTGGGAAATGGGAAGAAGAATGTTTTCAGGTACAGATGAAAAAGTGTGTGAAGGTCCTGAGACAGGAGGGTGTATGATTTAGTGACTTGAATATGAAGCAAATATCCTGAGATAAGGCATGATAAGCATTATGGGCAGATAATTCAAGACCTTGTCAGAAACTTTGAATGCACTTTTAAGTATAAGGGATTCCATTAAAGGGTTTCAGTACTTAAAACTTTGAAGTTTATTTCCTAAGTACAAGGATACTATCCTATGTAACATAACTCTTAGAACTTTCAAAATCAGGAAATTGGCACTAGTTCAATATTACCATTTAAACTACAAATTTCATTCACATTTTGCTGATTTTCCCATTTTTTTTTTTTATAGATACAGGAGCTAATCTAGGGTATTTAGTCTCCTTCAATCTGGAATAGTTTCTTAGTTTTGTCTTTCATGACCTTGACATTTTTGAAGAATATAGTTTTGTTGCTTTGTAGAATGTCCACAATAGGGTATTGTGTCATATTTCTTGATGATATGTGATGATGTTGTGTCCTCTTGATGGTAGTATTAGTTTTTATCACTTCAATAGGATGGTGTTTGCCAGGTTCATTGACTTTACAGTTAATGATTATACTGTAATTAATAAGTATTTTGTAGAGAGCTACTTTGAGACTATATGCTACCCTATTTCTCATGAAACTTTCATTATTTTTAGTATCCATTGATGAATCTTACCAGAATCAGATATTGCTCTGAAAGATGCCAAATGGTGATTTTTTTTTCCCTTAACTCCACCATTTTTTCTAGATTTATTAGTTGGCATTATTCAGTGAGGTAGACCTCTATTCTGTATTCATCTATTTATTTACTTCAGAATAGTTTTCTTATTTTTTCAATGGATTATGATTTGTTACTGTTACTTATTTTATTTAAACTATTCTAAACTTGACTATTAGGAGTCCCTTAAAATTGTGTTTTTTGAAAGATGTCCCCATCATTTTGTGAGTAATTCAGCACTTTTTGGCATAGCAAGTTTAGTTTTTTGACTCTTGAATTTTCTCAGTCTCTGCTCTGGAATCAGTTATTTCTTTAATGAGCAGTGACTCCTTTTAATGTGGGATATTATTTGGGTACTAGATTATTGCTATTGGGAGGTATAATTGCTTCTAGGTCCTCAGCACATATATTTAGGAAATACATAGACATTTTTATATGTTCTTGTATCTCAGTGATATTAAAAAATAAGTTTAAGTGGCCCGGGCTGTAGCTTGGTGGCAGAGTGCTTGCCTAGTATGCGTGAGGCACTGAGTTTGATCCTCAGGAGCACCACATAAACATAAGTAAATAAAATAAAAGTATTCTGTCTTTGTACAACCAAAAAAAAAAAAAGCTCACAGCTGGGCATGGTGGTGCATACCTGTAATCCTAGTGACTCAGTTGCTGAGGCAGGAGGATTACAAGTTTGAGGGCAGCCTCAGCTAATTTAGCAAGGGCCTCAGCAACTTAGACTCTAAAAATAAAAAATAAAAAGGGCTAGGTATGTAGCTCAGTACCACCAAAAAAAAGAGTTCTCGTTGGTACCTCCAGTCTAGTTCAGACCCACAGAATTAATTTTAGCCTTCTCTCTTCACATATTTATAATTTTTTTTCTGACAGAAAGAAACCTGGCTCCAATCTTTAAATGTTTTTACTTAATTGCCCAGTTTTTCCTGTTTGTAATCTAACTGTGGCCATGCTAATCAAAAGCTTTGTCTTAGACATGTTGCTTGCCTCTCCTACTTGCTTACCTCCTGAAAATTCACCCCCAGAAATAAACACTGGAAAGATAGTGTCCATGAAGGCATGGAAAGATAGAAGAGAATAAATGAAGGAAGAAAGATTAGAGGCCATTTAGAAAGCTTGGGTTTAACTCTCTTTCTCCTCAGACTTCTTGGCTAAAAGCTCACTCTGTCAAGGGGAGAAGACTGCTTTATGTTTATTTATCATTCTGGATGCTGGAATAGTTAGGAAAAAATGAGAAAGGAAATGGGAGTTGTCTAGGAAACTTCTAGATTAGTTTACCTGAAAGAGATGAGCTGTGTGAACTTTGATGAGCTATGTGGTAGTGGTGACATAACCTAAAGAAATGGACATACCTAAAACATTTTGAGAGTTTGTAAACCTATTTTTAATCACTTTGCCAGAGACAGTAATTTGTCCAATGGGTATAAACTTAAGTATCTTAATAAAAAATACATAGTTTCTTGGGAAGATGTTAGTTTATTTCTAGGCAATAGTAATTGATAAATATTGTCTGTGGTGGTGGGTATCGTTTTTTTCTCACAGTTTTTCATTTTGTATATTTTAGCTCCTGGTTTACACATTGAGAGGATGTTCATGAACCTTAAAATAGCTGATTGAATTGAATTTGTGGGCTACTAAAGTCAGCATGAATCTTTTTCTTTCTTTCTTTCTTTTTTTTTTTTTGGTGGTACTGAGGATAAAACTTAGGGGTGTTTTACCACTGAGCTATATCCCTATTCCTTTTTAAAATTTAGAAACAGTCTCACTAAGTTGCTGAAGCTAGTCTCAAGCTTGTGATCCTCCTTCCTCAGCCTCCCAAGTTGCTAGAATTACAAGTGTGAGCCATCACGCCTGGCATAAACATGAATTTTTGTATACTTTTAAATCACTTGTGTTTATATAAATGTATGTCATGTTTACCTCCGCTAATTATTAATTTTGCTCTATTTTTTAGATATTATGATCAGATTTGTTCCATTGAACCCAAATTCCCATTTTCTGAAAATCAGGTAAGCCATTAATTTTGTTTTAAAGTTGTGTGGCAAATTACCCGTTTCCTTCCACCTATGATATCATTTTATGAGATCAATGATACCTCTTTACTATGCTTAGGTGGTTTTATATAAACTAGAAGTATTTAGATTTGTCTGATCTGAATGTATGTGCTTCTCAAGACTCCTGAAATTTGATTCATGTAGTTCCCCCGTCACTTCTGAGGCTCATGTAGAGCAGTGGAGTTCATTTTATATAAAAAGAAGAACTGTTTATTGATTGATTTAATATTCTGTGTCCTTACCCTTTTACAGGACTAAGAAGTAAGCTGTGTAATTCAGAAAGTATTGGTCTCAGTTCCTTAAAAATTATTAGCTCAAATTACAATTGCATATAAAAGTTGCAATGGCTGTTACGATTGATATTACATTACAAACATGTCAGCTTTATTTTCTCTTAAAGACTAGTTGTTGGAAATTTAAAATGTTTGTAATTTCTTATAGTTTTATAAAAGTTTTAAACTTTGTGGTACTTTTTTTTTTTTTGGTGGTGTTGGGAATTGAACCCAGGCATATATGCCAGGCAAGTGGTATACCACTGAGCTATATTCCCTGTTCCTTTGGGATATTTCTGAGTTTTAAAACAGTATAAGAAAAGTACTTTACCATCCTTGTACTTAAGTTTTTACAGGTGAAATAATTAGGTATTGAGATTTTGTTTTAAAATATTCCAGGAAGAAAAGTGTGTGTGAATGGGTGGTGGTGGTAGGAGGAAGAGTTAGGGAGGAGATGAACTAAAAAGAGTAAAAAGCTAAAGCTGCTGATGGGTACATGCAAATTCATTATGTTATTCTTTTTATTTTTCTGTATGTTTGAAGGTTTACCTAATCCAGAGTTAACTTTTTTATTAGGTTGTAGTAAATAATTTAAATGAGGCTAAGTTCTTTATAACCTTCAAAAGTTTAGAAGCAGAGATAGATGTAGTTTTCCACTAAGTAAAATTTTAGGTGTAGTATTCTACAGAGAGGAGGATGAATCATATGTATAGTTTGAATTTCACAAAGTGTGCATGCTTATTTAACAACCACTCAGATCAAAATGTA
Source organism: Marmota flaviventris (assembly GCF_047511675.1). Classification (NCBI taxonomy): domain Eukaryota; kingdom Metazoa; phylum Chordata; class Mammalia; order Rodentia; family Sciuridae; genus Marmota; species Marmota flaviventris. The sequence continues at coordinate 192,976,804 of NC_092498.1, forward strand.
AAATATCATCCCATCCTCTTGAGAAACCATTTTCCTACTTTTGTAATAGTTGTGTTTATTTTTATCTCCTGGAAAACCTGTAGTACTTACTTTATTGCCTTTGTTTATCTTTGCTTGTTTGACAAACATGTAGTGCTTGTTCTGTCAACTCATTGTGTGTTTATGAAGATGAATGATAGTGTTTATGATTACTGATATAGAATGACCATTTTGAAATAACCTAGTGCCAGTACTTTACTTTAAAGAAAATTATTGTCCAGAGGGGGAAAAGAAATTGGGTTGGTTATAAGGAGATAATGTTTTACACAGGTTGAACTTTTGTCCTTTTCTTCATTGTGGATTTTTCTTCAAAAGATACTTAAGAGCCAGGTGGATGGTGCACATCTCTAATTCCAGCAACTCAGGAGGCTAAGGCAGTAGGATTGCAAGTTCAAAACCAACCTCAGCAACCTACCAATGCCCTAAGCAACTTAGACCCTGTCCCCAAAACTAAAAAGGACTGGGAATGTGGCTCAGTGGTTAAGTGCCTCTGGGTTCAATCTCTGGTACCAAAGAAAGAGACTTAATATTTAATGAAATCCATGATGACAAAATAATTTTCTATCTTTTCCCATTCTGTCCAGATCTGTTTAACATTTACCTGGAAGGATGCTTTCGATAAAGGTTCACTTTTTGGAGGATCTGTAAAATTGGGTATGTAGTTTTAATAGAAATGATAGGAAACTTGTCCTAAACATTTTTGTATTGTTTTAGGCTTTTAAAATTGTCTCCTAATGACTCTTTGTTAAATACTAAAGTTTTTTACATGTCATTTTCTTCTAAACTTAACTTTAAGTGCAATTTCATAATATTTGTAGAGCCTTTGCCTTGCCAGGCACTGTCCTAGTTATGAAAATGAATAAGATAGTTGTATTCAGTCTGATTGGGAAGATAGTTGATCATTCTGTATGTACTACCAATATATAATGTATATTGCATAGTGATGTTTTTGTCCATGAAAGACTGTATGTGTGATGGTAGTCCCATAAGATTATGCCACCTAGTGATGTTGTAGCTGTCTTAGTGGGTGTAAGTATGATGCTCATACAACAGTGAAATCATTTAATGAGTCATTTTTCAGAATGTATCCTGTTGTTAAATGAGAAATGATTGTTTATCATCCTGTGTACAAATTGGGACCATAGATGAGGAAGAAGTTAATTTTACCTATTTAAAGCAACAATGTTTAAATTAGATCCTAAAGGATGAATTTGTTTTTCCAGGTAAAAAATAATATTACAAGTACAACATCATAACCAAAGGTCAGAAGGTGAAGGCTTTTTGATCTGCCAGCTCAGGCAAGGTTTTGTCTCTGTGTCTTAATTTCCTCATCAGTGAAGTGAGGCTAATATTATTTATCTCATTGAGTTCTTATGTGGCTTAAAAGAATGAAAACATGCAGAGCCTTGGGACAGTGCTCAATAAATATTAGCTGCAATGAGTAATAAAAAATATAACACGATACATGCACACATCACATAATGTTTATATATATTTTGTACCACTGAGCTATATCTTTAGCTTCATCCCCAGAAAATGATATTTATAACCTAACATGGCATATGTATTTAGAAGTGCTTTGGTATATACTCATTGTATCAGATATAGTAAATACTAAGTATCTTAAAAGATATTATTATATATGCTCATATATTTACATATTGTATATTATATAACTATCTTAATTTAAGGTATCTATAAGGCATATACTTATATAGGTGAGGAGATGGAAATATGTAAAATAATATATATTATATGTAGTACATACTGTAATAATTAAGGCTATTGCTCAAAACCATAAGGTGAATTGGGGATTATGAAGGATGAGAATATTGGAAAATAAATTATGAAGAATTGTAAACATTAGTCCTGAATTGGTGGTACTTTACCCTATTGTTTATGTATTTATATATGTATGTATTATTATGTATTGTATATTGTATATATTATGTGTTGTTTACATTCATATGTATATTTTAATAACTTAATTTTATTTATTTTTTATGTGGTGCTGAGGATAGAACCAAGTGCCTCACACATGCTAGGCAAGTGCTCTACCACTGAGCCACACTCCCAGCCCTCCCCTATTGTATATTAATAGCTCATGTTTATTGAGCATTTACTATACCCAGGCATTGTTGGAGGGGCTTACTTTATTATCTTACTGAATTCCCCAATAGCTCAGTGAGGAAAAGCACTATTATTGCCAGTTTAGTAATTACAAAGATTGACTTTCTAAAGTCTTATTGGGTTGATGCTGAGATTTATAATTTGGTTTCACATATTGGTATTTATTCCCTTTATTAGACAGGTTGGATTTGAATTTTCTGTTATTTCTGGGTAGAAATTTGTCTTGCATTTGTAAACAATAGATTTAAAGCTCAAAAGAGATGTAGATTTGGGAACAGTTGTCATTAGGTGCTAATAATTTATCCCCTCTGGCAGATAATAGAAAAGTATGAAAGCCAGAGCTAAAGAATTTGATCTTCAGGGAAATAAAGGAAGAGGTTCTGGGAATGAGGCTGAGAAAAAGCTTTCAGATATTGGAGGAACCAGTAAAGAATAGAGACAAGAAAGGGAATTCTGGAAGCATTTCAAAGGTGAAGTAGTTCAGTTGTTCCCAAACCTGATTGCATATTAGAATTGCTGGGGAATGTTAAAGAAACAAGGATATCTTGAAAGATGAAGATACAGATTGACGGATGTGATAGGAGATTTTAAGTTGGTGCACTGGATTTAGAGTTTTTGAATATATCTTGAGGTGACTCTGATGATCATCAAGGTTGAAGCATTAAGTTATTGTGGCAGAAGTAAGCGGGATTGGAGAAGTTACTGAATTTGGCAGAGAGAAAGGTTTTACTAGGAGCATGCTAAAGAAAGCCAAATTGCGTCAATTTGAGAGGTGGATAAGAGGTGAGGAAGTGAATACAGCAAATATGAGTTGCTCAGTTATGAAAAGTTGAAGGAAAGATCTAGGGACCAAGGGAGCATTATGCCGTAAGGGAGGCAAAGTGAAGAAAAGAAATTTTAGTGCTGTTGTGATTTACGCAAATTGTTAGACTGAGAATAAGAGCAGATGACAGGAGACTAGGAGATTCTTGAGTAAGATAAGTTGAGTGATGAATCAAATTCCTAGAAGTGAAAAGCAAAAAAATTAAGAGCATAAATAAAGCAGGAAGTGGTTAATTAAGGCATTTCTAGTGGCAAGAATTGAAAATTAAATGTCTTTCAGTAATGTCTTGTTACCTATTATTAAAATCTTGCACAATTTTAGGACTGGGGTTGTAGCTCAGTGGTAGAGTGCTTGCCTAATGTGTGGGTTTGATTACTGGGTTTGATCCTCAGCACCACATAAGAAAATAAATAAAGTTATTGTGTCCATCTACAACTAAAAGTATTAAAAAACATTGTGCAGTTTTAGAAGACTGAACACAATAATGCAAATGTATATATTTGTTGACATTTAAAGCCATGGAATATTAAATAAAAAGCCTGTTACAGATCAGAGTTGGTGCTTTGCACAACCTTGAATCCTCTGAGTTGGGCTGCTTGAATCATACTTCATATAGAATCCAGTGTGTGGGGCTGGGGATGTGGCTCAAGCGGTAGCGCGCTCGCCTGGCATGCGTGCGGCCCAGGTTCGATCCTCAGCACCACATACAGACAAAGATGTTGTGTCCGCCAAATACTAAAAAATAAATATTAAAATTCTTTCTCTCTCTCTCCCTCTTTCTCACTCTCTCTCACTCTTTCTTTTTAAAAAAAAAAAAAAAAAAAAGAATCCAGTGTGATTCCTTCTCTTTGGACTTGTGCATTCCAGGCAATTCAAGTATGGTGTAGTATCCAGTTTGTGAAAAGTTCCATGTGAACGTATGTGTACCTGTTTGTGAAAATACTCTAAAATTAACTGGTTAACTCTAGGAGGTGGGGTTTTTTATTTATTTTAAACAATTGTTTAAATGTTAGAATATTTATAGGTAAGTTACCCATTTTGAAAAACTTAGTGAAAAAGGAGCAATTACATGAAAAATAAGAGTTGAATATTAAGAAAAAAATTGCTCTTTGAAGAAAGAAGTGCTAAATATTTACAAGAATACCTGGTTTAAGTTTAGATGTGATAGAAGAAATCATAAAGGAAAATATAATTATAATATAAATATAATTATAAGAACCAAAAAGTTCTCAAAATCTCTCAGACATGAGAAATTGTTAAAAAAAAAAAAAGAATTCAGCCTGGGATAATATGGGAATGTAGTAGACTGGCATATATATCTATATAAAGTTTATTTTTATCTTTTGCTTGGAACATATTTCATTTATTTTTGAAGCCTTCCGATTTTCTGTCACATAGTAGACCAACCAGTTGCTTTTTATTTAAATCATGACTTTCTTTTATTGCTCTGTGTGACACTCTCACTCTCTCTTTCTCTCTCTCTCTCAGACACACACACACACACACACACACACACACGGAACCTAAGGGTGACTTAACCACTGAGTTACATCTCTCTTCTTATTTTTTGTTTTGAGACAGGGTCTTGCTAAGTTGCAGAGCTGTTCTTGAACTTGGTGATCCTCCTGCCTTGTAGGAGGATCCAGTGTGGCTGAGATTAACAGGTGTGCGCCCTCTTGCTCAGCTGCTTTGTGTTTTAGAGGTTTTAATTGCTCTTCCACTGCCACACATTCTATGCTTTTATCATATTCCCCAAATTTTCCAAAATGTCCTAATGCTTTTTCGTATTTCTCCAGAGTTCCCTTTTCTTAAGAGATTCTTTTCATGGCCTTTTGTGTTTTCTTGCTTGAATTTGGACAGTTGGTTCTCCAAAGATATTGCATAGTTGTCTTCCTGAACTGTCACTGCTCCCCTAGGTTAAAACCATTGTTTTCTGCATATTATGTCTTCCTCTTTTGCTTGGATATATTCCTAAGTAACTTTCCAAGAAAAGGTCAACTTTCTGAATCTCTTCTGGAAAATGTCTATATTCTGTCATTACATGAATTTGGTTTGAAATTCTGGCACTTAGACGCTTAGGTAAAAACAAGTCATCTTTGACTATGTTTCGCTTCATTCTTCACATCTAATTGATTCATCAGGAAAGGCTCAGATTTTACTTTAAAGTATATTCAAATTCCAGTCACTTCTTACCTACCATCTTTTTCCCCCCAAATATTTATTTATTTATTTTTTAGTTGTAGGTGGACACAATACCTTTTATTTTATATTTCTGTGGTGCTGAGGATCGAACCTAGTGCCTCACATGCTAGGCAAGCGTTCTTCCTCTGAGCCCCAGCCCCAGCCCACCCTTCTCACTATTATTGTTGCCGTTCTGGCCTGAGCCTCCATCAGCTCTTATTTTGCTGCAGCAGCTATTCTCCAGTCTGTTGAATCCCTGTGGTCTATTTCTCACATGTGGGCTGAGTGATTCTGTTAGAAACTGTCAACCTTTCACCTCACTCAGTAAAAGCTAAAGGTTTTATAGCATGAGTTTGCTCTTTTTTACCTTTTTTATGTCTTTGCTTTACCAAGTTGTTCCTTGTTCTCTCCTTTCTACCCATACTGAGCACAATATATAGTAGTCAAATTAATTTAAGTTATATTTCTTTTTTTTTGTCTTTTTTTTAAAATTTTTATTGTTGGTTGTTCAAAACATTACATAGTTCTTGATATATCATATTTCACACTTTGATTCAAGTGGGTTATGAACTCCCATTTTTACCCTGTATACAGATTGCAGAATCACATCAGTTACACAACCATTGATTTACATATTGCCATACTAGTGTCTGTTGTATTCTGCTGCCTTTCCTATCCTCTACTATCCCGCCAAGTTATATTTCTTTAGAACTTGAAGGCATTGTTCCTTGCTTTTTGTTATCCAGAGTTGTTGTTGAAAAGTTTTGTAGGTGGTCTGTTTCTTTTCTTTTGGGAAGATTTTTACAGTTTTCCTTTTGTTCTTTGTGTTTAGAATCTCATTAAAGTTTTGAGTGTGGCACTTATCGTTGGCTCTTTTAGTTGAAATACTAGTATTTTTCTTAAGCTCTGGGAAATTTTCTTTGATCATTTTCCCTTTTATTCACCCACTTTTCTCTTTGGAATGCTTTATTAATTGTGTGTTGGTTATTTGAGTTATTCACTCATAATTCTTATATTCTTAATTTCTTTAATTTTCTACTTTTTTGGAAACTCACCAGATATTACTTTCTAATACTTTTGAAAACATTTAAGTAATCAAGTTTTTAATTTCTAGGCACCTTTTATTAGCCACTGACTTTTAAAAAATAAGATCTTGCCACTGTGGTGCACACCTGTAATCCCAGCAGCTTAGGAGGCTGAGGTAGGAGGATTGCAAATTCAAAACCAGCCTCAGCAACTTAGTGAGGCCCTAAGGAACTTGAGGGGACCCTGTCTCTATATTATATATATATAAAAGGGCTGAGGATGTGGCACAGTGGTTATACATCCCTGGGTTCAATCCCAGGTACCAAAAAAAAAATCTTGTTCTATGGAAATACTGTTCTTTGGAACTCTTTAAGGATGTTAATTGCAGTCTTTGGAATATTACCTTTTATTACTAGAATTATCTTTATTTATGCTGGGCTCAGTTTTTCAGTTACTTTAATCTTCTGTTTCTCTGTAGGTTTTCATATGATTCTATAGTCACGTTATACTAGATTTTTCATGTACGTATTTATGAAAGTACGTTGGAGTAGTTGGTATGTATGACTGCCAAATTTTTCAGTGAGGAGGATAGAATTGGTTTGGAATCAAGTTGAAAACTGGCCATTATTAAATGAGAGGTTACTAAGAGATTGTAACAAGAAGGGATTTACTGATTTACTTTATGACAACACTCTGTAGCATAAAAAAACAACTGTAGTGTTGTTTGTTTGGGTTCTTCTAGATGGTTTGTCTAGTGATTTTTGTAAGACGCTTTCTGATTATTTTGCCTGGCAGTCAATGCCTGGCATGTGATGCAAGACCTTAAATATGCTGTTAATGAATTCTACAGGTCATAGAGAGCTATTGCAGATTCTTTTTCTAAAAATTATTTTTTATTTTTTTAAAATTTTTTATTGTTGGCTGTTCTAAAAATTATTTTTAATTATGATAAAATACACATAATGTACCATCTAAACCATTTAAATAGGTGTAGTTAAGTTATATAAGGATATTCGCATTATTTTGCACTATTACCACCACCTGTTTCTAGAACTTTTTCATCTTATAAACTGAAACTCTGTACCCATTAAATAATAAATTCCCATTCTTCCCTCCCAACTAGCCCCTGGTAATCACTATTCTGCTTTCTTCCTTTGTATTTTAGTACTGTAGGTACCTTATAAAAGTAAAATCAAATGAAATTTATTATGCTGATCATTAAGTGTACAGTTCAGTAGTGTTAGGTATAGCCACATTGTTGTGAAACAGATCTCCAGAACCTTTTTATCTTGCAAATCTGAAATGCTGCACACATTTAAACAACAGCTTCCTATCCCCTCCCTGATAACTACATCTACTTTCTGTTTCTGTGTATTGACTACTCTGAGAACTTCATGTAAGTGGAGTTGTACAATATTTGTCTTTTTGTGAATGACTGATTTTACTTAGCATAATATAATGTCTTCCAGAGTCATCCATTTTGTGGTATTTGATTTCCTTATTTTAAAGGAATAATATTTAATTGCATGTGTATACTGCATTTTGTTCATTTGTCAGTCAGTGTTCACTTGGGTTTCTTTTACCTTTTGACTATGAACAAGGGTGTGCAAATATGTGTTTGAGACTCTGCTTTCAGTTCTTTTGAGCATGTACCTAAAAATGGAATTTCTGGATCATATGGTAGTTCTATTAAGATTTTTTTTTTCTTTTTCTGGTATTTACAATTGAACCTAGGGGTATTTTACCACTGAGCTACATCCTCAATACTTTTTACTTTTCATTTTGAGACGGGTTTTACTAAATTGCCAAGGTTGACTTTCATTTTGTGATCATCCTCCTGCCTCAGATTTCTGAATAGCTGGGATTACAGGCATGCTTTAATCTGTCTGGCTTTAATTTTTTGAGGTTCCACCATACTGTTTTTCACAGTAGTTACAGCATTTTGCATTCCCACCAGCAGTGTACAGGAGTTCCAATTTCTGTACCCGCAACACTTGTTATTTTCTTTCTTTTCTTTTTTTCAAATAGCAGCTATGCTAATGGATAGGAGGTATATGGGTTCTTGATCAGAGTTGTATTTCAGCCAAAGGAATCTGCTAACCCTCTGAGAAATGTATTGACATGAAAGAGTGAGGAATGGAAGGCCAGCTAGGAAGTGCTTGCATTGACTCCACTTTGTAGTAATGAAGAACTGGTTTAAATGTGGGGGAGGATATAATTTTGTGAGAGGATGGAAAAATGGAAGAATCTGTTTGGATTTAAAAAGTTAGGTGAGAATTAACATCGAGAATGATTCTTACATTTTGAACCTGACTATAATAAAAATGTGGAAGTAAAAGGAAGGAAAGAATAATTTATTGATCTTTTGATTTTTTTTATATTTATTTTTTAGTTGTAGGTAGACACAACCCCTTTATTTTATTTTTATGTGGTGCTGAGGATCGAACCTATGCCTCATGCATGCTAGGCTCTACCTCTGAGCCACAACCCCAGCCCACCTTTTGAGTTTTTGATGATGGGAGTATTTTTGTGGAAATAAGTGCTTAGCAGGTCAGCTTGAAATAGGTTAGAAAACAGGTCTGGAATTTTTTTCTTGTGAGAGCTACAATAGAGGTAATAGTATTTTGCTTTGAAACATTAATTTCCTTTAGGAAAAAAAAAACTGATACATTTTTCTTTCTTAATTTTTTACAGCTCTTGCAAGCTTAGGATATGAAAAGAGCTGTGTGTTGTTCAATTGTGCAGCCTTAGCTAGCCAGATTGCAGCAGAACAGAACCTGGATAATGATGAAGGATTGAAAATCGCTGCTAAGCATTACCAGGTATGCAGAAAAGTAGTTAACTACATAAAAGTTGCATTAAATTGAAAATAATTTACATTTAAATTTATAGATGCTTCTTTGTAAACACGTGTTTTCTTGAAAAGTACTGCACTTTTTAAATGATTTGATTCTTGTTATTGAAATTCTTAGTTAAAACATTATAGACCAGTTTTATTTTTCCCCACTATTGTATACCCAGGACCTAGCACAGTGCCTGGCACGTAATAGAGGCTCAGTAAATATTGACTGAACAGAAATGATTAAGTGTATGGAGTGAAATCCATTAAATAAGTGACTTCATTTAAAACATTTGTATATTAGTTTTGTATGTTTTCTTAGAGTGAAACACCTACATTTTCACTGGTGTCATGATAATTAGATTTTGGCAAGAAAATAGAAGTTTAATTCTGAGACTTGTGGAGAGGTTATATTTAAATGTGGTCAGACATGGAATGACTATACCTATATTTTAGGTTATAATCAATGATGGAAAAAGAACTTAGCTCCTTGTCTAGGCCACTTGCTAGCCAGAAGCCATTATGTGCCTGTAGGAGAGCTCTTTCACCATTCTAGACCTCTAGTTCCTCATCTGGGTATGATAGAATGTGATTCTGTTGGTTTACTAAATAAGGCCAGCTGATTAATCCTTGAAGATATTCAATTTTTATAATATTTTATGACTAACTATAATGTGATATTCATTTTAATACAGTTAATTTTGAGTTATCTTTGGGAAGCCTACATATCTAACTTACCTTTAAATTCTAGACTGACTGGTTTCTTTTTCTCAATATAATTTATTTTGTAAAAGCAAAGTTATTTTAGTATCAACCTCAATAAGATAGAATCAGGATAAAAATTTAAAAGGGGAACACCTTACTAGGGAGCTCTGAAGGCCAAACAAAGATGATTGATAGTGGATAGTAAAGCTATTCCTTATAGGACTAGACATACGTGCTGGTCTTACTTGAAAGGTGAATTTGGGACCAAGAGAAGAGCATTTCATTGCTGAAACATTTTAATAATGTTGTAGTCCCTCCCTCTTTTCTTAGGTTGTTTCAAAGAACTATATCTAAAAGTAAGCCTAATCAGTTTTTGTCAGTAATTTATTTTTTTCCTTGGAATTTACTTTTATTTTTTGTTAAATTATTTGTTACTCTAGAGTTTTGGAAATACATCTGTGTTGTCTTTGAGTCAGAAGTTTTAGATTAGTCTTGCACAGTATAGTAACTGTTCACTGAGTTAACATTTGGAATATGTTTTGTGTATCACAGTAGAAAATTACATCTTGTTGATTTCCTATGGATTTGAAAGAAATTTATTTTCCTTCCCTATCTAGTTTGCTAGTGGTGCCTTTTTACATATTAAAGAGACGGTTTTATCTGCCTTAAATCGAGAGCCCACCGTGGACATATCTCCAGATACTGTTGGGACCCTCAGCCTTATTATGCTGGCACAAGCCCAAGAAGTTTTTTTTTTAAAAGCTACAAGAGGTAATTGCAAATTTTCTTTCATTTTGTTGGCATGTGAAAAGAAGTGATAGGCTTTAAATTTATAAGGTGATAGAAGATGTTCTGTATAGGCTTTCTTTTTTTGAACTTGGTGCATGGATTATTAAAATTTTCATCTCTTCCTCTTTTGAACCTTTACTACAAGAGTGTAGGCTGCGTTTGAAGGCTATTATTTTAAAACACTGAATTTTGGAGTAATACATATGTTTATTTGTAATATGTCAAACATTCAAATGTTTTTTGGGTACTTGTTGTGTGCCATCATTGTCCTAATCTCTAGATTATTAGCAGACAAATAAGGCTTCTTTTTGTAAGAATCTTACATTTTAGTGTGCGGGGAGATAATAAGAAATTAAGTAGTCAAGGTAATTTTGGAGGAAATAAGAGTGGATGATGTGATAGTGGCACGTGGCCTGATTCTGTGATAGGGACGTAAGGCAAGTCATGCTAATTTTAGATCTCTTCATCAAGAAGGGTGTCTTTGAGGAGGTCCTGTTTAAATTAGACTTAAGTGACCAGAAAAAGCCATCTAGGCAAAGTCCTTTGTGAATAAAAGAATAAGAATAATTCTTGTAAGACATATGTATTTGGTATGAGAGATTGGTTCAATATTTAAGTGTAGAGAAATTGAAAATGAGAGCAATTATCATGTGGAAGAGATATGAACTAGAATAATTTTCTTTTTAAGTAAAAGCTTATTCTGAGATAGAATTCATATATTCCAAACTCACCCTTTTGAGCTTTACAGTTCATTGTTTTTTAGTATATTCAAAGATTATTGAAACTTTGACACTATTTTACTTTAGATTATTATCACCCAAAAAAGGAACACTTCTTTTTCCCTTTGTTCCAGTTGTTGGCAATCATTAAACTGTTTTTAGTCTTTGGATTTGCCTGTAGAATAATTAAGTTTCATGCAAAAGACGTAATTTCATCAATGAGGAGATATTTATATATATATGTGTGTGTATATATATATATATATATATATATATATATACATATGTATGTATAAACTAGGCACTGAGTCATCTATTAGATTCTCTCATTTATTGTAATTATAACTGTCAGTTTAATATTTTATTCCAGATAAAATGAAAGATGCCATCATAGCTAAATTGGCTAATCAGGCTGCAGATTATTTTGGTGATGCTTTCAAACAGTGTCAGTACAAAGATACTCTCCCTAAGGTCAGTTACTGTTTTTATAATCACTTGGTTATTTTGCATGTGGAAATAATTTTGTGTACAAGCAGCAAGTTGAAAATTACATATTATAAAGAAATGAGAATTTTTAATAGGAGCATTTGAAGACTGTATTTATAGAAATTTTTTTTTTGAATTTAAGATGCATGAATAATTTTGTATTTAGGGGGTGCCTTTGTCTTTATTCTTTACTAAACTTGTTTTTCCAAGCTAAAACTCTTTCTGGAAAACTTTGACCATCTATCTTCAGTGATTTTTACCAACTCAAGGCATTGTGTCATTATGAATCATTGGTAATTTGGTGCTAGCATGAATACTTGAGCATGTTGATTATTCACATTTTTAATTATTGTCCTGTTTTCTTAGAGATGAGTCTTAAAGCGCAAAAACAGACATAAAGGAAAAAAAGGAAAAGAAAACATAACAAATTCATCTGATACTTTGATTAGAATTAAGTTTTGCCAGCAGGTATAGAAAATTGGGCTGCTAATGGACAGCTAAAGAAAAGCAACCATCTAAACCACATAACACAGGAAGTATTATGTTTTAATGTAAACTTTTTTGAAATGGCAATTTAAAAGACTATTCAGAGATGATCATTTGTAAATGATAAAGCTGATAACAAAGTGTTGGAATAGTTAAAAAAGAAAACTTTAAAATTGAGTGAATTATGTTTCAACTACTTCATAAATATTCAAGGATTAGTCTCATCTCTGTGGTAGCAGATGATATTTGTTAATGAATTTTTAAGTCATATTCAGAATCTTAGTAAATTATATTAGAGAGCTTTGGGGTAAGCTTAAAATTCACATAAGTGTATCAACAGTACCCAATAGTCAGAAAACAAGTAATAAGGAATTAAGATGACTATTCCTGGGAATTTAAAATACACCAAGAGCCTAGTAGAAATTTGCCCAGGACTCTATTAGTAGATTAACTCTTAAAAGAGAATTGGGATCTCCTCTCACCTTTTTTTCATCTGAAAGATCTCATGTTCAGCTGCACAGTGTACCGTTACATCCTGTTGGGCCATTAGTTCAGTCCTGTCACGGAGAGAAGAATGTCACCTACAAAGACTTGGAAACTACTTCTGCAGCATTCCTGGTATTCCTTGAAAATCTCCCGTTTAAGTACCAAGTTTTACTCCAGCCTTACCTTGAGTACTGACTGGCATGAATACAGTTTGAGATTTAGATGTCTTTAATTTTTACTTTTTCTAATAAAGCTCATAAGGTATTTTCATATTCTAGTTATAAAACTGGAATATCTGCAAGTAGTGATCCAGGAAGCTAGGAAATTATTCACTGGGAGACAGGAAAACATTCAAGGTAGTAATTCAGTTTTTGATTCTCTTATATTTTTGTCTAGACAGTGATTGTCTAGTATATTTCTTGGATTTTTTTATATCATGTACTTCCTAAAAGCAATGAAATTGCAAGTTAGGATTTGGTTGTTTGGAGGAGGCTCTACCAATATTATGGCTTTTCTGGGTCATGTCTTTAGATTTTTTTAAAATTGATTTTGACTGGAATTACTTTAAAAACAAGGGCAAAGTAACACCACTTTATCATTAGTCATTAACTTAGTGTATTTGTATGTCTGTGATGTGTTTTTTATATGGTACTGATATGTTAGTGTACCACTAAATCATTTTATATGTCTAAAATAATCTATTAAGAAGTCTCTTAGCATATGAATTTAAGTGAGAACTTACTTTACTGTCTTTTGTCTTTTAAACATGATGAAACAGTCAGCTATAGAACAGTTTCATTAGTATATGTGAGTAATGGTGATTTAGTCAATTCCAAGGGCTGGGTAAGGGCTTATAATAAAGCTTCTAAAGCCCTGTGCTTGGTATTCTTCTGTGACTATACATTCTACTTCTTTTTCTAATGCATGCTCTCCTTTCTTCCTTGTAAACACAATGCTGACTTCATGGCTCAAAGAGAATTGTAAAAACCTAAATTGGCTTTGGTTAACACTTAAAATAAAGAACCAACAGTAATTTTAATTGGAAGAAAAAAATTGAATTTATGGCCTTCAGTCCTTGCAAATTCATGTGGTCTTCTCTGTTTATACCTCATGACTAACCTGTCTCTAAACCATTAATGGGGTGATGCTAATTTCTGTCTCCTTTTCCTTTTTCTTCCTGCATCCCGTGTTGTCTGTGATGGTTTGTTTGGTTGGACTTTCCCCTGGTCAGTATTTTTATTTCCAGGAGGTGTTCCCTGTCTTGGCTGCAAAACACTGTATCATGCAGGCCAACGCTGAGTACCACCAGTCTATCTTGGCTAAACAGCAGAAGAAATTTGGGGAAGAGATTGCAAGGTTACAGGTGAGTTTCTTGGTGATAGATAAAACTCCATTGTCCTTTTTTTTTTTTTTTTCCCTAGTGAGACTCCCAGGTTTACTTATTAAATTTTCCCATTCATTGCCTCTATCAGAGATAAGTGATTGTTTCTGTTGTCAGGCTTTACCTACTGCATGTTTTTTGATGTGGTCAGAATGTTTTTTGCATGGCATATTTTGCCCAAAAAATTCATATGAAATTTGTCTTCAGTTCTTTTATTTACCCATATTTCTTTCTTTCTTTTTTTTTAAAGAGAGAGAGAGAAAGAGAAATTTTTTAATATTTATTTAGTTATCGGCAGACACAACATCTTTGTTTTTGTATGTGGTGCTGAGGTTCGAACCCGAGTCGAATGCATGCCAGGCGAGCGTGCTACCGCTAGAGCCACATCCCCAGCCCCTACCCATATTTCTTAATTATTTTTAAAAATATATGTATTTTGTCGATGGACCTTTAATTAATTAATTAATATGTAGTGCTGAGAATTGAACTCATACCTCACACATACTAGGTGAGCACTCTACCATTGAGCCACAACCCTAGACCTGCATGTTTATTTTAATGCAAAAATAGTCTAAATTGATTATAGTGCTTCAGGAAGATGTGTAGGACATAACTTGTGGCCTAGCCTTGGTCTAAACTGGAGCATGTAATTCCAAAGCTTGAGAACAGTGTTATACACACATATACAAATCTTGTAAACAGCAGAGTACCTTCATGGCAATTGTATCCATAGTGTTGGCATTAGAGTTGCCAGAAACTTGCAGTGACATCTGGGGCCACTTTGTAGCAGGGGCAAGAGCTATATAAATGAATTGTTTATGTTTCGTGTTTTTGTAAATGGAAAATATAGGATTGTTAGGGGAATTCTAATATTGATTGGATATTAGAAGATACTATGGAACTGATGTTCAAATTACTCTTTTCTTAAGAAGATAAACCCATACTGATAAAACCGATAAACCCAGATTTTTAAATGTGTCTGATTTTTTTAGGGATTCACTCTCATTATAATAACTTATTTTCTTACATAAAACCGCTTCTGAGCAAAGAATTTCTGTTGGAAGGATCCCCCCAAAGGCTAGCATATTTAAGTTATTAGAAGTTTAATTTCTTTTTTTTCCCTGAGAATTCTAGGATTATTAAATTTAAAGGGTTGGGGTTCTATAAACTAGTCAGAGAAGATGTGTTTTGAAATGTTAACCTAATTTTTAAATACTGTAAAAAGGAAAATGTCAAATTTGTACAGTGAAATAAAATGAAGACATTTCTCGGTTGTAGATACAGAGTTTATAACTTAAGTTTTACAGCTTTAGTTATAGGTCAGATGTTAACACAGACTGTTAACACCAGTCCCTGGCAGTTCCTTATTCTAGTAGGCATAGAATATTTAAAAAATCAATTTGAGGGCTGGGGTTGTGGCTCAGCGATAGGGTACTCACCTAGAACGTGGTAAGCCCTGGGTTCGATCCTCAGCACCACATAAAAATAAACAAAAGTATTGTGTCCAACTACAACTAAAAATAAAATATTAAAAAAAATCAATTTGAACTCACAAATAGGCAAACAGAACAAAGAAAGGTGAGCAACAAAACATATTTTCTGTATCTTCTTACTTTGTGGAGTACTGAATGATCCTGACAGATTATTAGATGGTTAAACCATTAAACCAAGTTTCTAGTCATTGCTACTAACAAAGGGGAGTAACCTATTCATTGTGTCCAAGCCAGAAACAAAAACAAAGCCACAGCCAGGAAAATCAAAACAATAAGTAAAGTGGTAGTAAAGGTAAAATTGCTGTTTTGAATTACTTCTTGAACCCAGAATGGTTGTATCTGGGCTTAATACAGCTCATGAATTGTACCCCTTAGATAATGCAGTTTATTTGGCATTATTTGAAGGTTCTCTTTTCTTGGTAGAATTTTCAAGCACCAATGTATAATTTTCAAAAAGATATAAAAACATATAGATATAAAGATATATAAACAAGATTCCTTAAGATTATTTATATAAACATATAGATATAAAGATATATAAACAAGATTCCTTAAAATTATTTATATGTTGGATTTATTTAACTCATTAATGAGGGATTTAGCAAGATGACAAATTTGATTTCATATAGATAATACTTTTTTATTAGTGAAAATAATAAACTACAGATATTAAGGAGATTGTCCTTTTTTAGGTGATCTAGGCTGAGGTGTTTTGGGATGAGGGGTCATGACATCTGAACTTTAGTTTCATATGACTCTGCAGAAAAAGAAAAAAGTTCATGAATATGCACATACATATGGGAAAGTAAGAGATAAGACAAATATGGCAAAATGGTAACAATATCTGAATCTAGATAAAGGGCATATTGTTATTTGTTATTCTGTTCTTTAAGTTTTTTATGGGCTTGACATTGTTTAAAATCAAAATTGAGAAAAACTAGGTATATATAAAGGCATCCACTTCAACCGTAGCCCTTTTCCTTTGTCCTGTTCCCTTTTTTACCACTACCCCGTGGGTAATTTTCATTAGTTTCTTATTTAATCTTTTCAGTATTTTTTGTTTGAAATAGAAGCAAATATTTCTGGCATCTCTTCTATATGAATTAGTATCCCATATGAAGGTCCCACTCTAATGACCTCATTTAGTTATAGCTCAAAGGCCCCATTTACAAATAGTGTACGTTAAAGATGGGGCCTTCGATATAGGAATTTTGGGTAATGTAGTTCAGTCTATAGCAGCAGGTATATGTTAAATTCCTAGGAATAGGATTGCTGATATCAAAGTACAAATACATCTGTAATATGTATATTGTGTTCAAATCATTGATTCACTGACGTTTATCCTCATGTATGATATATGAATTCAGTTTTTCTCTTTTTTATTAACGGCTACCTAATTGTCCTCAAACCATTTGTTATAATGACTTCCTTCACCTCACTGATTTTGAGATTCTCACATTATCACATATTAAACCTACCACATATATTTAAATTTATTTCTGAATTTTTCATTCTGTTTCATTGGCTCAGATTCATACCATTTTAGTTATTTATACTTATGTGTTAGGTATTTTCATCTTTCATTTTTTAAAATTTCCTGTTTTTGTTGCCTGAGTTTTTTGGAATTATTTTACCTTTTTATGTAAATTATTTATTGTGGGAAATTTCAAACATATAAATATAAACCATTAAATATCCATTACGTAGCTTCAATAACTGTCGGTATTTGCTGTTTTGTGTTTCTTCTATTTCATCTCCCCACTCTTATCTTTTTGTGATATTTTATAGCTATGTCACATACATTTTACCTGTAAGCACCTTAATATGTATCTGTAATAGCTGAAGATCAAAAAAATTGAAACCACAGTACAATGCCATTTTCTAGCAAAATTAATGATGTCATGGAAGAAGAGTGTTTCTGAAGTGGGGTCCCTGAGTTCTCTGAGAGAAGGGGGAACTTGACTCAGGACCATCAGGATTCTTGGCATTTAATTCAGCATTAAAGAATTTCAGCATGTGCCCATCAAAGGCATAGACAGAATTTTATTTAGGAAGTGAATACATATTCAAGGAAGAATGGAGGCAGTTTTAAGAGAGAAATACTGGGCTGTGGTTGTGGCTCAGAGGTAGAGCACTTGCCTAGCATACGGGAGGCACTGAGTTCGATCCTCAGCACCACATAAAAATAAAATGAAGATACTGTGTCCACCTAACTAAAGTAAATAAATAAATATTAAAAAAAAAGAGAGAAGTACATTAGGGATAAAGCAAGGAATATGTATTCAAGGGGAATGTAGGCCATCTTGAGAGTGAGAGACATGGTTCGGGGGTTCCTGGCTCTTCTTTTAAAGGAAACTTGGTGAGGGGTAGATAGGAAGGTATGTAGGAATGGTATCAGTCCAGTGATCTCAAGATAGTATGTTTAATCTATCCTTATCCTTATATGGTCTTCTTCATCTGATCAGTAGATGGTGCTGGGAAATCCCTTAGATAATAAGTTCCTGAAGATATCATCTTTCTCTTTGCTTAATTTATTTATTTGGGAGTTAATTAACATTGTGCAGGTAGATTTACAGATTTTCCAGGAATTTTAGGAGTACTAGGCCTGCAAAGGAGACTGGCTTAGGGAGTGACATGCTTGGAAAGGTATGTGAAACTTTTGAATTAAAATCTTATTTACTTTTCCTTCTTTTATGTCTTCTTTTTACCTATTTTTATTCTCTCCTACTTCAATGTTAATATATTAATTATATTCACAATTCGATATTATTCCAATCTAGTTTAGTGTTCCTTGATTGTTTTTCTTATGGGGTCTTGGCTTATTCAAATCAGGATTCATACAGAGGCCTCAGATTGCATTTAATTGATACATCTCTTAGAACTAATTTGTAGTAGCCTTCTCTCAACTGCATGTTGATTTTTTTTTTTTTTTTTTTGTACTAGTGATTGAACTTGGGGCATTTACCACCTAGCCACATCCCCAGCCCTATTTTATCTGTCGATCTATCTGTGGTACTGGAGATTGAACCCAGGGATGCTTAACCACTAAGCCACATCCCTAGCCCCTTTTTATATTTTATTTAGAGACAGGGCCTCACTGAGTTGCTTGGGGCCTAAGTTGCTGAGGCTGACTTTGAACTCGGAATCCTCCTGCCTTTACCTCCTGAGGTGCTCGGGTGCCCAGCTTTATTTTTTATTTTGAGACAGGATCTCACTAAGTTGCTTAGTACCTGGCTAAGTTGCTGGGGCTGGCTTCATATATTGGATCCTTCTGCCTCAGTCTCCGAAGCTGCTGGGATTACAGGCATGTGCTTATGTATTTCTTATTATATGATTTTTGTGATGTCTCTTCTGCCTTTTGCTCCTTATGTAAATGTTTTCAGTCTTTCTTTCTTAAAGGAATTTGTATTTTTGTTCACTTCTTTCCCTGATTTCTGTCAGTTCCCATTTCACATTTTCTTACTATCCATCACCCACTGTTGTCAGGGCCATATGGTCCTCTGTTCATACTTTGTGTTCTTTTAGTACTGTGATTGCATCCTTAAGTCCTTAAGCCTATTTTAGTTTTTTAGCATACTGTTTTCATCTATTTTGTGGCAATGTTTGGTGAGTTTTCATTATGTATTTGAAAATTATGCTTTTCATGTTCATCCTTTTCTGTGGTTGGTTTTTGTGTTCAGGTAGATGAGTTAGTTACCTTTGTGTTTGAAGGATATTGATTTAGAGGAGGTTCCTGGGTTGGGAATGGACCTGGGTATTTTTCCAGGCATCATTGTGGAAAGGCTCTCTCTGTAGCCCTGCTTCTCTGGTCCTAAAAACCTGGCCTTTTATGTACCTGTGCTTCCTACTGCTTCTACTTTTTATTTATTTACTTCTACTATTTATATGTGCTTCCTGTGCATCTTCTTTTAAGTTTGTATTTTGCTGGCATTTTCTCAGTGCTCACTGCCTTTTCTTCTCCCTTCTTTGCTTTTCAGTCTTTCCTATTTTCTACTTTCCCTAGCAATCCTGTTCTTTTGATGAATCGGCCTCTTGCTCCTAGTAACTCTCTTGGCTTGATGTCCCTCAGCATCCCATTTTTTCCGTGACCTCCTGGTTGCTTTTCATAAGCTGGCAGTTGTTTTTTAATTTTCTCATTGTTTTCAGATTTGGTTAAAGTAATTTGTTCTTAGGTAGTGCAAATTTATAATATGATTTAAGTTTGTGCAGTTTCCTATTTTTCAGTTACACTGATGATACAGATTTTATTTTGTTTATCTTTATTTCTTTACAGTTTCATATTGATCTTACATATGTCCAAAATTTGTTATTGTATATTTTGTATTTTTGTTGCTAGTGGCAGTGGATCTGTTTCTTCTGCTACTTATTCAATTGATGATTATTTATGTGTATTTGTTATATTGATTTTTAAAATATTTTTGTTTTCTTTTTTAGTTGTAGATGGAAACAATGCCTTTCTTTCTTTCTTTTCTTTTCTTTCTTGTGCTGGGGATCAAACCTAGTGCTTCACACATGATAGGCAAGTGCTCTACCACTGAACCACAACCCCTGCCCTGTTATATTAATTTTGTATCTAAGCTAACTTCCTCATTATTTAGAATTCAGTTGATTTTTCAAAGTTTTTTTGTATATGTCACTTGTAAATAATATATATTTTTTCGTGTTCTAAATTATATACCACTGATCACACTGTTGTTTTGACATGTTTGTGGTTGTAATGATACTGATAATTTTCATTTGCTCTAGGGATGTTATATTTTTCTACTAAGCATAATATCAACTTTGGGGTTAAGATTTTTATTATATTAAGGAACTACATATTTCTATTTTACTGAGATTAAAAAAATAATAAGGATATAGTGCTAGTCAGCTTTCTGTTAAAAATATGTGAGAGAATCAGCTTTATAAACAGAAAAGTTTTACTTTGGCTTACAGTTTTGGAGGTTTCAGCACATGATTTGTGGACCCTGTTGCAGCATATGAGGCAGCATATGGTGGCAGCACACGGCAAAACCTTTGATTGGGATGTGAGTAGAGGAAGATAAAGGGGTCTGCATTCCATTATTCCCTTCAAAGACATGCCCCTAATGACTAGAAGATCTCCCGCTTTACCTCTTAAAGTTTCTACTACTTCCCAGTAGGATTATGGGCTGGGGATCAAGCCTTTAACCTGCCGCAGTCTGGCTGGGCACAAAATCACGAGCCACCACACAGCTTGTAGATTCAAACAGCAACTCTTTATTCCCGAACTCACACCAGCCGTCTACAATCACGTTCTGGGGAAATCCACGTTCTCTGCCCAAAATCCACCCCCACTGGGCTTCTGTCTCCCAAAAAAAAAACTGTCTGAATCCCATGAGAACTCAAGGGGAACTCAGGCAGCAGGATACGCCCTATTCCTAGTAGGAATAACATTAAACCTGGAACCACCCTAAACCAGGAACACCCTAAACCCGGGTCATCCTAAACCGGGAACACCCTAAACCCGGATCCGCCTTGGTCCTTGAGCAAGGTCACCTACATGCAATGTCACTGCAAAATGTCCTATTTCCACGAGTCCTTCCACTAAGCAACATGGGGTACGCTGGCCAGGAAATTGTCATACCTACTTGGCTAATGGCTCCCAGCATTAACCCATGGGGACATTTATCCAAATTATAGCAAATATTGAATATATGCAAACACTTTTTTCAACATCCTATGGAGATATTTGATTTTTAATTTAAGTTCATTGCTCTAGAGAATGGAATAAGTAGATTGCTAGTATAAAATCTACTAGCCCATTTTTGTATTCTTGTGATTTTGGCATTTTAGATTTGCTCTGTCTCCTTATCTGATTGTTTTACATAGCTGTTTTTTTTTTTTTTTAAATGTGTTAAAGTATTATATATTCTCTGATTGTGGAGCCCAGGGTACTTCATGTCTGCAAAGTCAAACTCATTAATTGTGTTGTTCAACTCTTGTATGATCTTAAATATTTTTTATGTACTTGGTCCAGCTGTTGCTGAGAAAGGAGTTTAGAATTTTACTTTGACATGGATAGATCTAGCAATGTCTTATTATAATTACTAATGTAGTGCTGGGTGCTGTAGCGCATATGTGTAATCCCAGCAACCTGGGAGGCTGAGATAGGAGGATTTTAAGTTTGAGGTCAGCCTCAGCAGCTTAGCAAGACCCTCAAAAACTTATTGAGACCCTGTCTCAAAACAGACAAACAAAAAGCAAAATAAAAAATGGAAAGGGCTGTTGTGAATTGTGCTGCTTTAAACATTGATGTGGCTGTGTCCCTGTTGTATGCTGTTTTTAAGTCCTTTGGTTATAGATTGAGGAGAGGGACAGCTGGGTCCAATGGTGTTTCCATTCCCAATTTTCCAAGAAATCTCCATACTGCTTTCCATATTGGCTGCACCAATTTGCAGTCCCACCAACAGTGTATGAGTACCTTTTCCCTTACATCCTCGCCAATACTTACTGTTTGTATGCATAATAGCTGCTATTCTGACTGGAGTGAGATGAAATCATAGAGTGGTTTTAATTTGCATTTCTCTAATTGCTAAAGATGATGAACATTTTTTCATGTATTTGTTGATTGATTGTACATCATCTTCTGAGAAATGTCTCTTCAGGTCCTTGGCCCATTTATTGATTGGGTTACTTATTTTTTGGTGTTTAGCTTTTTGAGTTCTTTATATACCCTAGAGATTATTGCTTTATCTAAGGTGTGAGGGGTAAAGATTTGCTCCAAAGATGTGGGCTTTCTATTCACCTCACAGATTGTTTCTTTTGCTGAGAAGAAACCAACCTAGATGCCCTTCAATAGATGAATGGATTAAAAAAAAGTGGCATATATACACAATGGAATATTACTCAGCAGTAAAAGAGAATAAAATCATATGATTTGCAGGTAAATGGATGGAGTTAGAGAAGATAATGCTAAGTGAAGTTAGCCAATCCCCCCAAAAACAAATGCTCAACGTTTTCTTTGATATAAGGAGGCTGATTCATAGTGGTATAGGGAGAGGAATAGATGAACTCTAGATAGGGCAGAGGGGTTGGAAGGGAAGGGGCATGGGGCAATTAATGATGGTGGAATGTGATGATCATTATTATCCAAAGTACAGGTATGAAGAGACAAATTGGTGTGAATATACTATGTATACAACCAGAGATATGAAAATTTGTGTTCTATATATGTAATAAGAATTGTAATGCATTCTGTTATCATATATAAATAAAAAAATAGAAAGGGCTGGTTATGTAGCTCAGTGGTAAAGCTTAAATCCCCTGTTACCCCCCACCCTTAAAAAAATTGCTTATATGGCTGGGGATGTGGCTCAAGTGGTAGTGCGCTCGCCTGGCATGCGTGCGGCCCGGGTTCGATCCTCAGCACCACATACAAAAAACAAAGATGTTGTGTCCGCCGAAAACTAAAAAATAAATATTAAAAAATTCTCTCTCTCTCTCTCTCTCTTTCAAAAAAAAATTGCTTATATAGTGAGAGGTTTTTACCTGCAAAATTTAAGAAGTCTTGTATCTGTCTGGCAAATTGGCAAATATTAAAACATGTGCTGAATTTATCTCTTTTTGTGTTTTTGGCTTTACTGTCTATTTTACCTGACATTGCTACATTTTTGCCACCTAAATAATATAGTTTGAGCCTTAAATTTGTGTGAGACATTTATTCATCTTAAAAAGAAAAGGCCAAACCTTTTTTATTAAAAATATTTTTTATTGTATTTACTTATTTTTTTATGTGGTGTTGAGTATTGAATTCAGTTGCCTCATGCATGCAAGGCAAGCGCTGTACCACTGAGCTACAACCCCAACCCAAGGCCAAACCTTTTTTAAAAATTTTTTTCTTATTGATGTTGAAATGACACAGTATTTTTCTGTGTTTCTGTTTAAATTTTTCCTGATTTCTCCTTTTATTGAGAGTTCCTTCCTTCATGTGAGGGGCTATGATGGAGGTGAATCTTACACTTGTATGGTTTCAAGATTCATGTCTTAGGTTTCTGTGAGGGGTATTAGTACAATTTACGTGTGAATTCTTTGGGTTCATAGACATAATTCAACACCCAGCCTTTCTCAATGTCAGTTTATCTTGATTAACCATTGGATTTCTTTTACTACCTTGGTAATTTACCCATGTGTGTAAAGGGGATTTTTAGTATATATTATTCTTCAATTTTTGGGTATTTGGTGATGGGAGAATTTCCAGGTTATTCTGTTACCCATAATGCTGGAAATGTAAAGCCCTCAAATTAAAGTTTTTATTTTAAACCAATGCTAGGCATGGTAATGGTCCAATTATTATGTTGTGTGCATTTAAGAATATGTAACAATGAATCCTGCTATTAAGTACAGTTAAAATGAACCAATTAAGAAATGGAAAAAATAAATCAATGCTACGTAGAGAAAGAAAATGTTTCCTTTTTTGGTCATTTTTCTTTTTAGCATGCAGCGGAATTGATTAAGACAGTGGCATCTCGCTATGATGAATATGTCAACGTAAAGGATTTTTCTGACAAAATCAGCCGTGCCCTTACTGCAGCAAAGAAAGATAATGACTTCATTTATCATGATCGTGTTCCAGACCTTAAAGATCTAGATCCTATTGGCAAAGCCACACTTGTGAAATCTACCCCAGTCAATGTACCCATCAGCCAGAAGTTTACTGGTATGTTTGATACTCATGTGCACATTAATCTTTCTCATCTTTTCTCCAGTTTAATCTGTATTATTTTTAACTAAAAATCACACAGTTGCTCTAGTATTTTGATATATTTGCATGCATATTGTTTGAAGTGAATGTGAGAATAAAAATTAAGTATTGTATCTTTAGTCGTTTTTTTTTTTTTCCTCCCAGGTGGTACTAGAGTCGAACCCAGGGGAGCTCTTCTTAACACTGAGCTACATCCCCAGTGGGCCCCCCTGTCCTTTAAAAATATTTTCTTAGTTGTATATGGACACAATACTTTTATTTTATTTTTATTTGGTGCTGAGAATCAAACCCAGTGCCTTCCACAAGCGAGGCAAGCACTCTACCACTGAGCTACACCCCCAACCCCTCCCCACCCCCAGCCCTTTGTATTTTTCATTTTGAAACAGGGTCTTGGTAAGTTGCTAAGGCTGGCCTCAAACTTGTTATCCTCCTGCTTCAGCCTCCAGAGTAGCTGGGATTGCAGGGTGTGCTGCACTATGCCTAGCTTTAATGGCATTTTAAGATGGAAAATAAATGTTAAAGCATGCATAAAATATACAACAGTCAGAAAGCTTGAAACTGTTTGAATGATTAAGATTTTAAACAAGCACTTAAAAAGCAAACAGATAAAAATAAACATGTAATTTTTTTTTTTAATGGTACTGGGAATTGAATCCAGGGACTCACACATGCTAGGCAAATGCTGTACTATTAAATTGCATCCCCAGCAGACATAGTTATTTCTTAAAATGTAGATTTATGGAATCGTATTTGTGTTAGATAAATAAATGTTATAATATTTTTGTTTATCATT
The DNA here is from genome assembly GCF_047511675.1 of Marmota flaviventris. Classification (NCBI taxonomy): domain Eukaryota; kingdom Metazoa; phylum Chordata; class Mammalia; order Rodentia; family Sciuridae; genus Marmota; species Marmota flaviventris. The sequence continues at coordinate 193,001,902 of NC_092498.1, forward strand.
AATATATGTAATATGTATTTGATGGATCTAGCTGAGATCCCAGAGATAATATTCTAAGTTCCTGAGAAAGAGTTATTATTTTAGCAAATACAAAATATTTGCCCTATGCCAGGGACTCAAGGATTTTATAAAGATTAGTTCATTTATTTCTCAGAATAGACCCATGAGATGGGTACTATTAATATCCCCATTTTACCAGTAAGGATACTGATGGACAGAGTTTTCATTTCCCCAAGGTCACATGGCGAGGAAGTGGTGGAGCTGGAATTGAACCTGGCACTGTGGCTTGCACAATTTAATCCATAAATGAGCAATGTTAACCAAAGATCTTTCTTACTCAATGACAACGCATCTCAAAAGTTAAATAAAATAGAGTTCAAGAAGGAAAGCTTTGTGGGTTAGGGATGTAGCTCAGCATATGTGAGGCCTAGCATGTGTGAGGCCTGGAGTTTGATCTCTAGCAACATTAAAAAAAAAAAAAAAAAAAAAAAACTTTCATTATTGCCACTGATCTTGTATATAGTGATCTAAAAATTCTCATCATGGGGTTGGGGTTGTGGCTCAGTGGCAGAGCGCTTGCCTTGCATATGTGAGGCACTGGGTTCGATACTCAGCACCACATAAAAATGAATAAACAAAATAAAGATATTGCATCCATCTGTAACTAAAAGATATTAAAAAAATTTTTCATCATTATACTTCTAGTATTTATTTACTTATTTATTTAACCACTGAGCTACATCTGCAATCCATGATTTAGTTTTGACCTTTAAATGTTTCTAAACTGTATGAATATTAGAAAGAAGTTTGAATTTTTGTGCTAAAATTTTGTTGAAATGTCCATTTATAATTTTAGATCTGTTTGAGAAGATGGTTCCTGTGTCAGTGCAACAGTCTTTGGCTGCGTTTAATCAGAGGAAAGCTGATTTAGTTAATAGATCAATTGCTCAAATGAGAGAAGCCACCACCTTGGCAAATGGGTAGGTAGAGCTTAACTTTTATAAATTAGCCTCTAAAGTTTCCCATGGTGGTTCTTTGAATAAATAGTTTTTCTGAACTTGGAACAAAATGTCAAAGTCTATATGATTTAGCAGATGTAGATAAACACATACTTATACACACACACACACACACCTCTCACTCTCTCACACATATACACACACACACACAATCTATAAGACTTCTTGCAGACATTGTTTTAAGCCCTAGCAAATAAATTATAGTTAGAAGAAATTTAATTATAGATATGAGGTGAGAACATTTGACTCCTTGCTTGCATTTTAAGAAAGATTTATTTGAGGGTAATGGGAAGTAGCAGTGAACTCTGTGATATATGGTACATTAAGTATTCTAAACCAATTGTTGTTTCTGGTGGATTAAAGACAAAATAATTCATTTATTAAAAAAATTTAGGTATAAAATCAAGAAGATAATATACCATGATTAAGTGGGTTTCATCCTAGGGATGTAAGGTTGATTTAGCATGTGCAAATCAATAAATGTTATTCACCTCTTAAATATATTTAAGGACAAGAATCATTTGACCATCTCAACAGATGGATAAAAGACTTTTGCTAAAATCCAGCATCCATTTTTGTTAAAAATGGTGGAGAAGCTAGGGATACAAGGAAATTACCTCAACTTTATAAAGGCTATATATGACAAACCCAGAGACAACATCATACTGAATGGAGAAAAACTGAAAGCATTTCTCTAAAATGAGGAACAAAACAAAGATGTCCCCTCTCACCATTCTATTCAATACAGTTCTTGAAACACTAGCTATAGCAATCAGGCAAGAGAAGGAAACTAAAAGGATACCAATAGGAAAAGAAGTCAGACTATCTTTGTTTCCTGATGACATGATCCTATATCTAGAAGACCCAAAAAACTACTCCAGGAAACTTCTAGAGCTGATCCACAAATTCAACAAATAGCAGGATACAAGATCGTCACTCATAAATCAGTAACTTTCTTTTCCTCCATCAGTGATTCTGATGAGAAGGAAATTTTGAAAACCATTTCATTCACAGTAACCTAAAAAACAGAACAAAACAAAATAAAAATTTAAAAAACCAAAACCAACAAAATAATTGAAGTTGATCTAACCAAGGAGGTTAAAGTTCTTTTCAATGAAAATTGTAGAACACTTATGAAAGAAATTGAAGAACTTAGAAGATGGAAAGACCTCCCATATTGCTGGATAGGCAGAATTAGTATTGTCAAAATGACCATATACCAAAAGCAATATGTAGATTCACTGTAGTCTCCATCAGATTACAGATAACATTCTTCACAGAATTAGGAAAAACAGTGCTTAAATTCATTCGGAAGAATAAGAGACCCAGAATAGCCAAAGCAATATTGAACAAGAGGAGCAATGCAGGAGGCATTACAATACTTAATCTCAAATTATGCTGCAGAGCTACAGTCACAAACACAGCATGGTATTGGCATCAAAACAGACACGAAGATCAAAGGAATAGAATAGAAAACACATAGACAAACTGATATACTTACAGCCATCTGCTACTTGACAAAGATGCCCAAAATATATGTTGGAGAGAAGATTGTCTTTTGAACAAATGGTTCTAGGAAGACTGGATATCCATATTAGAAGAATGAAACTAGGTCCTATTTCTCACACTACACAAAAGTAAAATCAAAATGGATCAAAGACTTAGGTATTAGACCAGAAATCTTGCAACTGCTGGAAGAAAACATAGGGCCAATTCATCTAATATTGGTGCTGGCACTGTCTTCCTTAACAAGACCCCTAAAATCTCAAGAAACAAAACCAAGTATCGATAAGTGGATGCCATTACATCAAAAAGCTTCTGCACAGCAAAGGAAATAATTAAGAGTGTGAAGAGAGTTTATACAATGGCAAAAATCTTTGCTAGCTGCTCATCTGACAGGAGATTAATAACTAGAGCATATAAAGTACTAAAAACAACAACAGCAAACCAAATAACCTAGTCAATAAATGGGCAAAAACCCCAAATAGATACTTCTCAAAAGAAACACAAATGGCTAACAGATAAATGAAAAAAATGTTCAACATCTCTAGCAATATAGGAGGTGGAAATCAAAATTACACAAAGATTTCATCTTATTACAGTTAGAATGGCAGTTTTCAAGAACACAAATAATTATAAATGCTGGCAAGGATGTGGGGAAAAGGTATACTTGTATGTTGTTGATGGGACTGCAGATTAGTATAACCACTCTAAAAAGCAGCATGAGATTCCTCAAAAAACAAAACAAAACAAAAAAAACTAGGAATAAAACTACTATATGACCCACCTATCTCATTCGTTGGTGTTTTTCCAAAAGAACTAAAATCAGCATACTATAGTGATATGGCCACCTCAATGTATGTAGCAGCACAGTTCACAGTAGCCAAATATGGAATCAGCTCAGTTGCCCATCAGAAGGAGAATGGATACAGAACATGTGGTATATACACAATGGAGTTTTTCTCAGCTTATATAAAAAAGAATGAAATTATGGCATTCTGGTAAATGGATGGAAATGGAGTACATCACGCTAAGTGAGGTAAGCTAGTCTCAGAAAACCAAGGGTTGAATGTTTTCTCTCCTATGTATAAAATCTAGAGAAAAGTAAGGGAAAGAAGGAGTGGAGGACCAGAGATCATAAAGTTGGAAGATCAGTGGAGTAAAAGACAAAAAAGGAGGAGGGTTGAGAAAGGGGAGAATGAATTTTATAAAATCATGTGCACATAGAAATATGCCATGACATTTTACCTTTATGTATAAATAAGAAGAACCAATCAAAAATAAATAAGTGAGTGGAAGGAAGATAAGTAGAGGAAGAATAATAGGGGGAGGAAGGATGATGAACGAGAACTGAAATAAAATTTCATGCATATATGATTTTGTCAGAATGAACCCAGCTACTATGTGTAACATAATGCTCTAAGAAAAAGTCAGGTATAATTTCTACATAATAAAATACACCTATTTTTAAGTGTATAGTTCAGTTAGTTTTGGTAAACCTTTGTGTCCGTGTAACCACCCCTAAGATTGAGACTGGAAATATTTCTATTACCCTAAGATTCTCTTATGCCTCTTCCCTTCCGTCCCGCTTCCCCTGGTCCCGGGTCACTAATCATGTGCTCCCTGTAACTATAGGTTTTACTCTTTTTTTTTTGGTTTTTCTCTTTATACGGTTTAATATGAATATAATTAATTACATTATGCACAGTATAGTATTGCTACAGTTGTACAATATGTAGTACTTTCAGTATGTACAGTATATTCTCTACTTCTTTCTTTCAGTTTGCTATTGAGATTCATCTGTATTGTCATGTGTATCAGTTTGATTTTTTTTTTTGTCTGAATAGTGTTTTATAGTCAATAGTAGTTTGTTAATTTTTTTTTTTAGTTAATTTTTGCCTGTTGATAAAACATTTCAGTTGCTTCGCATTCTTACACAAATCTTCGTGTGGACATGTTTTAGTTTTCTTTGGTAAATACTGAGTAGTAGACTCTCCCTCCTTCCTGCCTTCTTTCCAGTGCTGGGGATTGAACTCAGGGTCTTGCACATGCTAGGAAAGTGCTCTACCACTGACCTACATCCCTAGCCCTAGAAGTGACATTTGAGTTGGAGTTTTTAAATTTTTTTAGTTTTAGATGGATACAATATCTTTATTTATTTATTTTTATGTGATGCTGAGGATCAAATCCAGTGCCTCACAATTAAAATTCAAGTTCTCTACCACTGAGTTTCAGCCCCAGCCCCTTGAGTTGGAGTTTTATAGTTTGAATTTGTTTAACTTTATATGAGATTGCCAGATTGTTTTCCAAAGTGGATTTTTCATTTTACATTCTACCTGCACTATTGTGAAAAATGTAGTTGCTCTGCATCCTCACCAACACTTAAACTTTTTAATATTAGCCATTCTAGTGTATATGTAGCCATATCTCATTGGAGTTTAATTTGCATTCTCTAATTACCAATGATGTTAAGCAACTTTTCATGTGTTCAGTAGTTATTTATATATCTTTTATGAAGTGGTCAGTTGAAACATCAGATTCCTTTTTATTTTTATGGTGCTGGAGATGGAACCTAGGCCTTGTGCATCTAGCTTAAGTGCTCTTCTACTGAGCTCCACACCAGTCATTTGGCTCCTTTTTTAAATTTAGTTTTTCCTTCTTAATTATCTTTAAAGAGTTCTTTATATATTTTGGAGACAAGGTCTTTGGTAGATATATGTGATTGAGAGCATATTATCCTAGACTTGACCTAGTCTTGATTTATCATTTTGATGAATGCATAGAATTTGACATCATTTTTCTTTATCTAGCAAGAAGGCAATAATAATTTCCTCTTCCATATGATTAAGAGGCACCCTGAGTTTATACAGAACTTGTTTTCTGAGCAGTTTATTACATTATATCATGTTATTTGCTTTATTGTCTTTATGAATAGTAGGAAGGGGTAAGTCCCCCATCCCTATCATGTAAAGGAAGTAAGTGAAAAATTGTTATTGCGCCACAAAGCTGAGAACAGGTGAATTAATTAATACTGTAATTAATACTTAGCTTTCCTATTGTTCTATTGATATTTTGCTTAAATAATATCAAATTTAGCTATTATTATTTCTGGTTTGTTAGTGACAGTGTTACCATCAAAAGTGTCATAAAAGACTGCTTTTTTAAAGAAAAAAAATTTTTTTTTTTGGTAGGGGTACCAGGGATTGTACCCAGGGGTGCTTAACTAATGAGCCACATCCCTAACCCTTTTTAAAAATTTTTCATTTTGAGACAGGGTCTCTTGCTCAGTTGCTTAGGGCCTCTAAATTGCTGAAGCTGGTCTTGAACTTGAAATTCTCCTGCCTCAGCTTTCTGAGTTGCTGGGATTATATGCGTGTGCTACTGAAAAAGAAGGATTTTTTGACTTTTAATTACTTAGACTAAGAGAAGTTAAGTTTGAGCTACAGGCCAAAGATATCTAGTATATTTTAATGCTGTCATAATTTTTCTTCTTGGCTAATACTTGTGAACTATGAACTTAAATAACTTAATTTTGTAATGATTTTGTCTTAAAAAATCTGTCTTTTCCTTTATCTTTGCTTTATTTTTCTGTTAGTTGGGGTTATCTGCATTTTTTAGATGCTAACTTTATTGCCATTGATTTGGATATAGGCAATTAAGATTTTAAAAGTGGTTTAGACTTAAACATGACATAATATTTCATTTTTTTCAGCGTGTTAGCTTCCCTTAATCTTCCAGCAGCAATTGAAGATGTGTCTGGAGATACTGTACCTCAATCTATATTAACTAAGTCCACATCAGTAATTGAACAGGGTGGTATCCAGACTGTTGATCAGTTGATCAAAGAACTACCTGAACTACTACAAAGAAATAGAGAAATTTTAGATGAGGTATGTTTTAAAAGATTTACTTTTCGAATAAAAACTTGATCTCTTGGTGTTCAACAGAAATGAGGCCTGGAAGGTTTCACAGGATAATACTCATCATCTTGGCCCCAGAATTTACTGTGGTGCCAAGGCTTGCTCCTAACTCTCAAGGGGAATCCTGGTTGAATGAGTTCATTCTTACCTTAAGAGCAAATAAACGCATGTTAATAAAACTCATATGACTATTGTGTAGTGTTAGTATGCTCTACGAAAGCACTATCACACAAACTGAAGTCTTTGTAATTAATTATTTCATTTCTATATAGGCAGATCAGGTTTCTTGAGGAATATAGAGTCAGACAAAGGAAGTTAGGCCATCAAATGTTTTATAAAACTTCTACGTTTATTTACCAGTAAAGATGGAATTTTATTAACAGGAATAAAATATTTTGTAAAGTTTTTTTTTAAACTAAAGCCTACTGTTTACCAATGTAAATTTTTTATGGTGCCTTCATCTTTTTCCCTAATTGATACATTTTTTTTCTTTAGCTCTAGATACTTTGAAACTAGTTATAAGGTCTGGCCAGTTTTGGAGTCCTCTCTTTAGGTGACCTCTCTTATCAGTTCTTGATATTTTGATTTTTTCATTTAACTTTCAGAGGATATTACATTTACATAATTTCCAAGTACATTGGGAGAGAGGCAGAGCATTTAAATACTTATGATACTTATGATAACAGTATGGCTCTTGTAGATGAGAATATTTACCTCCCAGGATTACCTAAAAGATAAAATTAAAACGGTGAAATGCCTGCGCTCAGGGACACATAGGATGTGCTTAATAAATTATAGTTGTTATTACTGTTATGTTACTAATCTGATGATAGTATTGCATTTATAACTGTTGATGGTAATGATGATTGTTATTCATTTTTCCAGTGCAAATCAACTTTTGAAAAAGCTTAGGATGGAAACTTACTGCATTATCAACTCTGGAAGGCTGCTATTTATGAGGGATTCTACATTAATTATTAAGTCATCACCAACCTTATCTATGTAGACAGAGTCAGTAATCTGAAAAACTCAAGTAAATTGAGTGTTTACATATTTTAGTATTAGATCATTGCTGTGTTGAGCTTGTTAGAAATATAGAATCTCAGGCCTCACTCCAGATTTACTGAATCAAAATCTTACTCTTAATCAGGTTTCCAGTCATTTACATGTCCATTAAAAGAGGTTATAGACTTTATAATCATAATACCTTACAGTCCTTTCAGTACTGCTGATTTGTGGGCCAAGCAAGCTGTCATCTTGTGTTGCAATTGAATGGACACTAGAAATAGCAGGTAGACATAGGGAAAAGAAAGTGAAGAGTTGTTAGAAATCACATGTAAGTGATGGCATCAAGAAAAATTATTTGTGTGTGGGGCAGACAAACCCTGAAAAATAGCAGACATGGTGAGTCAAATAGAAAGTATTCCAGGAGCATTTAGTAAATAGAAGTTATAAGAATAAATTTTTATTTGATACTTCATAATTTGCACATAGTTCAGTCAGTGGTTAAAGTCTCAGTGTGGAATTATATTTGGATTTGATTCTTACCTCTTACATCTAGCTGTGACTCTGAGCAAAGTGTTTAACATCTTCATGTCTCAGCTGACTCACCCAGAAAATAGTAATAATAATAGTGTTTATTTAGCCTGTAGAGTTGTAAAGTGGGATAACACACATGTCTGCTACTTAGTAATTATATAAATATTAAATACTATTGTATTTCCTTGATTTTGAGATGTCATTTATTGGAAGATGTGTTTGATTTTGTAATAAGTTTTTTTTTTTTTTGATAAGGACATTGCCTGATGAAATATATATTAGTTGTGAGAAGCATCTCCTTAAAAAATACTGTGTGAAAAAAAGTTTATCTTATACAGACATTAGATACCTAATTCCAGAACATTTTTCTTCCTCCCAGACATTGGTGTATATTGTATGTATGTTGTCTATAAAAATGAAGTGCTTTTATTTATCTTGACATTTCTAACAGCCTTATGACTTAGGGTTACTATTTGCCATTTGTACTCGAAGAATCTCATTTTAAGTAAGCTATAAGTTGTGAAGTAAGTTGTAAAGCTGGTACTTGATTTGAGTTGTTTTTGTCAGTGGTAGCTTTTAATCATTTTGTTTAATCTTAATTTCAAAAATTTGAGGTGTTTATCTATTTTTTCTTTTGTAAATAATATATCATGTTTGGGACCTGTTGGGTTCTTTACACATTAGATTCCTGTTTGGGGGTTCTATTTCTTTAGATTCTTTTTTCCCATCCCTTCCATTATTTCCTTATGAGTTCCTGGTAGACTGATGGTGATGGTTTTGGACCTTACTGTATATTTTATTTTTTCTCTTTATGTTGTTCTTTCAGAGAGACTATCTCAGGTCATTCTTCTAATTCATTAAGGGACAAATCAGCTGTGTTTTTTGGTTCTTCAGCCATTGTCTGTGTGTGTGTGTGTGTGTGTGTGTGTGTGTGTTTATGTATGTGTTTGATTTATTTGATCTTATTTCCAAGATGCCTTATTGGTTCTGTTTAAAAAAAAAAAAAGCCTCTATTTTACATCCATATTCGTTTTTCTGTTTTATTTTTTAGGTTAAATTCATATAACATAAAATTCACTATTAAACTCTTTTAAAGTGTACAATTGAGTGGCTTTTAGTACATTCACAGTGTTCTGTGAAAATTGATACCTAATTCCAGAACATTTTTCTTCCTCCCAGAGAATTTGCAGTCACCTCTCTTTTTCCCTTTCTCTCTGCCTTTGGCAACCACACTAATCCCATTTCTGCCTGTGGATTTGCCTGTTTTGGACATTTCGTATAAATGGAATCCTACAATATTTGGCCCTTTTTTTGAGTTTGGCTCTTTTTTACTTAGCATAATGTTTTCAAGGTTCATCCACATTATAGCATGTGTTAATATTTCATTTCTTTTTATGGCCATGTAATATTCCATTATGTGGATATACCATATTTTGTTAGTCCATTCCTCAGTTGATGAATGTTTAAATTATTGCCACTTTTTAATCTATTTTGAATAGTACTGTTATATGAAGATACGTTTTTATCTAACCACTATTTTTCATTTCTCTTGGGTATATATACCTGGGAGCAGAGTAGCTGGGTCATATGGTCTCATTTTTTGAGGAACTGCTAAACACTCTCCCAAATAGCTGCAGCATTTTACATTTTTACCAGCAGTACATAAAGGTTCCAGTTTGTCCACATCCTTGCCAATCATAATTTTCTTAAGAAAAAAAATTATAGTTGACCTAATGTGTATGAAGTATCTCGTTGTGGCTTTTTTTAAAAATTATTTTTTAAAATTTGTTTTAGTTACACATGACAGTACAATGACCTTGACATCATACATTGAATCAGATGGGATATAATTTCTCATTTTTCTGAGTATACAGTATACAGGTTGCACAATCACATTGGTCATGCATTCACATATTCATTGTGGCTTTGATTTGCGTTTTCCTAATGGCTAATGATATTGGTCATCTTTCCCTGTGATTATTTGCCCTTTGTATATCTTTGGAAAAATGTCTATTTACCTTTGACCTTTTTAAAAAAATGGGTTGTCTTTTTGTTGAATTGTAAGAATTCTTTAACATACTTTTAAATGTACTAAAAGCCACTCAATCATATACTTTATAGAAGTTAATAGTGAATTTTATATCCACATGTTTGGATGCTAGACCTTATCAGCTGTATGATTAACAGGTACCTTCTTTTATTCTGTGGATTGTCTTTTCTGTCTTTGGGTACTGTTCTTTGATGCAGAAAAGTTTTCAGTTTTGATGAATTACAGTTTATCTAGTGTTCCTTTGTTCCTTGTGTTTTTGGTGTCATATTTAGGATTCCATTGAAAAAAATTGAAGGTCATGAAGACTTACCATTAATGTGGTCTTCTAAGAGTCTCATGGTTTTAGCTTTTCTGTTTAGGTGTTTGCTCAGTTTTGAAATAAATCTTGAATGGTGACGTGAGGTAAATGTCCAACATCATATTTTGCATATAGTTATTCTGTTCTAGCATCATTTATTGAAGAGAATGGCCTAGGCACCTTTGTGGAAAATCACTTGGTATGTCTAAGCCTGTGCCATATTGTTTTATTATTGTAGTTTTGTTGTATTTTTTGAAATGGGGGGGGAGAGAATCTTAAGTTGTACAACTTTGCTCTTTTTAAAGATTGTTTTCTCTATTTGGGTAATTTTTGCAATTCCAAATGAATTTTAGGATCAACTTGTTCTACGGAAAATAAGATTGGAACTTTGATAAGGATTGCATTTAATCTTTTTTTAATTTTATTTTTTGAACACAGGGGTGCTTAAATTGAGCCACGTTCTCATCCTTTTTTTTTTTTTTTTTTTTGAGACAGGGTCTTGCCGAGTTGCTTAGGGCCTTGCTGAGTTGCTGAGGCTGGCTTTGAACTTTGGATCCTCCTGCCTCAGCATCCTGAGTTGCTGGGATTACAGGTGTGCGCTATCACACCTGGCTGCATTGATTCTTTAAATCAATTTGGGGAGTATTGCCAGTCTTAATATTAAATCTTGAAATTCATGAACATAGGATATTTTTCCATTTATAAAAATGTCGTTAATTTTTTCACCAGTGTTTTATAGTTTTCAGTATACAAATGTTGCACCTCTTCGGTTAAATTTATTTCTAAATATTTTATTCCTTTTGGTGCTATTAGTTTTAATTTCCTATTTTGATTGTTCATTGCTAGAAATACAACAGATTTTCGTATGTGGAATTTATCTTTGAGTTTATTGGATTCATTTATTGTCTTTAATAATTATTTTGTGGAATCTTTGGGATTTTCTGTGTGTAAGGTTAAGTGAGGTGCAACTAGAGAGAGTTTTACTTTTTTCTTACTAATTTGGATGCCTTTTATTTTTCTTGCCTAATTTCCCTGGCAAGTTATGAATATTGAGAATGAACATCCTGGTCTTGTTCCTGATCTTCTGGGGAAAGCTTCTAGCGTTTGACTATTCAGTACAGTCATGTATCACTTTATATCAGGGATATGTCCTGAGAAATACTTGCTAGGTGAATCTGTTATCTTGCAAACATCATAGCATTTACTTACACAAACTTAAAATGGCTAGGACATCACTAGGTGAAATAACCTTCTGGTACTACCATTGTATATTGTAATTCTGTCATTGACCAAAATATGGGTTTATGGAACATGACTGTGTGATGTTAGTTGTGGGTTTTTATCATAGATGGCCTTTATCAGGTTGAGAGAGTTCCTTTCTATTTGTAGTTTGTGGAATGTTTTTTTTTATCATGAAAGAGTGATGGATTTTGTCAAATACTTTTTTCTGCATCTCTTAAGATGATCATAACGTTTTTGTCTTCATTCTACTAATATGATATATTACATTAATTGATTTTCAGATGTGAACCATCTTGCATTCCTGGGATATCCTTCTTGGTCATGGTATATAATCTTTGATGTGCTGCTGGATTTGGTTTGATAGTATATTGTTGAAGATTTTGCACTATATTGTGAGGGATGTTGGTCTTTAGTTTTTTTGTAGTGTCTTTGTCCGGCTTTTAACTTGTGTGTCCTTACACAGATTGAGTATCTCTTATCTGAAAGTGTTTTTATTTTTATTTTTTTTTTGGATTTAGGAATATTCACATATATAAAGAGATATTGTGGGGAGTGGACCAAAGTCTAAATGTGAAATTCATCCGTTTAATATGTAATGTGTACACATCCTGAAGGCAATTCAACACAATATTTTTAGTGTGACTGTGTTTTTATTTTGACCTGTCACATGAAATCAGTTATGGAATTTTCCATTTCTGGTATTATGTTGGTGCTCAAAAGTTTTGAATTTTGGAGCATTTCAGATTTTGGATTTTTGGATTAGGGATGCTCAACCTATAGTTATGTGTTTTGTAAATAGCACATAGCAGTATTTTTCTTTCTAATTTAGTTTGAAAATCTTTGTCTCTACCTGGAGGGTTAAGTCTATTTGTATTAACTGCTTATATCCATACATTCAGAATCATTCTACTATAGTTTGTATTTTATATTTGTCTCACTTAGAGTTCTATGGTTTTCTTTGCTCTAGCCTCTTTTCCCATTCCATTCTCCTGCTTTTTTTTTTTGTTTTATTGTTGCTCATTCCTTTTTTTTTTTTGGAAAGTGGCATTGAAGTTACACACTGTTATTTCTTTGAAATTTATTATAATGTGTCTGAGTTTCGTTTAAGTTGCTTGCTATTTCATTGGATGCACTGAATTGAAGGAGTTATCTTTTATCTATCCTGGAAAATGTTTAGTTTTAGTTTTCACTTCCTTGACTATTGCTTTTCCCTTATTCTCTCACTTTCTGGATCTCTGATTATTTGTATGTTGAATCTTTTCACTTAATTTTCCATGTCTCTTAACCTCTCACTTTGTGTACTCTGCTTCATTGTGCTTCTTTCATTCACAATTGTTTTGGTCTAAGAATCTTCCAGTTGCTGCAGAGATATAACTGAAGAGAATGCATTTTTTAGGTACCCATTAATGTCCTAATTTTATTATGTTTTTCATCTCTAGAAATTCTATTTGGCTCTTTTTCAGTGTTTCCTAGTCTCTTTCTCCTATGTTATACCTTTATTTCTAATTTCTTAAAATATATTAAGTATATTTTATGTTCTTTCATTTTATTATGCTAGTATCTCCAATCTTTATGAGTTTGACTCTGATTTGTTATTTTTTTTTAAAAAAATAGGGATTGTTTTCTCATTCAATTTCTTTTTGTCTATATTTTGTAATTTTAAAAACTACTTATTTTGTGATAGTGTTAGACTTACAGGAAAGTTAACAGATTTAGTGCAGAGTTCCTATGTATTCTTCACCCAGTTCCTCCCACGTTAAAATCTTACGTAGTCATGGTACATTTGTTACAACTAAGAAATTAAGCATTGGCATAATATTATTACTTAGATTTTACTGGTTTTTCACTGATGTTCTGTTCCATGATTCAGTACAAAATATTACATTACATTTAGTGTTGAATGATTTTTATTTGTGAATTCACATTTGCTGTAACTGGTGGGAATTCTTTGAGGTCTGGGTTTAAAGTGAATTCTTTTAGATAGGATTTGTGTTTAATTTTGCTGTAAAAAAAAGCAAAACACTGAAAAAGAGCCAAATAGAATTTCTAGAGATGAAAAACATAATAAAATTAGGACATTAATGGGTACCTAAAAGCTGCAGAGATATAACTGATATACCTGATTCCTCTTGAAACTTGTTTTTTCCCCCCTTCTTTCTGTGGCTCATGTTCTAATCAGAAGTTCCTATTAAGATGTGTGATTTCTAGTCTGATGGACAGGCTTTTGATTAAGACTCTCAGGTGATATCACTTTTCTATTTAGAGCCAGAATCTGGTCAGTCAGGTTTCCTTCTGTTGGACTGTTTTGCTTTTTAGAAATTAATTTCCTGAGAGTTTAGAAGTGTCCTGATTTGATGGAGGAGAGTGCCTTTTATCTGACCTCTCACTTTTGTTGACTCCACCTATTGGTGTTTCCTCCTTTTGTGTTCAGTGCCTGTTTTATGTTGTGAAGAACTACATATCTGGCAAAGCATAGATGGTGGGCCAGTTTCAAATTTTGGCCCATTTTTGTTTGGTTCATTTTGATTTTGTTTTGGAGGATGATTTTTGCTGTTTTTCAGAGGATTGTAAAACAAGAATAAGTGACAAATTGTATGTAACTTATGTAGTCCAAAATATTTGCTTTCTGATGTGTGACAGAAAAGTTTGTTGTTCTCTGCCCTAAGCCATCAGGGATAGTGAGATACTACTGACTTTAGCATTTGTGTCCGTTGATAAATTAGCACTTCCTTGTGTTTCTTTTCAGCTAAACATTAAAAGAACACTTTAAAAAATATGTTAAAAACACAGTGTTCAGTCTCTTGTACTGGGATGGAAGTCTAAGTCTTTTATTTTCATGTAGTTAATCACTTTTCCCTTTTGCTTTATTTATGGCTTCTGAAATTGAAAGGTTTTTATTATGGCTTCTGTTTCTTTATTTTAACCGTAAAATTTTCTTTAAAGTAGTCTTGTATTTGGATATAAGTAATCTCTTGTTTTTTCTTCATTTTTATTTTAATGAGAAAACGGCTAAAAATCTTAAATTTTTGTTACTTTTTGTTAAACATATACCTTGGATTTCTGCAACAACAAAAACTAGTTTATTTCTAATCAGAAGTATAGGAGTATTTCAATCTCACTAAACTCATTTATAGTGGAGGTAATTATTTTAAAGTTGCTTTAAAATTTTTATGCTGAAAATAATATCTTGATTTTTTTCCCCCTTTTTAAAGTCATTAAGATTTTTGGATGAAGAAGAAGCAACTGATAATGATTTAAGAGCAAAATTCAAGGAACGCTGGCAAAGGACACCATCTAATGAACTCTATAAGCCTTTAAGAGCAGGTAAAAATGGGTATAAATGACCTTTACTCAAACTCTGAATTTGGACCCACCTTTTTGCTTAAGTTAGACTCAGTTGTAAGCTCATTTTTACTGACAGTTTGTAAAACCAGATTTTTTTCCCCCTCAGTTTAGGATAAAGGTAAAAAGTAACAAATGTAATCCATGCTCACTGTTAAAAGGTTGGATTCTTTTTTTTCTTTTTTTATAGTTGTAGATGGACACAATACCTTTATTTTACTTGTATGTGTTGCTGAGGATCAAACTCAGTGCCTCACACATGGTAGGCAAGCGCTCTACCACTGAGCTACAACCCCAGCCTAAGTTCAGATTCTTAAGAAGGTATAAAGTGAAAATTAAAATGATCTATCAACTCTCCAAACTCTGTATCTTTTAAAATGGTGTGAACTCATATTATATGTATGATGATTTTTTTTCCCTCTTGGTAGTGAATCCTGGGTGCTGAAAAAATGAGTTTTAAGAGTTACTTTGAAGTAAAAATTATACTTTTATTAGACTTTGATTATTAAGATTTTGTGCTTGTTGAGTAGATGTCTTCATTCACTCAACAAGACTTGTTTTATTTCTCTCTGCAAAATGGATGTATATACTATTGAAATTTTTCTAAAAACGTGTTATTCTTTCTAGTCAGGTTGTTTCTTTGAGAGAATACTAGTTGAATAAGTTATACAAATATTTGGAGTGATTTGTTTTTGTTGATTTCTTTGTATGTTCTTGAGTTATATTTGGCAGACACTGATCACCAAATATATTTTAAAATGTAGCTGTGCCCTTGATTTTCCAAATGATTTTGTCAGTTTTCCAAAGACAAAAATGCAAAGATTGATAGGAATTGAGTTTTTATTATCTAGTAAATTGGGGTCATAAAGGAGCATAAGTAAAGTTGAAGACCAGAACTAAAAGTACAGCCACCTCATAAACATTGCTGTTACAATCATTACTGAGCTCTGGAAACTTTCCCCCCTGCTTCCCAGAGGGAACCAACTTCAGGACAGTTTTAGATAAAGCTGTGCAAGCAGATGGGCAAGTGAAAGAACGTTATCAGTCTCATCGTGACATCATTGCTCTTCTGTGTAAGCCGGAGCCTGAGCTGAATGCTGCCATCCCCTCTGCTAACCCAGCCAAGACCATGCAGGGCAGTGAGGTGAGAGGGTGCATTTTGTTGTGGGTGGTCATCTGCTTAAGAAAACTGTGTTTGAGCTATTATATACAATGAACTGATAATGTCTTATTGTCATAGTTTAAAAAATGCAGAAATTTGAGCTATAGCTCAGTGGCACAGTACTTGCTTAGCATGCATAAGGCCCTGGATTTGATTCCCAGCACCACAAAAAAAAAAAGAGAGAGAGAGAGACACACACGCACACACACACACACACACACAGAGGAGTTAGTTGGGGTCATTATATTTAAAGTTATACCCATATACACATTGTGTGACAGTTTATTGTTCTAATATTAATTTCCTATAATATTTTTCATTTATCAAATGCCTTTTATAATCTAGGTACTAAATTCTAGGTACTACATATGGTCACAGTATTTATTTCAGGTTTTATAAAAGGGAGAGACTTAGAAATATAGAAACGTGCCTGAAATGAAAACAAAATAAAAAAAAACCAAAACAACTGAGTTTGATTAGATACTTTTCTGACCAACAATTCTTTGTTTTTTGCATGATTTTATATTGTTTTATATCATATTCCACTGGGATTAGCTCTGTGTGCATGTTAATAAGTGGATAACATTATCATTGTATTTCTAATGATAATAGGAAGGAGAAAATCAATAGTAGAGTATCTGAGTTGAAAAGTCCTAAAAAGAGGAAAAAGTGCAGATGTAATTAATGGCTGGTCACTATGAGATAGGGTAATATACTAGGATCAGATAGAGGCTCCAAAGTACATAGGAAAATAAGCCAAAGGGCAAGAAATACTGTTCAAAACTTCTGTAAAAAGATGAGTTTCCTGGGTAGTAGATTTTAGAAGTTATCAAATTGGTCTTTATATAGAATAATTTCATATACTTATTCGAACAAGACTTATTCTGTAAGGTACTGTGATAATAGGTACTTTGAAAAATTAATGGACAAAACATACAAAACCTTTACTCTCAATTTATGGTTCAATGTAGAAAATTGTTCAGTGTACAAAGATAACTGTAGCAAAGAGTAGAAGTTTAAAAATACAACAGGAACAATGTAGAAAGTATGCTACAAGGATTTCATTTTCAGCAATTTGGAAACACCCCTCTTGCAGGCTTCTTAAGAATTTGGCATATTATGACAACTGGATGAATAAGCAGGAAAAGTGGACTTATATAGGATCTTGGAAGGACTGAGTTATTGGGTATGTTCTGAGTAGTTTCTGTAGAGGTACGGTAAAAATCAGCCACGGGTGCTGGGTAGCTTCCTTAAGAGAAAAGAAAGCTAGGTATTCAAGGAACCTGAATCTAAGGGGGAAACCTGATAGACAGGGAATTAGATCCTTGGTTGACCTGGGGGAGAAAAAAAGGAAATGACTAGAAGATTAATTTGTGAATAACAAAAAACCCCCAAAAGAGACTGTGGACCCAGGGAATAGCAATAAATTCTGATAACCTTTTCTATTTTAGAAAAAGATCTGTAAGTATCCCTTCTTGGTTCTTTTTGGTGTCTCATATATGACCCAGAATATATCCAGCTTTTGTCCTTTGATTTTCCTATTTTTAATAAAAAAGCAAAAATGATTTGTGCTGAGCAAAATCAGAATTAGTGTGCACTGATTTGTTTATATATTATTAAATTATAAAAATGGATGCTTTTGTTAATTTTTAGTGGTATTTCACAGGGGAGAAAACTTTTATAATTAGTATGAAGTTATTTTATTGAAGCTAGATTTTCCTGAAGTGATACAGCATAAATGTTTTATTAAGAAATCGAAGCTTGTTGGTGAGCTATTTTATTATCTTACTATGAAGAAGCCTACTATTTATCTTAAATCTCTTTGGGCATCTAGTTTTAAATATTGAGATATTCTGAAAAAAGTGCAGATTATTGGTAGTTTATATTTAAATGTTCTTACATTAAATACTTTGGACCACTGCTTGTGATTGTGGGTCTCTGATCCACTGGAGTCTGAAACCGTCTATGTACAGCCTTGGCCCTACCATGGAGTTGAACCTGGCCAGAGTAAAGGGCATCTTTTATTTTACCCCCCTTTATAAGAATATTGGCTAGGAGTAATGGAGGGATGCATTTAAAAAAACCTTCATTTCATGAGAGGTATTGCATGAAGAGCACTGTCCAAAGCAGTGCACCTTCCTTGAGAGGATTTTTGTTTTCCTAAATCACACAAAGGCATCTTGTAGATGAGTAGAGAATCTGTAGACATGGGTTTTAATCTTGATTTTTTTCATATCAAAAAGCTTATAGACAAGTGTTCAGAATGACTGGAATCCATTCATTTGGTTCACTACACATTTGTGGAAGGCCTACTACATGCCAGCAACTATCTGAGCATGTGGTCTCTAATAAAGGGGTGTCTTCACCTCTTTGTTAGCTTTAGTGTCAGGAAACTGAATCAGGTTCCTGCTTTTCTGTTATTGTAGAGATATTCTCATGTTTGCCTTTTCTGAGAATAAAATGGAGAGGTCTAAAGGTAAAGTTGAACATTTCATTGTAGAGATATTCTCATGCTTGCCTTTTCTGAGAATAAAATGGAGAGGTCTAAAGGTAAAGTTGAACATTTCATTGAGAGCATTTCTCATGTCCCTAATTGTATTTGGTACTGTTAAATGCCATAAAGAGTTCTGTACAACAAACTAGAAAGAGGTCCAGATAAAGAAGGCCTCTTGGTTTTGTTTTTACATTTTTAAATGGTTGAAAAAGATTAAAAGAAAAATGTTTCATGATGTGGGCATTATATGAAATTCAGACTTTAGTATTCATAGATTAGTTTTTGTTGGAATGTAGCCAAGGCCCCTTAATTTGCATATCACCTATGGCTGTGTTCATATGTACAAATGCAAGAGTTGAATAGCTGCAACATTGAATGTGACCTGCTAAACTAAAAATATTTTGTTTGGGCCTTTCCCAAAAAAGTTTTCCAGCCCCTGATTGGAAACAGAAGTATTGACACCCTAGGTGATCTTATTCCTGCTGTTCTGTTTGACCTTATCTCCCTCCACTCTGCCTTTTGTTCTTTCTGTGCTTCAGACACAGTTGGCCCTTTTTTCTTTCCTTTGTCCCTGTCAAATTTGTTCTTGCCTCAAGATGTTTATATTTATATTTTCTTGGGGTGGGGGTGGGGGAGCTTCCCTTTTTATGACCACCTCTTTTTCATTAATCTCAGATGGCTTATCTTCCCCATCTTTGTAACTGTCAACACATTACTCTGTTGTTGTGTATTTGTTTTAAATCCTTCCCCTCCTTTTGTTTATTATTTTGCAGTGCTGGGAATCAAGCCAGGGACATACTTGTGCTAGGCAGGTATCCTACCACTGAGCTACATCCCCAGCAGGACTGTTGATAGCATCTAGAACAGTACTCAACACATAATCGTTCAGAAAGTATATAAGTGATACATTTAATTGAAGTTAAAAACTAATTGAAAGTGTTTATAAAACACAGAAATAGATACCATAGGTTTCCAATTATTTATATACTTTGATTTGGTAACATTTTAAGTCTCAAATTTGAGTTTATAAGAAAATTTAGGTGGCAGTTTTCTTGTTATCATGGTCATTTATTTGTGAAAGTAGTTTTATTCATTTTCTACATCATTCACTCTTAAAATTAGGCCAGAAGTCATACAACTTGAAATATATTTAAACTAGTGTAAATAAATGATTATTAAAAAGAAAAAGAGGATCTGTATATTAATATATTAATATAAGGGGTCTCTTGCTATCTTTGTGTAGCTGTCCAAAAAATTCATTTATAGACTAGTTGTTTAAAATGGCATTTCTTTTAGAGACGTTAAATCATAGCATTTTGAAATAGCACAGAACTTATTTAATAATACTGGTTTGTTCCTTACTGCTCTGGTAAGAAAATGGTGTAAGTTGGGAGGTTAGCTTTTCTTTGTAACTAGAGCTGGTAGGAGAACTTGTGGTTCTTAAATCCTTAGGGGTTCTAGTCCCTCATTTCTGTTGTCCTGTGTATAGTTAGTTCCTCACTGAAGAGGAAGTTGTATCTGCCTGAACCATTTTATCTTCTCATACTATTTATTGTGATTAGCTAACTTTGGGGTGTTAACACAGCAACTTTGGACCATCCTTTGATGAGAGAATCTTAGTTTCCATAATTCTAAGAGTATACCATCTGGGACTGGGGTGGTGGCTCAGTGGTAGAGCCCCTGCCTAGCATATGTGAGGCATTGGCTTCAATTCTCGGCACCACATATAAACATATAAAATAAAGGTCCATTGACAACTAAAAAAAATATGAAAATATTAAAAAAAGTATACCATCTGTTTAAAGATAGTAGTATTCCAAATGTACAAAATTACAGGAGACCCACACCAAGACACATTATAATGAGAATGACTAACACAGAGAATAAAGATAAAATCTTTAAGGCCGTGAGAGGAAAAAAAAAATCAATTATGTATAAGGGGAAACCAATTCAGATCTCAACTGATTTCTCAACCCAGACCCTCAAAGCTAGAAGGTCTTAGGATAATAAATTTCAAGCTCTGAAAGAAAATGGATTTCAACTAAGAATTTTATATCCAGCAAAATTAAGTTTCAGATTTGAGGATGAAATTAAAACCTTCCATGATAAACAAAAATTAAAAGAGTTCACAACTAGAAAGCCTATCAGATCATTCTCAACAAAATATTCCATGAGGATGAAGTGAAAAGAAAAGAGTGAAAACCAGCAAAGGGAGGATCTCACTAAAGGAATAGTCAACCACAGGAGAAACTAAGTCAAATTAAAAACCATAAATAAATAAAAGTGACAGGGAATATGCCGCAGTCTGGCTGGGCACAAAATCACGAGCCACTCAAGCAGGAACAAAATTTATTTTTTGAAACTGCCGCCAATGTCCGGTACCGCCGGGAAGATTTTTTTCACCCACGCGGCCTCCTCCCGGACCCGCAGAGAGAGCTCCTCCCCCGGAACTCCCTCCTACTGTACTTCCCCAACCAATGGGAACTCTCCAGGAGTCCCGTAGCCGGCCTAGGTGAACAGCAGGAGTCCAATATCCATATGAATGCAAATCTTAACATAATCATATCATCTCAATGGCTAGCTGGCCTTTCGACCAAAAATGCCATGCATCATATACTTGGCTCTTAGCAGGAATACAAAACTTTTTTTTATTTTTTAGTTGTAGATGGACAAAATACCTTTATTTCACTTGTTTATTTTTATGTGGTGCTGAGGATCGAACCCAGGGTCTTGCACGTGTGAGGCGAGTGCTCTACTGCTGAGCCACAACCCCAGCCCCATAACAAATCTTTTATCCATATCTGAATGCTTATATGTCTAATCCCCTTTAGCCATATGTTCCCAACATATATAGAATTAAATAATAAAACTCAATTAATAAATTAAAAATTATATTAATATGGTTAAACACTTACCTTATGTTACAAATTATGTTGAACACTTTATATGGATTATCTTGGTCTTCACAGTGGTCCTGGAATAGGTACTAGGTACTATTCCTATTTTGTAAATGCAAAAAGGGAGTTTTCTAGGAAGCAAGCTGTCCTGGGTTACATAGTAATAACTAAGTCCATTATATCCACTAAGGGAGTATAGTCGTAGTTGAAATATTTTTTATATGTAACTACATTTCATTTTGATAGTTAGGTTCATTTGTTTCTGTATTGTTTTGGTTTGATTTTGTATTTTGAATATGTAAAAATGTTGATTCCAAGGTGTGTGCAAAGGAATCTCGTTTCTATTAATTCCTTCTACTTCATTCTCATATATTCCCTAGAAGTAACCATATTTATTAATTTCTGATTTGTCCTTGTTGATTTTCTTTTTGCAAAAAATACATATATATCCACACACACATGTGTGTATATTTATATCCTAATTTCCCTTTTCTGTCACTCAAAATGAGTACACTGTATATATGCTTTTGCAGCCATCCTCTCTTCCCCTGGCTCCTCTTTGCTCCCCTCTCTTCCCTTATGGTGCTGAGAATTGAACTTATTTTTTCTTCTTAAATACTTTTAAAATTAAGATTAGGATACTTAGGAGATATGGGTGGTAAACAGAGGCCCAAAAGAAGTTCATCTGCATTTAGAAGAAGACTTGGACTTTTCCTCAGGTCTTTGTCCTTTACAAAGGAATGTTACTCTGGATATTAGTGTCAGGGAGTTAGCTGGGACTGTGGAAGGAAGAGGAGGACAGGAATTCTCAGTAATAGGCAGTTGGAGAGATCCATTAGAGTTGGATTGTTGCTGGTGAGAAGAAAAGGGTGGAAATAGAGTTCATGGGCATTTTCCTTATTTTTCTTTCTGCGAGCATTCTTGAGATGAGCAGAATAGAGGGCTTGTGGTTGGTGATCTTCCTTGGAGTCCTAGCAAAGAGAGCAAGATATGAGAAAAAAGGGAAGCTTGAAAGTGGTATTAGAACACAGTTAATACAGTGAATTATATGGATGCAAGTTAGAGGTTGCTTGGATTGAATAGAAGAGGTAAACTCTTAATAATAGAAAGACATATATGTAACCATCTTTCCCCTCCTCATATAAAATAAATATATGGTACATAGTCTCCTTGGTTGTGTGCTATTTCCCAGCCTCAACCCCTTTATCCACCTTGCATACTTTTTTCATATCTCTGTTTCTGTCTTCATGTCTGTCTCTATATATTTCTCTCTCTCACTGTAGACAAAATAGAGTATTTTACTTAATTAAGTCAGATCTTACCTTATCTCAAAGCCATTACAGGGAGGCTCTGTAGAATAGAGTGGTTAAGAGATGGGTTTTGCTGCTGATGTGTGGCATGCAGCAATAATCCTAGCTACTTGGGAGCTGAGGCACGAGGAATGCAAGCTGGAGGCCAGCCTGGGCAATTAGTGAGATCCTGTCAAAAAGGAAGAGGGGTGGGGGAAAAAAAAAAGGCTGGGATGTAGCTCAGTGGTAGAGCATTTGCTTAGTACATGTGTGGCACTGGGTTCAATCTCCAGTACTCTCACAGAAGGGAGGATTGGTTTTGGAGTTAGGCATAGTTAGGTCTCAAATTTCACATAAAGTCCTTTCATGGGAGAAGAACTGTGTCTGGAGAAAGGTCCAAGGAGTTCCTGGAGGAGAGAGGGTACTCAGCTCAGGACCAGCAGGGTTCTTGGTATATGTGACAGAAAGGAATTTCAGCTTGAATCAGACAAAGGTTTATTTAGGAAGGAAGATACACATTGAAGGGAGAATGCGGGCTAGAGGTTTGGGCTAGGGGTCCAATATTTATAGATGGGCTGTATCAGGCTGGACCAGAGGTGGAGCCAGGGTGGAGCTACACAATTTCCCTGTGCTTGTGTTTCCTTCATTTTACAAGGGCATGTTCCTCAAGATTTACAATTGTGCTTTCTGCATCTTAGTGGCTGGTGGGGGTGTTTCCTTTAAGATTCAGTATGTTATCTCTTGATCCTAATAATTTTTCTGAGCTTCAATTTCTTTACCTTCGGAATAGAGGTAATAAATATATACCCTATAGGCTATTATAAGAAACATGTTACATTATATTTGTGAAACATTTAATAGTGTCTGGCACATAGTAGGTGTGGAGTACATTATAGTGGTTACTACTGTTGTTATCCCTGTTTTTGTAACTGGAGGCAACTGAAAGTATATAATGATGACATCTAAATAAACTTGATGCTCAATTTATATATACTTTACTCTCTGAGAAATCATCTTTCGCTGACCATGAATTAACCTTTGTATATTGTTTCCTTCCTGACATTGTCTGCTGCTTTTTTCTTTCTTTGGCAATTAAATGAAGGTGTCTTTTTTTTTTTTTTTTTTTAATCATTTAGGTTGTAAATGTCTTAAAATCCTTATTGACAAATCTTGATGAAGTAAAGAAGGAAAGAGAAAGTCTTGAGAATGACCTAAAGTCAGTGAATTTTGATATGACAAGCAAGTTTTTGACAGCTCTGGCTCAAGATGGTGTGATAAATGAAGAAGCTCTTTCTGTTACTGAACTGGATCGAATCTATGGAGGTCTTACAACTAAGGTTCAGGAATCCCTAAAGAAACAGGAGGGACTTCTAAAAAATATTCAGGTAAAATTTGTATATTTAATAAGATATATGTTTTAAAAATTACAGACAGGATACCCATGCACAATACCTGTATTCATTTAGGAAAAAGAAATTGGAAACAAATTTCAGAGTGCAATGTACTATATTTTGTAAAATTTAATGTGGCACAATGATTTTAAAAAGCTATGAAACAAAGCCATTCTTCTGTTACTAAGATGGTACATGCTATTTAGAAATGCTGTGATGCATCAGATATTTTGGGTTTTTCCAAAATTTTAAAAGATGTGAGAAAAAATAAAAATTAGTTGGAATTATTGATTCCTGCAATTATATGGCTAATACATACAGACATTAGTCAGGCTTTGTAAATAATCCCAAACTAAATGTTAGAAGTTAGTCAGAATTTTTATTTATAAATAAATAGTTTGAACTGTTTAGTAAGATTTGAATATTTCCTCTTTTAGTAGTTAATATGCAGCATTAAACTATGTTTTTTCACTTTTGAATATTTATATATAATCTGAAAAGTTCAAAGTTTCATCTTAATAATTTTTTGTGATATGTATTAATAGAAATCTGTAATCATTTTTGGTTATGTTTTGACATCCTTTGGATTTGTGGTATTTTTACCTAAGAAAAGATTTAAAGCATTTTACTACCCCCAAAACAAATATTATTAGGTATTTCAAGTAATTCTGCAAGCATATATTATCATATCTGCTTTTTATGGCTGAAAAAGGTATCTAAACGTATTATAAAGTACATTAATTTTGTAAGCAATTATAAATTACATGTATCTTTCTTTTAACAAGGTCTCACACCAGGAATTTTCAAAAATGAAACAATCTAACAATGAAGCTAACTTAAGAGAAGAGGTTTTGAAGAATTTAGCTACTGCATATGACAACTTCGTTGAACTTGTAGCTAATTTGAAGGAAGGCACAAAGGTATGAAATAATACAAAAGAAATAATAGCTAACAAGTATAGATATGAAAGTATAGTTTGGGAAGTTAATTGGTATTTGTAGCTAGACCAAATTTCTTTGCTTTGAATTTGTTAGCTTTGATACCTTCATTGGAATTTGGAAGAATGGATTGTATATTTTACCTGGCAGAAAAAGTGATATAATCATTCTAGGTAGCAGGAGTTAGTACAGAGATGTCAAAATATCTTTTTAAGGGTTAGGATGTTGAGCATTTTGAGTGAATTATGAGGGAACAGAATAATGAAGTCTGGTCTATGGTGTGAAATGGAGACAAGGCTTTTATATTTTGTGATGGTGATTTGGTGAGGGTAGAGTTGTGATCTGCTTGACCATCAGAGTGCTCACTTAAAAAAAAAATACACACACACACACACACACAAACACAAACGAGCATCAATGTGCTAAAATATGTATATGGTTTACGTGTGTGTGTGTGTGTGTATGTTTTTTTGGTGCCAGGGATTGAACCTAGGGATACTTAACCACTGAACCATATCCCCATTGCTGTTTTAATATTTTGTTTTGAGACAGGATCTTGCTAAGTCCTTAGGGCCTTATTTAGTTGCTGAGGTTGGTTTCAAACTTGTAATCCTCCTGACTCAGCCTCCCAATTTGCTGAGATTACAGGCATGCCACTGTGCTTGGCTTACTGAATATATTTTAAGTACTTCTTTGCCTTATATCTTAAGTTTGAGAAAGTGCCTTTTTAAAAATTTTTATTTTATTTTTTGCCCCCAATAACTTATTTCTCATATGCATAAGAACCTTTGATACTCAACTCCATAAAGATCACATAATAAAGTGGTCTTGATGAGATACAGAAGGTATAATGTAAAATCCTCTGAATAGAGAGGGAAAATACTACATTGCCTTCCAAACAAAGGATAGTAAAATGCCATCTTAGTTTGACTTAAATACTTTGTTCAAATAGATAAGCAGAGAAAACTTAGCAGAGAGCCTTCAGAAATTCTTTGAAGATTATCTGAAATGATCCCTACATTTCTCTAGTGAATGTATACATTTAATCCTTCCTCTTAACTAGTTTTAGTGTCATCATTATGTAGTAGTAGAATTTTCTCTAGGAATTGGGAACATGTTCATAATCATGAAATTTAACTTATTGCCACTTAAATTTTTATGATGGTATTCTTTAAAAATGATTTTACTGTTTTTATTTTTTAATGAAGTTTTAGGTTATATTTAAGATTAGGTTGTTGCTTAATAAGTGCTGTGAATATGTCTTGTACAGAGGATTCAGTTCTTAAGTTTGTACCATCATTGGCAAATTAGCTTTAGATGGTGCTACTCCCTAGATTAAAAAATTGTTATTGTTTATTGCTTGTTTTCTTGTTTACTTATAGTTTTACAATGAGTTGACTGAAATCCTGGTCAGGTTCCAGAACAAATGCAGTGACATAGTGTTTGCACGGAAGACAGAAAGAGATGAACTCTTAAAGTAAGTTTGTTTTGTGCATCAAATTTATTTAAAATATTTTGTCTTAAAAATATTATAAAAACATTTAGGGTGAACTTGGTAGTGTGAAATGGGAATTTCCCTTCTTTTCTCCTTAGAAAGCACCAAGCCAATGGCTGCATAATCTGGGATGAAAGGATGAAAACCATCAGAAACTAAATGTAGGAATGTATAGTAAGGTCATAGACGTGACAATAAAACAATTCAGTGTGGCAGATTTTAGGAAGTGCTAATGAAGTGGCAAATAGGTTTCTTAATGTAGGACAGCAAGTATAGAACATGGAAAAGACAGGGTGAACATCTCAGAAAATAACAGCAAAATACCCTTCTGAAGGAGACTATTGAGAAAGTGGGCTGATACATAAGACTTATTTTGTGCTGAATAATCAAATAGAGTTGACCCAGCATTGATACAAAGGAAAAAAGAAAAAAAAAAAATGAACAAAATTGAACATAACTTAATAGATGAAGAATATTCACCAAAAAATTGTCACAGGATATATGAAAAATTTGAACAAAGATATCATGGATTAAAACAACTATCCTGCAACTTGATAAGCAAAGACAAGATATAACTCTGGGGGAAAACAGTATTTGAAACTTATTCACAGTCAGTAAATAAATTTGCCTTATTTATAAAGAACTCCTAAATTAATGAGAAGAAAATAAAAACAGGAAACTAAGAAAAGGATGTGAACATAAGTTTTGCAAACCTGGGAATACATTTTACTCTTATAATTAAATATTTATCCAATATAAAATAAAAGTTAAAATTATTCTGGGGTAGGTAACATTTTTTCTTGGCAAAAATCTGAGTTTGATAATGTGCTTTGTTGAAATAGATCTCATATATTGCTGTGAGAGTACAGAATAGTGCAATCTTTGTATAGGGTAATTTAATTGTAAAGGTCAGAATTATAGATTCAAACAATCCTTTAATCTTGCTATTCTGGTTTTGAAGCTTCTGAGGCTATATGTAGTAGAAATAATATATTTATGAGCTTATTTCTACATTGCTTACAGCAAGTAAAGGAATAGAAATTAATCAAGTGTCTAGGGTTGGTGAAATAAATAAAACTATGATCTCTACAGCAAAATACTATGCAAATAATTTTAAAAAGGGGGATATCTTCAATTTACTGATATGGGAAGATCTCTGAGATAAATAGGTAGGAAGAAGTAATATATAGGATAAGAGTACAGAGTATGCTTTTTGTGTAAGAAGGGAGAAAATAAAAATATTTAAGGGCCGGAGTTGTAGCTCAGTGGTAGAGAGCTTGTCTAGCACATGCGAGGCACTGGGTTCAATTCTCAGCACCACATAAAAATAAATAAATAAAGGCACCGTGTTCATCTACAACTAAGATATATTTTTTTTAAAAAGAAATAAATATTTAAATTGGTCTGTTTATGCACAAGGAAGCTTTGGGTATTCTTTGGAAGAAATATTTTCAAATATTTCTTTTTTTGGTACTTAAGATTGAACTCTGGGATGCTTTACTATCATGCTACATCCTCAGCCCTTTTTATTTTTTATTTTTAGACTAGGTCTTGCTACGTTGTTTGGGATCTTGCTGAATTGTAGACTCTGTCCTTGAACTTTGTGATCAGTCTTCTGAGTTGAGATTACAGTGTATACTGTGCCTGGCTATTTTCCGAGATCAGGCGCGTTCAGGGTGGTATGGCCGTAGACGGTGAGAGCCAATGCCTGGCTATTTTCAAGTATTTCTTATTTCAAATTTCTGGTTTGAAAACTAGATTTGTTATTATATGCACATGTATTTCTGTATTTGTACTATAAACAAAATTAGTTCTGAGGTGGTCATAAACTTTTCAAGTGTTTTCGGCTCAGTGATTGAAAGATGAATGAATGATATAAAAGTAGACCATATAATAACATAATATTTTAAAAAATCTGAGGGCTTATTTTGTTAAAATAATCATTGTTGATACCCAAGACCTAAATTCGTTAAAAGTTTTTTTTATTGAATAAAATGTACACCGAAAAGGTACATGTAAGGTACATTTTACAAATTGATATTACCCAGGTAGCCAGCGATTACATTCATAGCATAGGAAATTCTCAGCACCCCAAGAATCGATCACTCAGGCATTTACTCCATTGTTATCCTCTTTCTCCAGGACAACCTCTATTGCTTAGGAGAGCATGGATTACTTTTTCTTCTTTCTATACATTATGTAAATAGAATCATATGTACTCCTTTGTGATTGGCTTTTACTCAACATTGTATTTGTGAGATTCATCAGTTGTGTGTATTTGTAGATTGTTTTACCCTTATATCCATATATATATATATATATATATATATATATATATATATATATATATATATATCTCATGTGAATATACTATAAATTATTCTATTGTTACCAGTATTTGAGTAGTTTTCTAGTTATAATAGTGTTGGCACGAGCATAGTAGAACACAGCTGTTTTACTATGAAACAAATGTCTGGGACTAGTTAATTAATTAAAGCTAGTTCAGAGCCAGATGCAGTGTCATATACCTGTAATCCCAGATACTTAGGATTGCAAGCTGAAGGCCACTGGGGCAGTTTAGCAAGACCCTGTCTTTTTTTTTTTTAAGTGCGGGGATGTAGCTCAGTGGTATAACGTTTACCTAGTATGTGCAAAGCTCTGGGTTCAATCTGTAGCACCCTCAAAAAAAGATAAATAAAATAAAGGTACATTTTTGTAGGGTAAAATACTTATCATGCAGTGACATATGCAATTAAAATTGTAAAATTTCCTAGTAGCCACAGTAACAAAGTTTAAAGAAATAAGTAAAATTAATTTCAAAAATGTATTTAACTGAGTATATCCAATTTATAATTTAAATATATCATCAATGTAAAAATTATGAATGTTTTATTTTTTTCCCCACACTAAGTCTTAGAAAAGCAGTATATAGTTCAACTTAAGGACATTTTCAGTCAGGCTAGCCACATTTCAAATGTTTAATAGCCACATGTGCCGGACAGTTGCTATATTGGATGGTATGGGCTTTTGGTGAGCATGTGTATGCAGTGTTGTTGGATGCATATCTAGGAGTTGAATTGCTGAGTCATAGGGTATGTGTATGTTCCGCTTTAGTTGATGTTGCCAGTTTTCCAAAGTGGTTTTTCTAATTTATATTTCTGTTAGCAATATATAAGAGTTCTTGTTCAAACAAAACTAATATATAGTCCTTAAACAAAAAACAAAACCTCAACAAAACACTACTTAATGCAAGTAAATAGTGGTTTAGAAGATAAATATTTTGCCATTAGCTATTCTGGTGGGTGTGTGGAGTTAATGCATTGTCGTTTAATTTTTATTTCCCTGATAACTAATATGTCCTTTTTATATTTCTATTAGCTGGATACTTTGATTTTTTAATATGTCTTTTCATTGAAATCTTTTATCAGAAATTTAAAGAGTACAAAAAGAATGTTTTACTTTGAGCTATATTTTGTTTTCATTAAGGGTCTAAATACTAATGTCAGGAATAGAAATTCTGGTATCATTTTATTTTTACTTTTTTATTATTGATCTTATGATTTATTAGCTTTGATTTACATCATTAGTAAGTGGTTGGGCTCATTTGCTGTATTGTTTGCTACAATCATCTCTGGTGTTTATCAAAAGGAAAAGAAAGGTCTTGTGTTAGGGCTTTATATTTTATATTATAAAATATACACATATTTCTTAGATATTTCAAAATCATCTAACCTTTCACAATTTTATTTTTTAAATTTTCGTTAGTTGTAGATGGACATAATACCTTCATTTTATCTTTTATATGTGGTGCTGAGGATTGAACCCAGGGTCTCATACATGCTGGGCGAGTGCACTACCACTGAGCCATAACCCCAGGCCCCTTTCACAATTTTAATATTGATGAAAAACTTTATCTTCCAAGCAACTGTTTACTTATGTCAAGTAGTTTTTTTTTTTTTTAAGGAATGTATATTAGTTTTCTTTGTGTTTGCAGTGTCAAATTTATCTTCCAAATGGGGCTCTTTCTGAGGGTGAAAGTGTGGGTGACAGATATGAAGGGTGGCTGTTAATTGTTATATCCCGGCAGCAGGTATTGTTGCAAACATTTTGGGACATGTATTTGCTTGTTTGTGTATATTAATCAGTGCTGGGAGAGGTTGATTGATACCATGTATTATTAGAGTACTTTTTACCTTAGGTATTGTTTTAATGAGTTTTTTCGGGTAGATTTCAGGAGGAGATTTTGAAATTCTCTTCTAATTTTTCTTTTTTTGGGGAGGTACTGGGGATTTAACCCTGGGGGGCTTTACCCACTGGGATACATCCTCAGCTGACTACCCTTAACCCCCTTTGTTTTGAGACAGGGTCTCACCAAATTGCTTAGGGCTTTGTTAAATTGTTGAGGAGGCTAGCCTCAAACTTTCATTCCTCCTGTATAAATCTCCTGGGTCTCTGGGATTACAGGTTTGCGCCACTGCACCTGGCTCTTATAATATTTAAATGGTCTTTTCAACAATTTATCTTTTGTGAGTTCACTTTAGTGCCAGGATATGAGTTGTCATTTTTTTTTTTTTAAATAGAGAGAGAGAGAGAGAGAGAATTTTTTAATATTTATTTTTTAGTTTTCGGTGGACACAATATCTTTATTTTTTTATTTTTATGTGGTGCTGAGGATCGAACCCAGCGCCCCACGCATGCCAGGCGAACGCATTACCGCTTGAGCCATATCCCCAGCCCATGAGTTGTCTTTTAATATAAAAAAATCCCAGTGTCAAATTTCTTTGAATATCTTTAGAAATTGTTCATCTATAAATTTTCATCATTAGCTTTCACACCTGTTGTTTTATTTTCTATATAAACATTGATATTATACACTGATTAAAATATTCATGAGGCAGCTCTGAATGGTTGTGGGTTTTTTTCCCTCCAATTTTTTTTTCTAGTTGTAGATGGACAGAATACCTTTGTTTGTTTATTTTTATGTGGTGCTGAGGGTCGAACCTAGTGCCTCACACA
Organism: Marmota flaviventris; assembly: GCF_047511675.1. NCBI lineage: Eukaryota > Metazoa > Chordata > Mammalia > Rodentia > Sciuridae > Marmota > Marmota flaviventris. Next base: position 193,033,494 of record NC_092498.1, read on the forward strand.
TGCTAGGCAAGCGCTCTGCCACTAAGCCCCAGCCCCAGCCCCAGCCCCTGGTTGTGGTTTTTGATAACTTTTGGATAGATTATGGTAGGAGTTTTCATTTCCTGAATAACTTATTTGAGAGTGGGCAGTCTTTTAGGACTGCTTGCCTGGTTTAATACATTCTTTACTGAGCCATGACTGTGTGATTTCTTAAAAAGTTTACCTTTTTTCCTAGTCTTCAGAAATAGAATATGATTTAACTTAATTTTATTAAATAATAGGAAGTAGAAAGAAGATTTATGTTATAGTCAAGAATAGAAATGTCATATATTCTAAAATATCATCCCTGTTTGGGTACCATTTTCTGTTTCATATATGAAGAAAAGAAAAATGAGAAAATACATGGTACTTTATTTGTGGGTTTTAAAAATTTCTTCTTTGTGTTAAATTATAATACTCTTGTCTTTAATAAGGGACTTGCAACAAAGCATTGCTAGAGAACCTAGTGCTCCTTCAATTCCTACACCTGCATATCAGTCCTCTCCAGCAGGAGGACACACACCAGCTCCTCCAACTCCAGCTCCAAGAACCATGCCGGTTAGTAAGCCAAGTATATTCTTAAAGTAGAAGGTTTACATTAGTGACAACCTGTTTGCTCTAAATGATAAAACACACTTTGCTTTGGAGGGATTCTAGTGGTCACTACCTGTGTCAGGTGATTAAACTTCTGATGTTTTGCAGTGTGTAGAGCATGGCATCACTTGTGAGTTCTTGCCAAAAAAAATGTGTAAGCTAAGTCTAATCAAGTCTTTAGAACTAAATTTGTGTTGACAGCAAATACAGTGATTAAATAAGAAGCTAAAATGTGCCACTTAGAAAAAATGGACAATTGGAAGTATTTTATTATTCTACTAAGTTGGTCTTTTCTAAAATAGAAAACAAGGGGAGGGTATATTCTAGATTAAAAGAGCTGAAAGATTCATTATAATCAGATGCAGTTCATGGACCTTGAATGATTTTGGTTCCTAAAAACAGCTATAAGAGCTTTTCTGTGGTGAATAGTGACATCAGAATAATTATTGCACATTTTAGCCAATTTCTCACTTGAATCTAGAGTGGATATTTGTTGATATAGGGGAATAATTGTTAATATTTTTAGGGTGAAAATGCAATTGTGATTATGTAGGAAAATACCATTGTTAGGACTGAGTGCCGAAATTTGTATGGCTGGTATCATGAAGTTTGCAATTTATATTCAAATGGTTCTGCAGTTATGTAGGTAAATATTTGGATGCAGTTATAGATGAAGCAGATATGGTAATAGCTACTGAATTTCATTGGTAGATATATGATTGTTTTGAAATACTTTTGTTTTTTAAAGTTTTCAATGTTTCAAATTTTTCTAAAAAGAGTTTGGGGAGTGAAAGGAGTTTACAGTAATAAATCATACTTGTGCTGCTTTTTTCCTACCTCAAATGTCTAAACATTGGGAATAGTAAATGATGAAATATTAGTTATCAAGAAAAGAGCAGTGGCTGTGGAGTTTTCACAAATTGGACAGTTATTCTTCTCCTATGGTACATTTCTAGGGTCAGGAGTGGAAGTTAGACATATATTTGGTTGGATGCTAGAATTTGTCATTTGCTCTCATTTATTTTAATTAATAGCAGTTTGAGAAAAACAAGAAACATTTTGTAGTTGGTGCTTATTTTTTCTTATAGCCTGCTAAGCCCCAGCCACCAGCCCGGCCTCCACCTCCTGTGCTTCCAGCAAATCGAACTCCTTCTGCTACTGCTCCAGCTCCAGTGGGGACTGGGACTGCTGCCCCAGCTCCATCACCAGTCCCTGGCTCAGCTCCTCCTCCACAGGCCCAGGGACCACCCTACCCCACCTATCCTGGATATCCTGGGTAAGGCTGTAGCATCATGTATCACACTGAAGTGGCTAATGTTGTTTCTACCTCTGGTTAACTTTCCTAAGTGGAGGTGTCATGAATGAATGAGCTACAATAGGCAGCTTATCCAAAAATTAAAATAATATCACAGATACTTATTTGAGTAGTTTTCAGTAATTTTCTAGGTTTTAAAAATTCATACTTTATTTTTTTTTTGCATGTTACATTAAACATATCTCTTCTGTGTCAAATTCAGTATGTGTTGAATTGGCTGCCTTTATTTAGGTGCCTTTTCTGAGCAAGACTGATGAGGCCTTGTTATATCTGTATTTTGAAATCTTGGAATTTAATAAACTATTAGGTAGAAATTTACATAGTTAAGAATGTGCTTACTTAAAGGTTAGTCTTCTTTGTGGCAGTTTCTTTTCTTTCTTTTTTTTTGGTGGGGGGAGGGTTGGGGATGGAACCCAGTACATGCCAGGCAAGCTCTCTACCACTGAGCTACATTGCTGCTGTCTTATGGTAATTTCTTAATCTTAAAAATCCAGACACTTGACTACTTTTAAAAAAATATGGTCTAAATTCTATTTAATAAGTACACTCTCTTCAAACTATAAAAACGATAAATAGTAAATATTTGTCCATTATAGTAAATATTGATTCTTGTTGAACAAGAATGTATATTTTCCTGGTACTGGGGACTGATCCCAGGACCTTGTGTGTTCTAGGCAAGTGCTTCTACCGCTGAGCTATATCTCCATCCTCCAGAAATGTGTTTAGAGTATTAGTTTTGCCACATCAAAATGAAAGGACTCTGTTTTTATTCCTTTTATAATAGTGGAATATTTGATCTTATTTCCTTTAATGGTATTATTTTCTGAATAGTATTAAATATTTGATATTCTTTTATTTAATAACAGGATAAAAATGCTTTTCTTTTTTTTAAAATTTTATTTTATTTTAACTTTTTTACAAATACCTTTATTTTGTTTATTTTTATGTGGTGCTGAGGTTTGAACCCAGTTCCTCACACATGCTAGGCAAGTACTCAACCGCTGAGCCACAACCCCAGCCCCGCTTTTATTTTTTTAAAGTATTTTTTAGTTGTCAATGGATCCTTTATTTTTATGTATGTATGTATGTATGTATGTATGTATGTATGTGCATGCATGCGGTACTGAGGATTAAACCCAGGGCCTCACACATGCCAGGCAAGCACTCTACCATTGAGCCACCACTCCAGCCCAAGAATGCTTTTCTTTAACATGTACCTTGAAACAATTCCTTTTTATTTCTGTTGTTCTCTAATATACAGGAAAAAAAATAATAGAGAAAAATGGCTTTCTTAAAATAAAATGAAAAAAAGTGGGCTTAGAATAATTATTGTGTGTTTCATTTTCTAGTGTTTATTTACCAACCCATTTTTTTTTGTTTCCTCTCCCCATCAGGTATTGCCAAATGCCCATGCCCATGGGCTATAATCCTTACGCATACGGCCAGTATAATATGCCATATCCACCAGTGTATCACCAGAGCCCTGGACAGGCTCCATACCCAGGACCCCAGCAGCCTTCATACCCCTTCCCTCAGCCCCCACAGCAGTCTTACTATCCACAGCAGTAATGTCTGCTCAGAAGCTCAGCTGGTTCAGTTCAGAGGGAGAGAAATACCAACCCTGCAATAAGTATACTAAACTCTATGCTCCGGTTAATATAATGTTACTGTACTGAATGCAGTGTATAATTTCTGTCTGTGGCTGAAAGCTAAAAGCTGTGCCCCAGTTCCACATTTGATTGCACACGTGAGATTTTGCTGCTATTGCAGTATAAATAATAGGTATAATAGGATTTGAAATAAATTACATTACAGTTCATAAAAGTTGAAAATGAGAAATTAAACCTGCAAATGAAACGTTTGAAGTTAGTATACTTTCTACATAAGATGCGGTTGGGACATCAGATACTTATAAAGATGGTTTAAGTATTGATATTCAAGGAAATCTCCTTTCTCTTTTGGTTTGTTGATTTGGTTTAATTTCCATTATGATATTTTACATAATCAAGGCATTGTAAATCTTATAATTTAAAAATAAATTACTTAAGAACAGTTGTCATTGTTATGTTTTGTCATTGATTCTTATTATTGTCTAATTTCTTTCTGGTATTAGTCTCTCATTTTGTATGTTCACAAGTTAAAACAGATGCTGTGTTTAAGTGCACAAGTAGTGCAGATTACTAGTCAGGTTCAAGGATGTTTTTATAGGAAGACTGAAAGAATAGTATCATAATTTATCTTTCATATGCTGATTATTAAATTACTTTTGACGTTTGTTTAAAAAGTCCTATAATGTGGAAGAAACACAATTGTTACCAAAGATTCTTCAAATAAATATACAAGTATTATATATAAAAATCTATATAATGTTTTATTGTTAGCTTCTCCAAGAAATTGATGCAAATTCTGGTAATAATTCTTTTAGTTTTTTTCCTTAACATGGTTAAAATAAATACAAGTCATGGACAGTTCTGTCAAATGTAATAGAATTGTTTGGAGAAAATTTACTGTACCCCTCTATTCCTTTTTTTCCACCTTACTGTCTTAACCTAGTAATATTTAATGCACAGTGTGTATGGATATATTTTACTTAGCCCTTTCCCTTTTTTTTCTCCTGAAGGATTGGACCATTTTATAATATGGAGGGAACACAAAACAATTGTTGGGAACATGTACCAGTTCTGAAATAGGTTGTATATTTAGCATTAGCCTCTGCTGTTAGGATAGTCATTGTATAAACCTCAGTAAAATAATGAAGATGCACCATGGAAAGAGAAAAGAAGAAAGGTGTGAGTTGGGCAACATCACAGTGGGGGCTGTTCTGAACACATTAGGTTACAAACAGAATTCCAGCAAATTTGTGTTTATTTTCTGAGTTTTAATGGTGACTTTTTCTTGCATTATTGTTTCATTTAATGATACTGTCACTTGGTCCACTGTTGTTTTCATTGACTATTTAGGTTTATATTTTGAATGTTGGACTGAAGGTATGATTGTAAAAGGGAGTATACTGGCTTAAAAATATATGTGTATTTTAAAGAATCTTTGTTGTATGTAGAAAACAGAAAGACATGTTAATTCACTGACCTTCAATTACATGGAATATTGAAATTGGGTTAAAGTCCAGTAATTAAACATTGGCAAAAATAGCTTTTTTTTTTTTTTATAACGTATCTTTAAATTTTATGGGTTTACCAAAGTGTGAGATGGGTTTTTTTGACTCCTCTGTAAATGGCTTTTAAGTTCTACATTTTTACCACTTGAGGTATCTTATACTAACATAAGACACCCAGTGAGAGTTAGTGATATCCCAAATTGCTAGTTTATAATTCTTATTAATGTAGAAACAAGGAAAAAACAAAATTGGCCTGAATATTCTCTTGGGGAAAGAGGGCACTAAAGGAAAGGGTAAGTGCATTAGAGGGCCACAAGGAATATAAGGGCAGTTAGCCCATTCTGTATGCAAAGCTGGGCCTGCTCCCAGAAAGCCACAGAAAGATGATGTAGGAACCCTAGGAAAGAAGCCTCCATGGCTCCTTGTGGCCGCTTCTCTCTGCTCACCTGACTCCTCAGCTGTGTTAGTAAAGCCTCTTTTATATAGTGACCCAAACTCATTGTCTTGTCAGTTCACTTATCTTGTAGGTTTTTAAATATACTTTCTTTTTGTCACCCATGTTTAGGTTCAAAAAACTGTCTTTGTAGCCCTTGAGTGCTGGGTTTGTCTTCATAGGCTGATACAGTTGCATTGAAGTGACGTGAAAAGAAGCTTTCTCTTATATGTATTTTACATTCTAGCGAACATAAAGAAAGCCCTCACTCAGATTGGTTTTTATTATGAAACTTTTAAATTTGCTGCTTAGCTTCCTGTGTTCCACAAAATACCCTAAAAAGCAATGGATAATGCTGTATATTTACAGGTAGGGGGGCTTCACTCTGTGGCTCAGGTATGTTGTTCCCATGTAAATAGTTTGGCTTTTTTGTTATATTCTTAAACTAAAGGAGTGATTCCCAAGCCATTTATATTTGGCTTTGGGATTCTGTTTTAAAATGGATTATACTTGTAACAGTGAAGCTCTACACAGAGAAACTAGTAGGGGTAAAACTGTCTTCCTTCTATTTCCTGTTCCTGGTTGGAGACAGATGGCCTGACTTCTCAGTCTGGTGCAAAACATTGGTTTAAAGAGAGCTAATTCTAATGCCCCTTGGTCTTTATACTCAGTCAAGAAAAATATCATTTATCACTGCAAAGCAGTCTTTTTGTAAGCTATCCCTGAACCCATGCCCCATCATCTTTGCAATTTATAATTGGCCCCACCCCTGACAAATCTGAGGAGTAACAACAACAAAAAAAGAACAGATTTCACAGAGCCTGGTGTCCCTAATGTTGTATCCCAGTCAGCAGCCTTTCTAATCAAAACCAATTTTAAAACACGTTTTCCATTAAAGCTTTACAGTTTGCAAAAGTGCTTTGTACACATTTTCTAATTTCATAAACAGGATAAAATATAATTTGTTAAGTAGGCTTCAGTTTGCTATGGGATTTTTTTTTTTTAAATGATTGGTATACCTTGAATAGTCTTGCTACAGCCCAGTGGCATCTCATTTTTTTAGACTTCTGCAATTAGTTGATTCTCAGTATAAGGGAGGATACAAAGCAGGAAAAACCTGCTATAGTGTTACAATTGCTGGTTAAATATAGACTTTAGAACTAAGTGGTTGATTATAAGATTTACATGGAAAAGCAAAGAAGGAAATTATATTTTTCAAGAAAGAGAATATTCAGGCTTTATTTCTGGTATGAAGTTTATATTTTTTAAAAAAATCCTATATTATCACACCAGAGATTTTAGATTCTTTTCTGGTTAAAAACATTGCTGGTGGTTGGATTATATTTTTATTGTATTCATTTCTCTTAGGGGGAAAATTGTAAAGAAACAAAAAGGTTCCAGATGAATGTATCGTAGAAATAAAAGTTGAAAGATTCTTACTTCCTTGGAGTATGAATTCTTATTTAAAGTGTTTATCCTTCAGCTTTATAGTTCCATAGTTTCTTTGATAAATGCTGGGCTGGGAAATAAATAACACCCACTTTGATAAAACTTGAGACTACAAAACAAAGACAATGTTGTTTAAATTTTTTTTTTTTTAACAGCTGTGAACTCTGTAATTTAACTGTCATGGGTGGACCATGTTTTTCATTACTTATAATTTACCCCAGTTCTTTCAGATAGGTATTTAAGAGCCATTTTTTAGTCTAATTTTTGGAAATGATCAGCAAAGTTACCATAATATTCAGTTGATTGGAAGGGGTAAATGGTGAAATGTACTCATTTTAAAAAACATTTTCTTCCTTCTTCTCCCATATCTTAAGGTCATATTTGAAAATATATTATTATGTAGTTAAATATACACAATTTTTATCAGAAAATGTATTGATGATGTGTATCTTTAAAATCTGTTGAACAAGTTATCTCTAGGAATGAATCAATAGTCTGATGTTCCTATTATTTCTATTCTAACATATAACAATTGAGCATTGTTAAATCAGTTTTTCTTTTCACTTGTTTAGCATATGGTTTGGAAAATATAGAGAGTTCATACTGAGGGGTTTTGGAACTCGGAGTGAGGTGAAGGAATAGTGGGCACCCAAGGAACCTTCCCTGGGACTTGAGTTCTGCTGTGCCCCCAACAAAAGTGGCTAAGAAGCCTGCAAGGTGGGGCTGCTTTAGAATTTACCACTGTTTACTATTGCAGGGCAGGATTGGTTTAGGAACTACCTGTGAGCAGACTGAATTTAACTAGGGCCCTAGCGTGCTGCAGGCCATGAGCCACAGGACATGGGCTACTGCCTCCCAGTGTCCCTGCCTACTTGCCTGGAGTTGTCTTTGTATGCAGTAATCCAAGGCAAATTCAAGTTGTCCACCTTTTTTGCTCGTTGGCACTCCTGCCTGTAAGGGATCCTATTTCTATCAGTTCTGTAGCACTTAATATCCTTCCTTCTCATGCTGCTATCTTTCTATTTTTCCTTTTTCTTTCTCCTACTTAGAAGGAAACTTTTGATCACTTGGACTCAGCTACATAATCAAAAACAATCTGCTTATTTTAAGGTCAGCTAATTTGCAATTTTAATTCTATTTGGAACCTTAATTTCCCTTTGCCATGTAACCATATTTACAAATAGTTTCCTCATTTTGCTCCCTGGGTTGTGCTGAATAGGATGTATCCTCTGGTTTCTCATCAACAGAAGTGTAGAGATTTACATTGCAGTGGTGACTCCCCGAAGGACACACAGGCCCAACTATCAGCTTCATCATTCTCTTTAATGAAATAGTATTTGCTTCCTAAAGGAAGATTCACTTCCTTCATATTTTGTCTTCTCAAAGAAGGTTTTTATCCATTTCTTCACTATTGGAATTTTCAGAATGGAAATACCATGTAGAAATGGGGGACTCTGCACAAGGCAGGTATTTTGTAGATCTGGTGTTGTGTAAGAGTTGTCTGTTGCTAAATCTTTTTTTCCCCCATATAGGTAATGAATAGAAATTTTAACCATTAACATTAATATTTTAATCTAGTAAAATTACCTGATGATATATGAACTTTTAAAACATCAACAGACTTTTTCTTAGAGCAATTGTAGGAAAATTGAGCACAAAGCACAGAATTCCCATATATTCCTGCCACACCCCTTTACAGTTTTTCTTGTTAACATCTTGCATTAGTGTATTTCATTGATTACAACTAATAAACAAATACACAGTTAATTTTTATTGACTGGACTCTATAGTTCTCATTAAGATTCATTCTATAAGATGTACATTGTATGGCATTTTGCCAAATATATAATATTACAATATCATACAGAATAGTTTTATTGTTCTAAAAAACCCTGTGTTTACCTATTCATTCCTCCCTCCTTCTCCTCAACTCTTTCAACGGTTGATTTTTTAATTGTTTCTAGTTTTGAAGTTTCTTCCATGTCTTTTCATGGCTTGATATAGCCTATTTCTTTTTTGATGCTAATATTTCATTTTATGGGTATATGGGGTATACCACAGTTTGATTATCCATTCATCTTTTTTGCTTCCAGTTTTTGACAATTGTTAACATTCTTGAGCGAGTTTGTGTGGACATAATTAATAACTTGTTAATGCTAGGTTTTCTCCTATTTTATCCTCTAGAAGTTTTATAATTTTGTGTTTTACATTTAAGTCTATGATCCTCTTCTTCATTGTGAAGAATAATCTCACCAAATGCAGAATTCTAGGTTGTGTTTATTGTCTTTCAGCACCTTAAATATTTCACTCCACGTTGTTCTTGCTTGTATGGCTTGTGAAAAAAATTTCAATGTAATTCTTATTCTTGTTTCTCTATAGGGTGGGATTTTCTCTGCCTTCTTTCATAATTTTCTCTTTAGGGCTGAGGCTGTAGCTCAGTGGTAGAGCACTTGCCTCACATGTGTGGGGCGCTGGGTTCAATCCTCAGCACCATGTAAAAATAAATAAAGATATTGTGTCCATCTGTAACTAAAAAAATCTTAATTTTTTTATCTTTAGTTTTTTTGAAGTTTGATTATAAAACATTGAAACAGATTTTTCTATATTTATTTTGATTATTTTGGTCTTGCTATGTTACCCAGTTGGACTTGAACTCCTGGGCTCAAGTGGGCCTCCTGCCTCAGTCTCCTACATAGCTGGAACTACAGGTGTGCCACCCTGTCCAACTCTGTATTTATTTTTCTCTTTCCACATTTTTATTGGTGCATTATTATTATACATAATGATGGCATTTGTTACTTATTCATTCATGCACACAGCATACAGTACACTTTGGTCAATATCAATTTCTTTTTCTTCCCCACCTCCCACTCTTGTTCCCTTTCTTCTATTCATCTTCCTTTGATTCTGTATTTATTTTGATTAGTGTTCTCTGAGCTTCCTGAATCTATGATTTTATGTCTGCCATAAATTCTAATGCATTATTATTTAAAATATTTCTTCTTCTTTTTCTTTACCTTTGGTGTTTCATATTTTACTTGTTAATGCTGTTGTTTTATGGTTCTTAAACAATTTATTCTAATTTTTCATATTTTTTCCTCTTTGTGTTTCAGTTTGGAAAGTTTCTATTGACTTATCGTAAAGCTCACTGAGTTTTCCTTATTCATATTTATTCTACTAGTGAGCCCATCAAAGGCATTCTTCATTTCTATAATAGGGTTTTTGATTTCTGGCATTTCCTTTTGATTGTTTTTTTTGGAATTTTGTCTCTCTGCTTACATTTGCTTATCTGTTCTTGCATGTTCACTTTTACTTTTTAAATTTATTTTTTAGTTGTAGTTGGGCATAATATCCGTATTTTATTTATTTATTTTTTATGTGATGCTGAGGGCCTCGCATGTGCTAGGCAAGCGCTCTACCGCTGAGCCACAACCCAGCCCCGCATGTTCACTTTTATATTAGAACTTTTAGCACATTAATTACAGTTATTTGAAGTTCTGGGTTGATTATTTCTCCAGTCTCTGCTGTATGTGGGTTTGGTTCTGTTGCCTGCATTGTCTCTTCTTGCCTTTTGGCATGTCTTGTCATTATTTTTTGTCGAAAGACAGATATGATATATTGGGTAAAAGGAACTCAGATAAACAAGTCTTTAGGATCACGTACATAAATTCTGTGTTCCATGTTTACTGTTCAGTGTAACTATGGGGTCTGAGACTTCAGTTCCCTGTAGTGTCTTTGTTTCCCCTGGACACTCCGTAAGCACCTTGCAGTTATTCCAGATGTAGTCCTTCGTTTTCAGAAGCTCTGTTGTGGTAGTGAGGTGTGGGGTTGGCAGAAATGTTCTATAATCTTATGACAAGGTCTTAGTCTTTAAAGGGGCTGTGACCTTCAAAAGTGCTTCCTAGCATTAAGTCTTCTGCTTAGGTTGACAGCAAGGCTGGAGAGGGCTGGAGTTTGATTTCCCTTCCCTGATGCTTGATTGAGGCTCTGGTAGTTTCCTTTGAGGCAGACAGCAGCAACTTAGGTGGTCACTTTCACCTTCCCCTGTTGGAAGCTCAGAGAATTTTTTTTTTTCAAATCTTCATCAGGAGAACCTGGTAAGCTGCCTGGGGGTAAATATCATAAAAATGTGAGGGACTCCCTAAGATCCAGATGCTGGAGTTTTTTCACCCTTAAGGTGGTCCACAGTGAATTTTTAGTAGTTCATCCATTATAGCTCCGCCCCCCCCCCAATCTTGGTTCCAGTAGCTCTTGCTCCCAGAATTCAGTAGTTCCATATTTTCTTGTTCCTTTAGTTTTGTGTCTGTTAACCTGTGACTTCAGTTTTCTGATGGATCTAAGAGTTGTTGATTTTCAATTTGTTTAACTTTTTTTCTTGTGAGAAAAACGGAGTGATGACATCCAAGCTTTTCACAGGTCAGTAAAATCAGAAGTCCAGATAAACGTTTTGATAGAAATACTGAAACTTTTTATTAAGCTCGGAGAATTTATTCCCGCTCTAATGTGTTCTTGATTCTGGAATCTCTATTGTTATTGATACTAGATCTTTCTAAGTTTTCTATGTAGAGACATAGATTATCTGGTAGATAGTGTATAATAATCATTCCATAATGTTAGCTATTCACTTATTACTTAAAAAATTTTTTAGTTGTAGATAGACACAATACCTTCATTTATTTATTTATGTGATGTTGAGAATTGAACCTAGTGCCTCACACGTGCCAGGCAAGTGCTCTGCCACCAAGCCACAACCCCAGCACCTTTACCTATTATTTTAATCTTTTTCTTGATTCTGAGGAGTATCTTGAAATAATCTTCTAATTCAGATTCATAGTCCTGCAGTGTTCAGTCTGCCACACAATGTCTCTAGAGCATTTTTAAAATGTGACTGTAATATTTTGCAATCTTTACTGACCTCTAATTCCCCCCTGTAGTTAACTGCTGCTCTGTTTCATTGATATCCTGGTAGCCACTGCATTCATATGACTTGATCAACCTTGACCATGCACTAATTGTCAGCACTGTGGCAAGTCTTTGAATAATAAAATGTTTAGGTTTGACAAGAACTTTACAAAGTTGGTATTACTTGTATTCATACTCATTTTAAAGAGAAGAGTCAACTGTTGAGAAGTTGAGCTACTGCTTCAAGGTCACATGGCTGTCAAACAGTTGGGCTGGGGCTCAGGTTTCTGCATCCTGTTGCTTCTGACAGAAGGTCTCTAGATTGGTGAGGTTCAAGTCATGTCACCCATTGCATTTGGGCCATCTCTGGAATGGCAGAGATGTTTATGTTGTGCGAATATGCACTTGTGGTCTACTGCTGCTGCAGTTGCATTCATTCTGATGGATTCATACCCTGCTTGAGAACTGGTGAGTAGAAGTCACAGTCTCTCAGAAGCTTCTGTTGGTTGTGGAATGAGATTGAGTTTGAATGAATAGTCTGAATGTTTCCACCCACTGATCAGATGGGAAGGTCACCAGAATGGAGAGGAGGTGAATCACTTATTCTACAATGCTGAAGCAATTCACTTTTTATTTCCATCAAAAAGTACCACATATATGGGAGAGAAGTGCCTGAATTGTGGCATTCAAGAATATTGCTACAAAGGCCCTGGCCTGGTCATGCCACATAAGACCTAGGTAAATGGGTTGTCTCAGTTATTGGGAGGCAGTTGTATAGACCATCTTCAGTTGCTATTACTGAATACTACAGACTGGGTATTTATAAGGAATAGAGATTTATGTACCTCATGTTTTCAGAGTCTGGGAAGTCCAAAGGACTGAAAGCTTACTCATTAGATTGTAACATGAGGGCATTAGATAGTGAGACAGAGCAAGTGTGCTAGGTTGGGTGTCTCTCATTCTAAAGCTGTTAGTGCCATGTTGGAGGCTCCACCCTCATGACTTCATCTAATTCTAATTTTGTCCCAAAGGCCCCACTTCCAAATACCATTAACATGCATTTGGGGATGATTTCCAACATGTAAACTTTTGGGGGAACACATTCAAGTCACAGCTATTTTTCACATGGTGGAAATGAACACACAAGAAACTGTTTTGATGGAAATGAAACTCTCACTTGATCCTTAGATAAGAGCATTTGAGTCTTGTGGCCTGTTCCTGGGATACAGCAGATTGGTGGATGAGATATTGCAGAACTCAGTAACATCCTAAAGGTTAAGCCCAAGAGGTTTCAAGGTGCAAAGACAGAAGGAGGCATCTTAGCTGAGCCCAGCTCCTCAGTGCTCCAGGGCAGACTTTCAGGGAGCTGCGGCCACCATGAGCACACAGAGGGCTGCAGCAAGGTGTCTCCATTTAGCCTGCATGGAGAGAGATGCTCAGAGTTCTTCATCAGAGTGCTCTGGACTTCACAAGCAAGACCTGGGCTCCAGCACAGGTGTTGACAAGCCGGGTGGCTAGCCTCATGACAAGCTCTGACAGACGCTCTCTCCTCCCTACAACTTCTAACCTATCACTGTAAAGAATGGATACTAGAAGCTGAAGCTAGAAAACAGCTGATTTTTTTTTTTTTGGGGGGGGGGCCGGGGTTAGCTCCAGCCTAGGTCTTGCCACTCAGGCCAACAACTGCAGACATTTCAACACACATGTCCTGAAGGAGTCTCGTAAACTCCTGGGAGGTGGGTTATGGATCCTGGATCAGTAAAGGCCCACCCTCAACTGCCCTTGGTGGAGCGACCTGCTTGGAGAGGCAGCTAGGTGAGCCAGGTGTACACCGCCTCAGAGGGGGGTGGTCCTGAGGAGGCCACTGTGAGCATGGTGGGGGGGGGCGGGCATGGGAGAGCTTCGCTAAGTTTTCAGTCATGGGAGAATCTGCAGTTGGTGATAATGGCTGAGGGGGTTTGGGGGTGGGATCTGGGGTGGGATAGCAGCGTACCTTCCCAGATTGACCCCTCGGATGAGGAGCCTGCCCCGTCCCGCGGCTGCCGGCATGTGGATGGGATGTGCGCGTGCGCGTGCGCGCGTGAAGTGGGCAAGGTGGTGGGGGTGCTGGTTGGACGCGGAGTGTTTCAGACAAATACAGGGTATTGCAGAGGTGGGAAAGGAGTGCAGGTAGGAGACCTCAGTGCACAATAAAAAGACAAAAGCTTCTAAGCGGGGTAGCCATGTGGCGGGATGAGGCAGATTTCGCTCCTTAGGGAGCTGGGACACCTCTGGATTCGAGGCGGAACCGCGTGGCAGTTTAGAGCCTGTGGACAGGGGGCCAGGCCCTCCAGCCCAGGGTCCTGGGTTGTCACGCTGTGAAGGTCTTTGTCCGTGGCTGAGGAGCCTTTGGTGGCCCCCTCAGCCCTGCTCACACGCCTGTGGCAGAGGCTGTGGGAGGACGGAGGTTTGCGCTGTGGACCGGCTTCTCCTTCAACTGGTCAGCGCCGGTGCTGGCTGTCGGTGGCGTCTTCTGAGGTGGGACCCCTTAGAGTCAATGTACTGGACTGGCTGTTTAATTCACCTTCTCCAGTTCCACACACCCTGCAGAGAACAATGGCACTTCCCACCTCCGTGAAATATTGTGAAGTTGATAACATCCTTGCCTCCTGAGGAGAGACGGCTCAATGCATGGATGAAGCTGGATTAGAATAGTTGGATTCCATGAACCCCAAGGGACCCACAGACAGAAATCAGGAGATCCTTGGAAACGATGAGTGCTTCATTTCTTTTTGGCACCAGGGATTGAACACAGGGGCACTTGACCACTGAGCCACATCCCCAGCCCTATTTTGTATTTTATTTAGAGACAGGGTCTCACTGAGTTGCTTAGTGTCTCGCTTTTGCTGAGGCTGGCTTTGAACTCGCCATCTTCCTGCCTCAGCCTCCCCAGCCACTGGGAGCAACTGTATCCGGCTGAGCGCTTCATTTCTAACTGAAACTTAGAATTTCCTTCAGTTATACATGGCGCTGAACTAACCTTTGTAGTATTACCAGAACCTGTGACTTTATCACTTCTTGGATTCCCTGCTATTTGCATGTCTCATTATAATTGACGCTCATTTCTTAAAATTTCATTTATGTTCCTCAATACATTGAATTTATGGTAATTAGACTTGCCTCTAGGTCTTGCTATTTGCTATATTAAAAAAGCAAACACTAAGGCTGCAGGTGTAGCTCAGTGGCAGAGCTTTTGCCTAGCATGTGTGAGGCACTGGGTTTGCTCCTCAGCACCACATAAAAATAAATAAAGGTATCATGTCCCTCAACAACAACAACAACAAAAGCAAACACTGGGATGGGGGGGTGTAGCTCTGTGGTAGAGCACTTGCCGACCATGTGCAAGGTCCTTGCTTCCATCCCCAGCACTGCAAAAAACAAAACAAACAAAAACCAAAACCAAATCAAGAAAACAAAAACAAAAACAACCCCCCCACACACGTTCACACCCACACCCACCACATATTTGTATGGCCCTCACTTAATAACTGGATACACAAATTGAAATATAATTGACATTATTTATAATTCTATATGTTTTACCTTATAAATATGGGAAAAGGTTCACATGCTTTTCCTTATTATCATTGTAGTACTTAAAAATTTTTTTTTGTTGTCAGTGGACCTTTATTTAATTTATTTATATGTGGTGCTGAGAATTGAACCTGGTGCCTCACACATGTTAGGCAAGTGCTCTACCACTGAGCCACAACTCCAGCCCCTCAAGATGGTTCTTGACCCAGAAACGAGTATTAATCTCTGGACATTGGAAAGCCTACCATTAAGAACTGCAATTTCAATCTTAACCACAAGAGGGAAGTATTTCACAATTTATGTTTTAAAAGCGCACAGCAGCATTTTTGTTATTCCCTATTAGCTCTTTTAAAATTCGTTGAAGTTTTCTTTACTGTTAGCAGTATAATTGGGGCCAGTGATGAGGCTCTGTAGCTGATACCTGGCCAAGAGCTGAAATATCCTTGTCTTGTGAATCCAAAAAGGTGTGATATGAAAAAGGGAGTCTCCAGGCACTGGAGGAGAACACTGGGTTTACTGTCCACCATTTGTTTGCTGTTGTTACCCCATCTTGTCCAAAACCTTGTAGAGCAGAAAGGTTACCTGCTATGTAATTCTGATAGGAATAGATCTTCTGTCAAGATAGAAGCATAGCTGATATGTTGTGTTTGTGTGTGAGAATAGGGGGGTAGTGTGCAGAGGTACAGTGGGTGCAGGAAGGAGGGAGTTCAGAACTTTCTAGGTGGAGAGAAATTGTGATCATATAACAAAATTCTGAGGACCTAGCCAGGCCTTCTTCTTGGTTATGGAGCCATTGCCCCTAGGGTTGATTTTAATGGGAACAACTTTATGCATTCTGTAGTCCTTTGGCCACATCAGCACTTAGGTCACTGGATATATTTCAGGGCACAAAATAGAGGTCTTAAGAGTGTCTAATTGCAAAGGGCAGCAGCCACTTTTACAAGTCAGCATCATTTGTTTGGAGGAATAGCTCTGCACACCCTCACTTGCCCTGAAGTAGGTCAGGCTAGAGAAAATGCAGCAAAATGCTTATGGGGGCAGAGTCCCTATCACCAAATGCAGTTCTGGGTTCCACCTTACCAGTGGCTCTAAAATTAACATTTGTTACACTGTCCATTTCTCTGAACTTTAAGGATTTTTTGCCTCCAATTTTAATTACGAGCATTGTTGTTTCATTCATTCATTGATTCACTCATTCAACAACTTGCTATTGACAGCTGCTCTTTTATAGACTCCATCCTGGATGCTGGGGCCCTAGGAGAGAAGCAGCTGTAAAGGCTGTGGATCTGTGCTGCTCAGGATGCAGGGCACGTGTTAAGTAAATGTGATTCCTCTGAGTGGGGTCCCTTCAGCTATACCTACCAGGCACATTGTGGATTTTCTCTGAGCCTCTGTTCACTCAGATGTGAAATGGGAACAATCTACCTCACAAGATTATTGTGAGTTAAGAAAACAGACAGTATACGTAGTTAGCAGGGTGCCTAGCTTTTCTTATGAGAAAGAGCTTCTTTGTCCCTAGAGCCTGTGGTGTGCCTGGGCCAGGCAAATGCTAGCAGCCAAGAGCACGAGTTGCTGCTGCATCTGCCTCACTGCAGGCACCAGCACCCCAGTGGCTGCTGATCTTTATACATGCTCTTTATTAAGGTGCCCAGGATTGATTTTGTGAGATGACAGTATGACAAATTGGTTAAGAGCATGGACTCTGGAGCTGATTGACCTGGGCTCAGTCCCAGGGAGGACAGGTATTAGCTGCAAGGCCTTGAGCAAGTTACTTAGGTTCTCTGTGCTTCAGTTTCCAACTTTTAAAATAAGTGCAATAATGTCACTGCATCAAATTCTTATGAGTTGGTACATAAAAAGCACTTTATCCCTGGTGTATTGTGGTGACTCAAAATTATGAGCTGTTACTATTGCTGTTATTGGCCTAGGCAACTTGTTATGTGTTCTCTGATGACAAATTAGGGTTGCATGACTCTACTGGTCAGTGTAGGCTAGTGATCTTATGTCCAGGGAGACCGTGCTCAGGTGATGGGGTGAGGATGGGATAGTGGATGAGCAGTTGTGATGTGATGGTAGAGGTGGTGGTGGAATGCTGGTGGGATTGGGGGTGGACTGGGGATCAGGCATCTGGGGTGGGATACCAGCATACCTGAAGTTGTTGTGGGATATCGTGGGATGGTGGTGGGGATGAAGGTGGAGTGATAGGCATGGTGGTGTTGATGGCCAGGGGGTGGCAGTGGAGTTGTTGGTGTGCTGTTAGGGTTGGTTCTCGTAGTGTTGGGAAGATGGGTGGTGATGGTGGTGGGCAGTGTTGTGGGTATGGTTGTTGCTTATGGAATGTTGTGGGGTGGTGGTGGAGAGTTGCTGCTGGGTTGATGGGGTGATGTGGGGTGGTGGGGCGGCTATTGTTTGTTATGAAGTGATGGTCAGGTGAGGCTGGTGTGGTTGATGGAATGATAGTGGGTGTTGGTGGAGTGATAATGTGGTAGTGGTGCAGTGGAGAGTGATAATGGAGTAGATGGTGGTACGTGATGGAGCTGTGGGGCAACACTGTGGGGTGTGGGTCCTGGCAGTGGCACTGAGGTAGGAGGACTGGCCCTTTTCTGTATACCTTTTGTTTTTGTTTTCTTTTAAAGAGGCAGGTTTTTTTTTTTTTTTAAGAGTATCATAGAGCCAGGTATGGTGGTACATACTTGGAATCCTAGTGGCTCGGGAGGCTGAAGCAGGAGGATCATGAGTTCAAAGCCAGCCTCAGCAACTTAGTGAAGCCCTAAGTAACTTAGTGAGACCCTGTCTCAAAGTGAAAAATATAAAATGGCTGGGGATGTGGTTCAATGGTTAAGCACTCCTGGTGCTTAACTATTGAGCCACTGGTAAGTTTGGAGCCACTGGTAAGTTGGAACCCAGAACTGCATCCTTTGTACAAAAAAAATAATTATAGTTAGACATAATTGTTGGTTCATTTTGAAAAAATCATACATGTGTGGAATTTGATTTATATCATTTTAGTCCCTTTCCCTTCTCCTCCTCCTTATTCTCCTTTCTTTCTACTGATCTTTTTTTTTTTTTACTAATTTATTTATGTATCTTTGATTGGTGCTTTATACATATACATAAAGGTGAAATTCACATTATATATATATAAACACATACACACACACTTTTTTTTTTTTTTTGGTACTGGGGATTGAACTCAGGGGCACTCAACCACTGAGCCACATCCCCAGCCCTATTTTGTATTTTATTTAGAGACAGGGTCTCACTGAGTTGCTTAGTGCCTCACTTTTGCTGAGTCTGGCTTCTGCCTCAGCATCCTGAGCTGCTGGGATTACAGTTGTACATTCCCAGCTCATGTGGTCTATTTATACATGCAGTGAGTGATTTTATTAAAGTCATTCCACGTTTTCTCCCATTTCCAATCCCTCCTCCCTCCCTATCTCTTTCTTCTATTCTACTGATCATCCCTATATCTTTATAATAGTGTATCCCCCCCCCATGCCTTATTTCCCTTATTTTATTCTAGCTTCCATATGTGAGAGAAAATATTAGACCCTTGATTTTCTGAGTTTGGCTTATTTTATTTAGCAATCGGTTCTCTATTTCCATCTAATTGCCAGCAAATGCCATAATTTCATTCTTTATGGCTGTGTAGAACTCCATCATGTATATATGTACCACAGTTTCTTAATCCATTCATCTGGGCTGGTTCCATAATTTGGCTGTTGTGAATTGTTCTGCTGTAAACATTGAAGTAGGTTTTATTACTTTAGTGTGCTGATTTTAGTTCTTTTAGTTAAATACCCAACAGTGGGAGAGCTGGGCCATTCGGGAGTTCCATTCCTAGTTTTTGGAGGAAACTTGGAGGCCGTCTTTGCTGTGACTACCACAGTAGGAAATTTCAGGCCTGGGTGATTCCTTGGTTCCAACTCTTTTTTCAAATGGCCCCAGTGTTTCCTCAGCCAGGGTCAGTTCCGGCTGTGCTGGAATTCTCAGCAGCAATACTGTTTTCTGCTTATAGTCCTAGAATTTGCTTCATTCATTTATGGACATGCCCGTACTTTATTTTATAGTTTCATCTCATGCCCCAGCTGTTTCTCTGAGAAACTACAGGCATTTTAAAAGATATTTTACAAATATTTCTTATAACATCCTTTTGATGTTGGGGTCAGCTAAAAGAACCTCGCTTTACAGGTAACAAAATTGAGGTGATTCTCCAGGTCACATGTTCCTTAAACCATTGAGAGGTGGCATCTGGTTTTAAGACCCTTCCCGTGGCTGGCAGAATTAATTTTTGTTGGGAAAAAAGGACATTTTGTTACATTTCAACTTCCCCTCTACTCTGGAGAGGCAGATGACAAGAAAGGCTGCCTCTTTTCTCTTTTTAGAGAGCCAGGTTGGGTGCCTTCCTCCCTATGCATGTGTCTGTGACCTTGTTTCCTTGCTGACAGGAGCAGGAGTCAGTGGGGTTGGTGCTGCAGAGCATGTGAGTGGAGTGTGAAGCTTTGGTGAATGAGGGGCGTTTGTATTGCCCTCACCACTCTTGGGAAGCATCTTGGAAAGTAGGGGAAAAACAAAACAAAACCCAAACCCAAACCCAAAAACTTCTATTGTTTATGACCACTCAAAAAAAAAAAAAAAAAAAAACACAAACAAACCCCCCAAAACCCATTTGCTTCTCATTCAGTAAAGCTGAGAAAAACCACATTTTCCTTGGTAAAAGCAGCTGCAGTTTCTTCTAGAATTCCTTTTGCATTTGCTGCCACCATTCCTGTCCTAGACAGTGTTTTGTTGGTGCAGGAGCCAGGACAAATGGAGTGTGCCTTTGAGCCAATGTGTTTAAACTGAAAAATGAATAAAATGGTGCTCTTTAGGACATACTGATTTCCAAAAGGCTGCTTCCTAAAAAAATGCTAATTGTGCATGTTAAACAGCAACCACCGGCTCCCAGCAGCCTCACTGTGTCCTATTTGTAGATGTTTTATGGAGGTGATTTAAACCTTGGGGCTCTCCCTTTATTCCCTCTGGTGAAGGATCTTGGTGTTATCAGCTCATTAACTCGTGTTCCCATTATTTGCCTGGAGTTGCAGTCCTCTGCTTTCAATAAAGGGGCAGAGCACCATCAGGGGATGTCCAAGTCACAGAGGTGGCCTCAGTGGTTGATCAATGGTAATGGCAACTTTGCAAATTTAAGAACAGCACATAAGGCAAAACTGAGAAGCCATATGAAGTGCTGATGGAGGGCAACTTTCTAATGTTCCCATCCTGTAGCTGAGAATTCATCCACATGAATGTAGGCTGTGGAGGAGGAAAAGGGATGAGCCAGTTGGTGCTTGGCATTGAGATTCTCAAGAGACTGTCCATGCTGCTTTGTGGTGTAGTATCTTGGGGTGTTTATTTAACAGAGAAATCTTGTGGGCCTGCTCTGTGCCAATCCCTGGGCTAGATGCTGGAGCTACAAGGACATGGACTCTGTCATCAGGGAGTAAACAGTTTTAGGGGAGAGGGGTGGAGACATATGTGTCCTAGGAAGTACAATACGAGGGCCGAGCGTGGTGGCACCTGTCTGTAATCCCAGCATCTTGGGAGGCTGAAGCAGGAGGATCACAAGTTCAAGGCCAGCTTCAGCAACTTAGTGAGGCTCTAAGCAACTTAATGAGACTCTGTCAAAATAAAAAATAAGAAGGGCTGGGGTTGTGGCTCAGTGGTTAAGTGTGAAAGAAAGTGCAGGACGGAGTAGGAAGTGTTGCTGCAGAATTTTGTTCCAAAAATGTTTTGAGGAAGCTGGACCTCTGCACAAGTACTGTGGACATGTGTAAGAGGTAGATTGTGGTCTGCTGACTTGGAGGAGGAAGAGATTGTCAAGGACCACCCACCGGAGGCCACCAGGAATATATACCTGTAGTAAGGGTTGGGTTCTGGTTCTGAACTTGCTGCACCAAAGGATAATGCACCCCACTGAGAACCATGGAGCATCTGGGCAAGAGGGAATTGGGAGGAGCTTATCAGAAGATGTGGGCACATGTTTGGTAGTTGGGGGTGTATAATGAAGTGGGGCTCCTTCTGGATTGTGCTTCTTCATGAAGTAGGGCAATTCAGTAAGTGAGCATCTTATAAGTCATAGTATTCAGTTGAACACTGTAGATCAGGGACTGGGAGGTTGGAGTAGGGGAGAGATATCCCAGAAAGAGGCAATAGTGACTCACATGAGATATGGAGGGGGAGGTTTGGTGCCTCTTATTGTTTAGTGTCTTTGTTTCGATCTCTCTTCAGGTGTGACTCTGGAGTGTCCTTGTTTTTGACTTACGGGAGTTCTCAACTGATGTTGAAATTCTGTGAAATTATTCCCGTCCATGAGGGGAGCATCGCAGTTTAGCAGGAGGCAACTACGCTGACTACCAATGGAAAGGTCTCAGGGCTGCTTTTTTTTTTTTTTTATAACCCTGTGAAAATGCTTGGCTTGGGTACTGAGGAATGTGTAGGAGTTTTCAAGATCAAGCAGGGAAAGCATCTCAAACAGGCAGAGGATATAGCTGGAGTAGATCGAGGGAGGCATTGAGTATCCCAGGAGGTTGTGGCCACTGTGAGTGGCTCTGGATGCCAAGAGCAAGGGTGTGTGTGGGTAGTGTGTGTGGGCAGCCAAGGGGTGCAAGGCCAAGGAGCCAGACAGGGCCAGATGTTGAAGGGTTTAGGAGTCTGGCTAAGGAGTTTTGGCTGAATTTCTTGGCTGTATTTATCCATGCTTATCTGAACACTAAACTCAGAGTAGCTGATCAACCAATATTTGTTGAATTAAAATATTGTTTATTGAATTGGACCTAATTTTCCTTGTACATTCCTCCCAATCGAAGTCAAAAGTAAAAGCTACGCAAGGGAGTGATATTCTTCTAGGAATCCAGATATCCTTCTCTTAACAGTAACTCTTGGAATACTGTAATCCTGGGGTTCTTACTGCACATTTGGTTTGTCTCTTCTCTGTCCTTTCACAAAGGGGGCCTTGAAGCACTAAGTACCTGCTTCGTGTCCCACAGTAGATTGTGAAAGAATGAGCACTTGAACTCAGATGTCCTCCTTGTCTCTGCTCTTTGTACTACAGCAACCCTTGTACCCGTTCTTACTACCTTTCCCAAATTAATTCTTACATGACCGTGGTATGTCTTGAGTCTGCATGAGGTTCAGTCTCTAAAGAGACCCGCATACTTGAGAGCAAAATCCAGCCGCTGGAAGTCATTGAGAATTCCATTCATTTCATGACTCTGTTAAACCGTAAGGGAATAGGACTCATGAACTGTAGTTAACATTTTTCAAAGACCCTTTCCTCCGCTCTACTCTCAGCCACTCCCAATATTCTCTTGTGTGAATATCCAAGTGGCTTCTCTAACCACAATCTGGGGCCAAGTTTTCTCTGGCCTTTCTTTTCTCTCTTCTAGTTCTTCATTAAATAGATGAACCTGGTCTCTCTGCCCATACTCTGCCTACCTGATTCCTTGTTTCTCAGGACCCATCTCCTGGCTAGGTCAATCACAGTAGTGTCTGGTTTCAAGTTACAGAAACATCAATATGGTGACTAACAAAAGTAAAAGGTTTATCTCCCCAAAGAAGAAGTCCATAGGAAAGTGCTCCATGGCCGGTCGAGCAGTTCCTCTGATTTTGTGGTGGCTAACCTTTTTATTCCCATAGTTGGCCAGGGCACCATTAGGCATCTGCTTTCCTTCCAGGCCAAAAGAAGGGGAATGGCTAAATGTTATAAGCACGTGTCTGCTGATTGGTCTCTTTCTGTCAGAAAACCAATTGCTTTCCTGGAAGCCTCACTGAATAGATTTCCACCTAGTAGATTTCCACTTATATTTCATTGGCTGGAAATGAAATTACTAGTTGCAAGGGAGCCTGGGAACCTTTATCAATAACTTATCATCTTGAACCTTTATCAATAACTTATCATCTTGCAACCCTGAGGAAAAAAAAAGCCAGGGTTCTCAGACTAGAGCAGGGAAGAACAGATATTGGGTAGTTATCAATGTCTGCCATACTTGTCTGCTAGATTGTGATTCAGAATCTAGCTGATTTGAAGGGGGCTGATATGGCAAAACAAACAAAAACAACAACAACAAAAAACCCAGTGCCCTTTTCCATGCTGGGGTGAGGGAGAAAAGCTGATTAAGCAAAATTATTCATAAGTGAATGAATATTAACTTAAATGAGTAGGATCAATTCTAGAACACGTCGATTTGTTTTTACTCTGCAACTTTTTAGCCTTTAAAAATAGAAATTTATATTGACATTTAGGACATATTGCCTATAGGAAATGGAACACGTTTTTTTTTGTAATACCTTATACTCAAGATCAAGGCTTTACTCTAAGGTAATCTCAATTCCAAGAAGAAAAATTCCAACTACATTCTACTTGGGAAAAATTATAGTTGTTTTTTCTCTTTTTTGTGAATTAAAATAAAATAAATGCAAGAAAAAAATCCCACCAAGCTCTTGATATTATAATTTTAATTCTCATCTTTGTCAATGTTCACATAGGCATTTCATTATAATAAGTGCTTATCATTTTGCAGGGATCTATTCTTTTCCCTTTAGCTTATTTTGTAGGCATGATTCTATGGACTGACAGTTCATATAATTATTTTTAGTATCCATATGATATATTTTTAAAAATTTTTAGTTGTTGATGAACCTTTCTTTATTTATTTCTATGTGCTGCTGAGAATCGAACCCAGTGCCTCACACATGCTAGGCAAGTGCTCTAACACTGAGCCACAACTTCAGCCCCTCATGATATTTTGATACACTATAATTGGCTTAGCCATATCCCTTTGATCAGAGGTGATTTCAAAAATACTTAATAAATTATATTTCATTGACATTTATCAATCAAAACAGGCTAGGCAACAGAAACAGAGCATGTCCTGGAGACCCCTGCCGGACCTGACATTAACTTTCTTGTTGCTGAATTGTAGGGCAGATTATAGTGATAAGGGTCTGGGGAGTGAATATTTGCTGATAAGGAGGAAGTATAACCATGTAATAATAAGTTTTATCAATTGGTTTTTGCTGTGTAACTTAGTGATTTAAAACCAAAACAAAATAAAACCAGTTCAATGTATTTAAACCATAATTCTGTGGGTTAGCAATTTGTGCTGGGATCAGCTGGGTGATTCTTCTGTTTTTTTTTTTTTTTTTTTTGTAGTCTGATGCTGGCCAGTTAAGCTGTAAGCTTCCTGCAGGGTCAACTGGAGAGTGGGAGTGCCTTGGTCATGTGTTTCCATTCTCTAGAAGGCTAGCTTGGACTTTTCACATGGTGGAATATAGTTCCAAGAAAACATAGAAGGATTCTTGAGGTATGGGCTTGAATTTGTCATAATCTCTCTCCGGCTACTCTTGTTTTCTTTTTCCTCCCCTGTGGTACTGAATTGAATCCAGGAATGGGTTCTCACTGAACTACATCTGCAGGAGATAGGGTCTTGCTAAATTGCCCAGGCTGGCCTCAAATTTGAGATTCTCCTGCCTCAGTCTCCTGAGTAACTGGGCTTACCAGTGTGTACTTCTCCATGTGGCTTCTTTTGCTACTCTTATGGATAAAGAAAGTCCTAAAGTCATATACAAGGGTCAGAGCATGGACTCTACTTCTGGTTGGGAGGAGCTGCAAAGTCACATTGAAAAGAAGTATGCATACAGGGAGGATAATAATTTGAACTCCATTTTGGTAAGAAATCTGCCATGCCGTGGCATACCAGAATGGCTGGCTGAATATAAGCTCTGTTGCAAATTAAGCATTTATAACTTGCATTTTTCTTTTTTTGGACATTGCATTTAGCACTGCTATGAACATCACATTCTTCTTGGGGACTTTACCATTCTTGGCATTAGAAAAGTACTAATAGAGAAGCGTTGGAATTTTTCACTTACTCAGGAATCATTCATGCAACGCCCCTCTGCTCTAAGTGGAGGGATAGCAGAAGCATCAGGCACATGTGTTCATAGACTAGCAGGGAAATTATACAAAAGTGAATTACATAATGTGGAGTGTGGTTCCTGCTTTGGTGGTATAATGTGTGAAAAAGGGGTCTGGGAACATGCATAAATGTGTAGTAGTGTGTGTGTGTATGTGTGTGTGTGTGTGTGTGTGTGTTGTGTAAGGCAAGTTTTCTAGGGCTAATAGAAAGGTTTAGTTTTGAAAAATGAGTAATACATGCAAAAATCTGGTAAAAAGTGAATTTCAGTAACCATAAGGCATTTTATCCTTATTATTAGGATGTTCTGGGGTCCCAGCCAGACTGGGATGAAAATCAGGGCAGGATCTTCAGTCTGCTTTGGGCCTTTATCTTTTTTTTTTTTTTTTTTTAAAGTTTTTTAGATATTGATGGACATTTATTTTATTCATTTATTTATATGTGGTACTGAGAATTGAACCCAGTGCCTCACACATGTGGCTCTACCACTGAGCCACAACCCCAGCCCCATGCTTTGGGCCTTTATCTTAAACGCAGTGGGAGAAGCACTGAGACTCACAGTTTGTGTGTAGGTTCTCAAGGTTGGTACTGAAGAGAGGGTACTGACCAGTGTGGACTGTTTGTTTCTTGTAGTCAGGAGCAGGTTCTTGTCCTAGAATCAGAGGTGGGGGTTGCTTTTTCTTCTGAACACACTCTGGTTCACTTATTTCACAGTAAACAAGAAGTAAACTTGGTTGTATTTCTTTTATTTCACCAAAATAATTTCCAGATAGACCAAAGATTTAAGTGTTAAAAATGGAGTCATAAAATAGTAGAAAATGAGGGAATTACTTTAATCTCAAATTGGGCAAGACTTTTTGTTTTTTGAATATTTTTCTATTTTTTTATTGGTGCACTATAGTTGTACATAATATTGAGATTCCTTATGTATTCACATGGGCACACAAGATAACGATGTAATTTGTATAATAGCATTCCCAAATATTTTTTCTTTCTCTCTCTTCCTCCTTTCTCCTGGTCCCTTTCCTTGACTGTACTGATATCCTTTTGATTTTCATAGGACCTGCCCCCTCACCTTTCTTTACTTTTTTTTATCTCTAGCTTCCACATATGAGAGAAAACATATCACCCTTGACCTTCTGAGTTTGTCTTATTTTGCTTAACATAATGCTCTCAAGTTCTACCCATTTCCCTGCAAATGACATAATTTCATTTATCTTTATGGCTGAATAAAGCTTCATTTTGTATACATACCACATTTGCTTTATCTGTTCATCCATTGATGAACAACTAGGCTAGTTCCATAGTTTGACTATTATAAATTGTGCTGCTATAAATATGGGTATGCATGTATCACTGTAGTCTGATGTCTTTAATTCTTTAGGATAAATACTGAGGAGCAGTATATTACTGGGTCAAATAGTGGTTCCATGCCTGGTCTTTTGAGGAACCTCCACTCTGATTTCCACAGCAGTTGTACTAACTTACAACTCAACAGTGTAAAAGTGTGCTTTTCCCCTCCATATTCTCTCCAACAAGAATACAAACCATCTTGCTTCTTTGTGGCTACTCTCTTTAAAATTAATTTTAAACAATTAATTTCAGTCATTTTGACTGAAGTAAGATGAAATCTCAGTGTAATTTTGATTTACATTTTCCTACTTGCAAATTATGTTGAACATTTTTTAATATATTTGTTGGCCATTTATATTTTTTCTTTTGAGAAGTGTCTGTTTAGTTTATTTGCCCATTTATTAATTTGGTTATTTTGTGTGTGTGTGTGTGGGGGGGGGTGGTGTTAAGTTTTTTGAGTTCTTTATATATTTTGGATATTACTCCTGTGTCAAAAGAGTAGCCGGCAAATATTTTTTTTCATCCTGTAGTTTCTCTATTCATATTCTTAATTGTTTCCTTTGCTGTGCAGAAGCTTTTTATTTTGATGCCATCCCATTTATTAACTTTTGGGCAAGACTTTTCTAAGAATTATATAAACCCAGATGACATAGTGAATGAGATTGATGCATTTGACCACGTAAAGCAAAAACAAATTAAAAACACCCGCATTGCAGAAACAACCATATGTAAACTGAACCGCCCCCCCCAAAAAAAACAAAAACAAAACAGGAGGTTCTATGAACAGCTGAAGAGAAAATGAATTCAGCTGTTATTCGATGAAAATATTCTATATTCCATTTCATTTAATATTAGTTTTTTTAGGCCTGAAGAGTCTTTGTTGATTTTATGTCTGGATGACCTATCTATTGGTGAGAGAGGTGTGTTGAAATCGCCAGGTATTATTGTACTGGGGGTCTCTCTGAGTCTTTATGTTGAGTAGGGTTTGTTTTATGTAAATATGATGTGCACCAACTTTCGAGACACAAATATTTACTATTGTTATATCTTCTTGTTGGATTGTTCTCTTTACCAGTATGAAGTGACTTTTGTCTCTTCTGGTTAATTTTTACTGAAGTCTGCTTTGTCAGATCTGAGAGTAGTTACTCCTACTTTCTTTCAGGATCATTTGAATAGAATATCATTCTTTATCCTTTTACTTTCAGCTTGTGGTTGTCTTTCCTTGATTACATGCCACCAGTGCGTAAGTTTCACAGGAAAAAACAGGGATCAGATCTGATTTGTTCACCGCTGTGGATCTACCACTTATAGCACTTCACATAGTGGGTGCCTCAGTAAATTTTTAAACAATAAATGAATAAATGATAAATTACTGTTTTGTGTAAGTTTTTAAAAAGAAAACAGAGAACACCTTTCTGCCCTTTCCTGCATGGCCTACCTATCACTTCTACACAGCAGTTTTGCCTGAGAGACTGTTAATAGGACAGGCCTACCCCCTGTGGTCTGTGTGGACAGGAGGAACTTTGAATTAATGGTTGAGGAGAGCCCTCAGAGCATGTGTGGGCAGCACTGGGTAAAGTGCATAAAGCTGTTGGTACTGCCAGGCTGTGAGGATATTAGCACAAGGGACAGGGCTTGGAGAATCTTGGCCAATTACCATGAGAGCAAGTGACAGCAAGGTACACCCAGGTTCACACAAATCCCAGCTTGCTGAAGTGTTATCTAACACAGCAGGCCCAGCGTGACCCTCCTTCCCTTTGGAGCAGAGAGATGCCATTTAGCATTTTTTGATTCAGGCAGGAGCTACAAGCTGGGATGAGAAATCTTTTCTTGCCAACTCATTAAGGATTGGTCTGGAGTCTCAGAAAACCTGCAAACACAGGCCACTTAGTTGGAAAGGCCTGAAGACATTTCCTCATCTTGCTTCTTTGAAGCTTCCCTCTTGCTCTCTTTGGGTAGTGGTACAGAGGAGGCTTGTCGCTTCCATGATTAAACACTAAGGTCACTCCAGGTGAACAGGGCTGGCACGAAATAATCAGAGACAGAGAAATACCTTTTTTCTTTGGGTCCTGTGATGGCTCCTCTGACTTTAGAGGTCCACGGAAAGAGAGCAAGGAGCACGTGCTGAACCCTTTTATTGGGAAGAAGCCATTCAAATGAGGCAAGGGGTAGGATTACAAAGGAATAGGTGAGTGTAGCTCAACCCCTCTGGGTGCTGCCTTCTCCTAGGGCCACGCCTTGTTATCTGAATGAGGGAAAAGCCTGAGTCACGAGTCATGACACTACCACGCCAGACTACAGTGATCTTTCAGATCCCAGTGGTGCATTAGGACTTACAGGTGCATGTATTTGGAGTGGCTCCCCAAAGAGGCTCAAGGAAAGAGGGTAGGTGGGCTGGAGGGGAGAAGACAATGGCACAGGTACTACCTCCTGAAGTCTCAGGGTCTCCTCCCTTTTTCAGGGACCCTTGTCTGAGGAGTTGTATACTCTGCAGCTATAGCCCTTTTATGAATCAAGAATGTGCTCTTGCCGGATTGGTTCAGCCTTATATTTACTGATCTCTACTGTGTTTCAGGCTATGTGCTGGGCTCTGGGAGCCCAGATGTGTCTATTATTAGCCTGAACTGTGAAATGGGTTGATAATAGTTCTTATATCTTAAGCCTGGTTATGAGAATGCAAAGAATTAAGGGAGAGAAAACAGAATATTCCCTGGCCTATGGTAAATGAACAATAAAATGCATAAGATAGCAGTGGAAACTGGTTACACTGAAATTTAGTCAACCAAATTAAAATTAATTTGTGATATAAAAGTATATATGATTCTTTCTTAATTCATTAAATACCCAGTGGCAGTTCTAATAATTACATTCAAAATAGGGTGAAAGTATATTTTTAGACCTCTGCTACAACTCTTGTGTGGAATGAAGATACCATGCATTTTTGTTGGGGACAAAGTCATACTTCCTGCTAATACCTATGTGCTTTTTTTGGTCTTCATTCATAATTGAAGAAATTGCTAAATTTCACTAAAGGGTAAATGAAAATGCAGATATAGCTTGTTTTTCACCCAAGTTCATTAAGGCTCCTCCCTCTGAGAATCCTACCCCAGGGTCAGGCCCCTGGACTGAGGGAGAGCAAGAGAGAATGTAGGATGCTAGCATGGAGTTTTGGACCAAAAAGAGGAGAACAAGGTTGCAACAGGGCAGAAGAGAGGCCCAAGAGGTAGGTAGAAAACGAGGAGAGCTTTGTCTATAGAAACCTTGGGATATGATTCAAGAAGAGGGTGGTCAATTGTGTCAAATGCTGAAAAATTCTTAACATGAAGACTGGTAAATGTCTGTAGCTTGAAGGCATGCATTTGTCTTGCTTACTGATCAACTCCTGTTGCATTTCATGGTACATGGTAGGCATTCAATATCTATTGAAGGAAGGAATGATGAGTTGCCCTCTTTCCTCATCAGATCCATTGGAAGACTATCTGCCTGATGGAAAGGGTGATGGAATACTTCAGGCACTTCCTCAAATTAATTTTTTAGCTGTAAGTATGGAAGCTGTAAAGACTCTTTGGGATTAAGAAGTCTCCAGAGTTTGGAAGGCTGTCTTACATGCATCTTGCCTTTAGGATGGAAATTAAAGTGGCCTCTCCCCATCCAGGACCATTGGGTTTGAAGTCCCAGCCTCCCTGCTCTGCCACTGGGGTTACTTAAACTCAACTGAATGTCTTCCAGGGGATGGTGAATTCGCCTGAGGATTCATCTTGCTCTTTGCCTTCTCTTGCAGTGACTATCAGTAGATGGACAAGGAATGGGCCCATATGTTTAAGAACTGCTCTGTTGTGTGCCGGGGGATCTAGATTATCACATCCCCAGTGCCTTCCTGAGTGATTTGTTCAATTTCCTCACTCTACTGTATCTTCCTAGTATGTGGAGTGACTTCTGTTGCTCCTCTCTTACTCAAGCTGTGGTGCTGTGGGTGGGAGAACTGGCTCATGTGTTGTTAACCCAAGTGAAGTGTCCATTATTATCAGGAAGATTTCTCTTTTGTAGATTTAGAACTGTTTTAAACAGCAGGGTATCCCAGAATGAGGGTTGGGCTGATGGAGCTAAGAACTTGGCAATGAGAATAACAGAACTTGGGACTTGGTGAGGATTTAAAACTCATTCAGTTCAAGAAGTCTCAGTCTGTGATTCAGGGACTCTTGAGGGTTCCATGGGAGGCCCTGGGGCATTCAAGATGGGGAGAAAGGAGGACAAACAGGTAGGGCTCAGGTCTTGCAAGGCCCATGGAACATCTCCCTTATATATTGGAGCATTTTCTCTGCAATAACATTCAAAAAAAAAATAATTCTGGTGCTTAAATTTTTGAAAATCACTGATTTCATTCCACTCTCTTGTACAAAAGGCAGCTTGGGCCCAAAGACATAGAAATCTGTACTCAAGGTCAGACAGATAGTTGATTGCACAGCTGGAATTAGAACTCAAAGGAAGTATAATGTATAAGTAAATACTTATAAAACATAGACCCATTTTTGTAGGTATATAAGATACCATGCATTTTCACAAATCATGGATAATGTCTTCTAGTTGAGTTTTGTTTGCTCCAAAAGGTATCTGGGGAAGGATGCTTGGGATTTTTATACTTTGGAAACTCTTTGTTACTCTTTTGGCCTAAGAACTGCAAGGTAAAGTGAGCAGGACTATCAAGACGTTGAGAATTTTTCACATATAGAGAATTGAACCCCAAAAGAAAGTGGCCTAATGGGGTTAATAAAGGTCAGCATTCCTCAGGGAACTAGGAAATTAATCTGACGGTTAAAACCTCTGAGGGGTTAATGAAAATTGTAAAGCAACAGCTCTGCATATTGAAAACTCTATAAATAGCTCAAAGTCCTGAACTGCCTCCCGAAGCTGTGATATCTTCCATATTAACTTTGGCAGCATTGTGCTAGGCTAGGCTACAACTTGAATTTATTCCAGCTGCATCCAGAAGAACCCTTGCAATATCTTTCAGCCATTACCAAAAAAGTGACGGACAGAAAGAAAGAGAGAGAAAGTGTTTGTGGGGGGGGGGTCGGAAAGGATGAAAGGTTAACTGATTATGAATTATGTGCCAGGTCCCCATTTAAGTGAGTGTTGAGGGAGCTGTGTGTGTGTGTGTGTGTGTGTGTGTGTGAGAGAGAGAGAGAGAGAGAGAGAGAGAGAGAGAGAGAGAGAGAGAGAGCGTCCTGTCCGGGAGGAGGGTGGGGAGAGGAACTTTTTGTGTGGTATCTCAACTCAACTAGAGCAGGTAGGCAGGCCTCCTGAAGGTTAGAACCATCCCCCCTACCCCCTGCCCTGTAACTTTTTTTGGTAACAGGATTTTGGGTAATAGGACTTAAGAACCTTAGAGATTGTCGACTTCCAGCTCCTCATTTTTCATGGGCTCCTCTGAAGCCCAAAGAGGGAAAGAAGTAACTGGCCTGAGTCCATGCCTTTATGCCTCTGTCAGCCAAGGACCTGGGCTCAGGGTTCCCTGATCAACCGCTATGGAGATAACTACCTCTCCTCTATGTTTTTGAAGCTCCCTGTCCCACTTAATTATAGCTCATCTCACCAGGTATTTGTCTGTCTCTCCTGCTAACTTCTGATCTATGTAGCAAACACCATACTACTTCATTTTTGGTGCCTAGTAACTAGCAAAGGATCTTGTTTTGCTGCAAGTGCTCAGAGAATATTTGTCAGTGGATTGACTGACTGACTGACTGAATGAGTTTTCTTGGAGAAAATTGTCTGAGAGTCAAATTTTCCTATAAGGAGAGTCAGGAGGTCATGAGAAAAAGGTTTGATCAGAGGTCACAGACTGCCCTTCTTCTCCAGATTAAGAAATGATAATGCCTTTCATTTCTGTACAATTTATTGATACCAAAAATATGTTCATGTGGGTTGTGGTTGTAGCTCAGTGGTAGAGTACTTGCCTAGCGTGTGTGAGGCACTGGACTGAGTTCAATTCTCAGCACCACATATAAATAAATAAATAAAATAAAGATCCATCAACAACTAAAAAAATATTTTTAAAAATGTCCTCCTGTTCACTTCTGAGAAAGACTGGGGAGACATTTGTTATCCCTACTTTATGGATGAGGAACTGAGGCTGTGGGACATTCAACACTAGTTTAAGGCCACAGAGGTGCTAAGAGGCTAAGTCTTATGTACTCTAGGGCTCAGTCAGGGCTCTCTTCCTTACTCTGGGGGCAGGTGTCCTATTGCATTGCTTTAGGAAAACCTTACAGAATATTTCTGAGTGAGAGATGTTGTGGTCAAGAATTTGGAGAAAGAAAATCAGAGTTGGCATCTATTTAGCGCTTTCCAGACCCTTCCTGGTGTCTTCTCACAAATCATCTCAGCGGTCCCCATGACAGCCCTGGGATGTGGCTCTGATCATCACTCACACTGCACAGGCCAGGCAATGAGTGATTTGCTTTTATCATTTAATTGATAAATGAAGGTGTTGAAGCTGAGCTCAGATCTTCAGTCACCTGAGCCCCAGCTCCAAAGATTATCCTATAAGAGCATCAGTACAGAGACAAGTCCAATCTGAAAGCAGAGAGGAAGACTCCATAATCTGAAGAAACTGGGTCCTGAGTATAAGATGAAGGGCATTCCTAGGCCAAAGGCTATGCCCAGGATGCTGGGGAGACCAAAGAGCAGGTCAGAGGAGGCAAGAGGGAAGCTGAGAGAGGAAAAGTACTGCAGAAGATCAGGAAACTAGCAGGGGGAAAAAAAAGAGGGATAAGAAAGAAATCAGTGATTTATCAACAGGACATGGAAGGAAAGGAATGATGTAAGCCAAACAAATGCAGAGAAACAGAACATATAGCTCTCCCTGGGAAGTGCTTTTAAGCTGCAAAGTGTAAAGGGAAGCTATTTTTGTATTTGTGACATTTTAGGCTTTAGCTACTTGCAATTTAAAATGAAAAAAGAAAATCCCAAATCAACCTAACTTATTCCTTACCAAGTTAAGGAAAATGACAGAGGAAGGGCGCAACACTTAGCTGCTAATTGCTATTCTTTGACAAGCCCCGAAGAAGACTATCCTCAGCTTTATTTAAAATAAGCATGTTCTCACCTCCTTAGTTTTTGTCACTGACATCACTGCAGAATGGAAGGTGTCGAGACCAGGAAAACACATCGGAACCCAGAATCCCAGCAAGTTTACACAGATGAATACCATCATGAAGGGAAGGCCCCGGGACAGAAAGGGCAGCCCAGGACACCCCTGCAGAGAGCTGGGCGTCACCTGGCCAGTTTCCTGGTCTCCTCTGTCCCATGTTTTCCTCCCAGAGGGACAGCAAGCAGGGCTCTGTGAGGCCTTTGTCCTGCATTCTGGCTCCTCTCTTTGTTTGAGGTTTTGATTGATTTCAGATTTAATTTTGTCTTCTGGGTTTTCCTGATACAGCTCTAAGCAGGAAACAATATTATTTTTCTTTTCTTCTCAGTGAAAAAAAAGGCAGGACCTTACAATAATTTTCCTTTGTGAGAAAGGATAAATTGAGATGTTTTCAGGGTGGGAAGGAATAAAAAAGACAGAAAATAACTGGAGCTCAATAGGACCCAAAGAATGAATCTCAAATTATAAGTAGCTGCCACAACCAAAGTTGTCACCCAACACCCCTCCCCGTGACCCAGCTAAGCAGTTCTGCTGCATCATCATCACTGCCCGATCCCTGCCCCATCTAACCTTCAAGTGAAAGGATTCAAATCCAAAGAAAACGTAGTTCTCCTACAAATATAAGATGAAAATGCATCAGAGATGTATTTAACTCATCAGGTAATGAGAGAGCAAGAGGGTGATGATGACCCCCAGGATATTCCTGAAAGGGGGATGGTGACTCTCAGGCCTAACTCTCCCACTGCTTTGTCTTCTGCTGTCTTACTCCTTGGACAGCTAGGGGGCAGCTGGATGGAGGTGGAATCTACCGCCTGCAGGGTCAAAGAGCTGTCACAGGCATAGCTTTTCAGTTGGGTTTAAAAGGAACATTCTCTCCCCTCCCAGCTCTGTGTTGTCATATATAGGTTATGATAGACTCTTGCAAGGGGCCAATAAGGCGGCTCTCTTTGGATACTGAGTTGAGTAGGATTGATTTTTAGATGGCAGCTCTTTCTTAGACAAGTTTGAAAATGAAAACAGCCAGAGATGAGATTGTAGGGAAGAATTTGGAACTCAGACCTCAGGGTCCCTGACAAAGACTTGAGCTCTTATGGGTCTGATGCTCTCTTGATTCATTCTAGCTCGAAGTCAGGCACATTAGTACGTACTCAGAAAATATCTGCCAAATCAATCTCAAGAACTTCCCTCAGGGCTGCAAGGACCCAGGAGGGGGCGTTAGGGAGGGAGGAGGGCTGTCATGTTCTACTGAGCGATCTTCATTGCTGACAGCGATTTCTTGCTCTTTCACCCCCATTTCATATTCGGATTCCTTTTTTGAAGGAGAAGATGAATTTGAGACTATTTCCTCTTTCCCCCTCATTTTTTCCCCCTCTTCGAATGTGATGATATCATTGTCATAATCTTCCAGGTTGGCATTTGTCAGTGACTCACCGCTTTGCTATTTTGGTGGTTGTACATTTCAATAGATAATTGTCTCCTCCTCTCCCTTGAGTATGACACCTGCTCACATCTGTAGACTTCCAACACAACAAAACCTCGCCAAGCAGTGACTGCTTGAGCCTGTTAGTGAGGGTGGGAGCTACTTACAGATGACAAATGGTAAGTGAAGCTGTGGGTGAAAGTAAGGCATTAGTCCTAAAAGTCACCCTGAGGCTTTGCATTTCTTAGGTGCAAGGACAAGAGGGAAGTTTCCCAGGAAACGAAGCATCTCCTTGACACCAACCACAGCATTGGTGTTCCAAGTGGATTGTAATTTGCAGATGTGTTATCAAGGCACTTCTGAGAGAGGCGGGTACTTTCGTGGGTCAAACCTTCAGAGCATGGTGTTCTGTAGTTTAGTGAAGTCCTTGGTGATCAGAGGGGTTCCTTCCCTCTCTGGGAAATCCCTCCATTTCTTCCAAAAGAGAGCATGCAGGTTTCTTCATGGCAGTATTCAAGTTGGCTTGGAAAACTGAGTCTCTGGCTCAAATAGGCTTCCTCTCTGACCTGTCCTGTTTTTAGTGACTCTAAATGACCTCTGCTTCCTTTGGCTCCTTTGGTAATAACCTTCTCTAGAATCCACATGGTTAATAATATAATGTACTTAACTCATGGCGTTTCTTTTATGCTGATTTTAAATTCTCACTGAACACATCCTAGACGGCACTATTGGGGTATTTTCCTTTTTTTGGCAGCTTGACTGATGCACTAGTCCTATCATGTGAAAGTGCCTCATGTACTCATTAAGAGGTTTTTGGCATTTTGTGAGAAGTGAGAGTAGAGGACTCTTTAGTGGGTAGCAAATCTCTAGGAGTTTAGCATCCTAGGCCATAAGAACCTTGTCTCAGATCATAAAATTCAGATGGGGCATAAAGGGATAAATCTTTTGTTACTACTTAGCTTTTCCCGACACTTATGATTTATTTTCCAAGTAAAACTGGGCATTTTGGAATAGAGACTGTGCATTCCTCACAGCACCCAGCACTTCGATTGATGTGATTTGAGGGTTTGGGCTTGGTCTTGAACCTGGCTCACTCACGCATTCATTCAATCCACACAAATTTATTAAGCATCTGCCGTGTGCTTGGCACCTCTGTGACCTCTTTTTCTTTTCCTCTTCAGAAAGACCTTGAGGTGGAGAGGGGTCTCCTCTTATCTTCATTGTCAGGAGCCTGAGTTTTGTTTTGCCCCTCAGGTCACAAGATGGGGCCACTGGGGAGGGACAAATGGAAGTGTCTTCCAGTGTAGTATCTTCAGAAGGTTTTTAGTGGTGGTAAGGATGGGGGAAGATGTCTTAGAGTTGGCAGAAGTATAGTTTAAACAGGGTGGAGAGGGGGGCTCTAGGTGACTCAGAAGCTCCCAGGCAGAAGACTGCTCTATGACATTTCTAGGAAGCAAGGTGACAGCGTCCTTCTCGGAGATTACCTCTACTGCAAGTTCTGACACCAGCTCTTTAAAACACTTCCCTCAGGGTTTTCATCTGAGACCCCCAAAGTCATTTTTTCCCCCAAGGTTTTTCTGGAGATTTGTTGTAAAATATTCCCAACCCTTCAAAGGTTTGCTGCCTCTTAAAATGTTTAAAAAATAAAATCTTTTTTTTTTCTCCCCTAGAATTGCCATTCAAATGTAGAAAAATAGAACAGAATAGGCCTTGGGACGTTAGAACAATTAAAATGTATTCAGCTCTTGGTGATTCTAAAGCTTTAGCTTATGGCTGCTTCTCGTGGCTGATTATGGCTTCACATAACAAAGGGATTTAGCAGGCAGGAAACACTTTTTAGCTATCAGATTGAGGAAGTTAGAATTAGGAATAAACTTTATTAGAAAATGTTTATAATTTTCATTCCTCTATGTGGGAACTTTAGTACAGAATTAGACTGGGTAAAACCACCATCTTGGGTAAATAAAATAATCCTTCTCCTCACATTGTCATCTGTTTGGGGACTTAGTTTGGGAACCCATCAGAATTGTCCATCATCAACCTGTGTTCCAAATGACACCCATCCCTTTGTTGCCACCTGAGGGCACAAAGCCCCCAGGACCAGGACCAATGACCATCTGCTCATGCCCAGGAGATGGGTACAAGGAAGGTCTTGCAGAAATAAAAACCATTGCCATCAAGTAAAGGGATGGGGAGGGGTTGTGTGTGCATGGCCCGATGACAGCCCCAGACTAGGATGTCAGTTGTTACGTTCCCTAGGAGAGCAATTTACAGCAGACAAGCAGGTTTCAGAGGCTTCAGCAGAGATCAAAAGGCAGCAGCAGTTATTACCTTGTCTGCTCTATGCATTCTTCCTTTCCACCTTCCAGCTTTTCTTAGCATAAGGGTCTGCTCTGGTGGCCTCGGGAAGCCCTTGTCTATCCTAATATTCATCATCTCTCATAGAATAAAGTAACAGTCAAGGGGCACTTTGTGCTTTCCTATCAGTAAATGGTAACAGTGAGTTACTCAGAACTGGCTACCGGG
Source organism: Marmota flaviventris (assembly GCF_047511675.1). Taxonomy (NCBI): domain Eukaryota; kingdom Metazoa; phylum Chordata; class Mammalia; order Rodentia; family Sciuridae; genus Marmota; species Marmota flaviventris. The sequence continues at coordinate 193,071,295 of NC_092498.1, forward strand.
CAGATTGTTCTTAGTGGGTCATAACACTGTCCCCATTTTATAGAGGAGAAAGACGAGGATGAGAGATTTTCAATGTCTTTCCCAAGGTCACACTGAAAGTGGTAGGGTCAGACTTTAAACCTCAAGCACTTAACCTGTTCCTGTCCTGCTTATGGAGTGGGCTTGCCACATACTTGAAGCAGGAGCAAGCTGTTGCAGGGTTGACTTATGGACTGTGCAGGGTCCTTGTGCTGGTTAGAGGCCAAGCTCAAGATCCTTCTGATTACTTATTTGCTAATTAAAGCTTGGTGAGCCTCTGCTGCTCCTCTAGCTCTTTGCTCCTCAAGTGTGGTCTTGGAACTTTGGTGCTGCCTGGGAGCTTATTAGAAATAAGACTCCAGCCTCCTTCTCCCCCAACTGCCAGACCAGAGCCTGCATTTTAACAAGACCCTCTTATGATTTGAAGGCACAGAAAAATATGAGAGGCATTGCTTTAGAGAGGTCTTTCCTAGCAGAAAAGCTTGAGAAAGCTAGTTGAAAGGGGCTTCTTTTAGAACTCCTGGGACAGAAATAACAGCAAGAACCTCTATGTTAGTATGTCCCCAGGATCAGAAACAGAGATTTCCCTGCAAGGGCGGACAGAGCCAAACCCACTCCTAGTTTATATTTCCAGGGCAATGAATAAAATATCTCCAAGACAGGCTCTCAGCAGCTCCCTGAGAGTTAGGCAGATGTGACAGCGTGTAAACGCTAGATGGCAATGGATGGACAGGCATCGGCAGAGAGCATGTGAAGCTCTGTCACTGTCAAGGGGCAAGACAAAATGATAAAGGCGTGGGGCGGGGGTGGCTGAGCACAGTTGGGCTGTGAAAGGAGATTGTTGAGATGATATTAAAGAAACTGAGACTTCACCAGCCAAGTCTGGGAAGGCTATTTTGTGGAATGAGAGATTTGGGCAGTTGTAATTGCTTCTTTTTTGCCTCTAGCTATGTTAAACACACACAGTCTCCCCACAGGAGAGGGATGTCAGCAGCTGGGAATGGTGAAGCTACAGGGAATTAAGTGTGGATAAAAAGTTCCCAATCCACTTGGTTCTGCTCCCTGAGGTCAGGGGAGGCAGCGGCCGCTAGTTGCAGCATTGGTTAGTCAAAGCAGGTCTGTGGGAATGAGTGTATCCTTTCCCACCGTGCATGGGGCCTCCACATGTGCCTAGACACTGCTCAGATGCTCATTGGTAATACCCTCTTGCCTCTGAAAGACTTGAAGAAGTGTTCAGATAATAATCCTCTTGTGTCCAGGTTAGGAAAAGAATATGCAGGATTCTTTTTTCCCCCAAGATTCTCTCTTCTTTATCCTGGGACTGACTTGTGGGGTGGAGTACCATAACACCCATGTTGGAGAAGGTGGAGTGTGTCTTTGGACTGGAGGAACTTAGCTTAAGAACATGCAAAGGAAGTTTTCATGAAATTCCCCAAATTGTAAGGCCACCTTATAAAGCCTAGCCTCTTTTGTTCTCTAGTGGTTGGTTCCAGCAGGATCTTCTCATTAAGCCAATGGAATTAAAAAGTTGTAAAAAATTTGTTGGAAATCCAATCAAGAAAGAATACAGTTTCCTGACTCTTTGGGGTAGTGCTAACTGAAATAACTTGGGGGTCATGACATGTGGGAGAAGATACCTTATTCTTAGAGATTTCAGTGTTTAAGTTTAGCATCTGAACTTTTTCAAGCTGTTGTTTTTCTTTAACCAAAATTTAAGCTTGGCTGGACAGCTGACCCTGCAGCATATTGGTAATTAGGGTTGCAGGATTATAGAATGGATGTTAGAGAACATCCTGTCCCTCTCTTGTTGGAAGCCCAGAGAGATCTGGTTGGTGTATTTCAGTAAACCTTAGGCAAAGGCCCATTCTGTGTCAGGCACTGGGTTGGGAACTGAGGCCATACTAAGCTATGAGGCACACTTTCAGTATTTGGATCAGCAATCCAGCTTATCTATCTAGTTTTTGGATCAGCTTGTCCCAGGTCACAGACAAACTTGCTTGTAAGTAGTGAATGTGGACATAGGATTGCAAGTTTCCTTCCTTCTTTCCTCCATGCCTCCCTCTCTCTCCTTTTTTTTTCTTCCTCCCCGACCTTTCTTTTTGAATTCTGATGATATTTTGAGCCTCTAGGGGGACTTGCATTTACCAGGTAGAAATAAGTAAGCAGCAATATTAGGGATTCCAAGGTCATGTTTGATCACTTTTGTCCTTCCCCAAAGGCCTCAATACAAGATGTAGTGCTTTCAGATGTGAGAATGAAATTTTATTTATTTTTTTTATTTATAGGAACTTGCCTTGTATTCTGAGAGGGGAAAAAATAAACCAAGCTAGCTAACTCAAAGGTTAATTTTTTTTCTCTCTCTCTCTCTTTTTTTTTTGGCCTAAGGAAATATACTTTCTGTGATATATAAGCTCAAAAATACCCTCAGGAGGACACTGTCCAAGCTGAAACCCAACCACTATTTATGATAGGTTGCCCTAATTCTCCAGGTTCTCACATCTCCTTTCTCTGTTGAGTTATGTTACTTGAATGTGTTTTATAGGAAGAAAGAAATGGCAAATTAAAAATAAAGATATTATCATCTTTACTGGAACATTGTTGAAAAATGTACATGTATATTACACAGTGATATACAGTGACATGAATTTCTCATGTAAATTGGCCCCTTGCTCTCCTCACTGGGGCCAGATTTGGTAAAGGCTGCACCCAGGCCTTGATGTCTATACTGACCAAAAAGAATTAGAGGCCTGAACATCAGGCACCTGAAGTTTGCATATAATAGAGCTTCCAGACCTCTAAAAATCTTACATTTTATTCACAAACACAGGCATCTGCTACTAATTAAAGTATCAGGGTATAATTATACCCTTTCTTATTAGTAGATATGGAATCTGACAGTTGCTTAGATACAAAATAAGCAAGTGCAGATTGCGTTCTGCGCCCTTCACAGGCTGGGGAGACAGAACAACAGAATTTTCGAATGCTCTACGTAAATGAGTCTTGTTACCCAGAAAATGTAAAGTTCTGAATTATTATTGGTAAATTTGCCTGGGAACAGATGTTAATCCCATCACAACTCTGTGATTTGAGCTTTCATATCATTCAATTATTTCCCTTGCTTTGTCCCCTTACCCCTGCATTACACCCTAACCAGAAAATAAAAAGCACCCCTCTTTCCAACATACACTCAGTTAAAGCCTGTAATTTAACAGCATTGCAGGAAGAGAGAAAATGAGACTTCCTTGGGAATTCTGGAGTCAGAAGATATACCTGCTTGGTGCCTGGAATGGCAGGGCTGTGTTGTGGCTGGCTTGGCCTTTGGGCTCATCAGAGGTCCACTTTGGGCTCAGGGGTGTAGATTCTGCATCCTGGGGAGCCTCCTGATCATTCTAAGATATCTTCTTCCCCTTCTCAGATATGTGTGTGTGTGTACACACAGCTATCTCTCTCTCTCTCTCTCTCTCTCTCTCTCTCTCTCTCTCTCTCTCTCTCTATATATATATATATATATATATATATATATATATATATTTGTGATGCCACGGATCAAATCCAGGGCCTCATGCCTGCTAGGCAAATGCTGTACTGCTAAGCCACATACCTAGTCCATCACATAATACCATCAGTGAACTTCCCTGCCTGCTAACCCTTCAGCCCTGGGAGTTCAAGGACCAGGTCTACTTAGAGTCTAGCAAGATGTGGGACATGAAGAGGTTGCTCAATGACTAGTAATTGAAAAAAAAAAAAATGAAATCTGCTGATACTCTTACTTGCAAGTTAACCTGGAAAAGGCAACTATTTCAATCTTAGTACTGGCCATTTATTCCTCAGAATGTGTGAATGATTAAATGAGGATTTGGCAAACTATAGCCTCAGAGCTAAGTTCTGCCTGCCAGCCTGTTTTTGTGTGGCATGTGAACTAAGAATGATTTTTAAATGGCTGGGGGAAAAAAATCAAAAGAAGAGTATTTCATGATGTGTGAAAAATATATGAAATTCAGATTTCTATGTCTATAAATAAAGTTTTATTGAAACACAGCTATGCCTACCAATTTACATATCATCTGTGACTATTGGGGAGGAGTTGAGTGGTAATAACAGAGACTACGTGGTCTGTAGAACCTACAGTATTTACCATCTGGCCTGGTCCTGAAAAAAAAAATTGCTGGCCTCTGGATTAATTGGCTCATTCCCCAAGGTTTGCTTTCTATGTTGGGGAATGTGATGGAGGAAGAGAGAGGGTGAGGCGTAAGATGTGGGTCCGTCTAGGCAGAAGAGAACAGCTAGCATTCTGGAAGAGCTCTGCAGCCCTCTTTACCTGGGTGTCAGCCCTAGACCTTCCAGAGTGGAAGTTTCCAGTTCCTCATTGTAATTCTGATGAATGCCCTCAAGAAATGCAGCAATAATCATTTCTCAGATTGCTGTACTGCTCCGATGCAAAGGACTGTGTCTGTCTTGGTTGTTGTAAATCCTTAGTCCAAAATGCGCTTCCTTTGTCAAAGACATAAAATTTTGTTTCTCAGGCAGTGTTTGGGTAATAAATCTGTATGTGTGAGTGAGAGTGAGCTGGAGCTTGTCTTTGAAAAGCAAATGTCTTTAGTTTTCAGCCGCTCAGCAGTCCCTGGGGAAGCCGCCCCATATTTTAGCTTCCTGGGTTGTGTTGACCCCCATTGGTTGCATGCCATAAGCTTTCTGCTTCTCTAGGGTGGAGCCCGACCCTTCCAGTGAAGTGCCTTTGTGATTAAGCTGGCAAGGATGCAATCAGCCTAGTTAAAGCCTTGATAATCCACTTGATCCATCCCAGTTATCCACCCAAATCCCACGAGGCATCTTGTAGACCTGAGCCTCATTTCTTTGGGGTTTACAGGAGCACCTCCCGGAACAGACAGCATCATATCGTTCTCTTATTAGCCATCTAAATTCTGAATTATTGTCTAATTTTCTCCAAGCAACCTCTACTTTATTTGGAAAGAGGTTATTTCTCTTTGGGTTGGCCCAGCCTCTGGGTTCCTGCAGGCCTGCCTCATTTGTATGTATAAAAAATGCCCAGGGTCTTTTGATGGTATATTTAAGGAACTGGGGATAGGTTTGCTTTCTGAGTGACAGTGATTAATGTTGGCATTGTTTACCTTAAATAGACCTGGGTTTTGAAAATCATAAGCAATAAGAAGATTTTCATGGCTTTTTCAAGGGTTGACTAGCAGGGCTTCCTGTGGGAGTGCTAGTCAGTGATCTGATCCGAAAGGTTTATTTTTAATGTTATATAGAAAATGGTTGGTGGAAAGAAATGCAAGTTTTAACTTTCTAAATAATGCCATTTGTTGCCGCGATAAGTGCTAGATACTTTAGGTAGTCTGTGTGTATTCTCTCTAATCCTTACCTGAATCTTGCAGGATAAATGTTATTTCATCCATTTTGCAGAGGAGGAAACAAATTTAAATGGGATGAATCACAGACAGGAAATGGCATAACAAGAGCTCAACCTTGTGGGAGTGTGACCTCAGAGTACAAGTGCATAACATCATATGATGCTGGCCTTCTGGAATGATAACTTCAGCCACCTCCTGCTTTAAGGACAGAGAGAATTTTAGAAAGAACCAAAAAGACAAAAAAGTTAGTGAACTAGATGGTCGCATGTGCAGCCCACCCAATGCATGGTTATCCATTACATAAAGGTGTCACGAGGTCCCACATTTTCTTTCACCAGAAGACATCTCCTTTCTTATGCGACGTTACAAAGTAACTTAAAAAGAAGGTTTAAAATGATTTAGTTGAAAGTATTTATTTAATGGATTTTTAAAAATGCAAAAGTGATAAGAAGTCATGTAAAGGGAACAGGGCATCTATCACCCCTATGAGACTTCTCATCGGGCTCCTCATAGGACAGCATGGTAGACTGCAAAATGGTCACAGTTCCTCTTCTTCCTTGTAGTCACACTTCTTTAAAGGCTCTCTGGCTTTGAAGCTTGTCCCACCAAATCTTCTTCCCCATCTCTTGAATCAGGGCTGCTTCTGTGCCTGGCTGTGGTCAGTGGAATGTGATGGCCTTGTGCCAGTTCCCAGCTCGGGTTTTGTGTGTCTCCTTTCTTTTCCTCTGAAATGTGTAGAGCTACCTACCATGTAAGCAGGCCCAGCTTAGCCTGCTGGAGGATGAGAGATCACATAGAACAGACAGATTATCCTAGCCAGTGCAAAGGCAAAGAAAACCGAGGATGCTTGATGTGTAGGATGAGCAGTCAGGAAGCTGGGGAGGGTTGTAAGATATGAGGCTGGAGAAGTGGCCAGGATCCTTGTAAGCCATGATGAGGACTTTCAGTTTTATTCAAATGATCATAGTGACGAATGAACAAATGTGCAAACTAACAAATAAATGCAGGCATGAATGATCAACCTGGGAACAGGAAAGTGTGCACAGTTAATAACAGGTGAAGAGAACAACTGGCCATAGCTTAGCATAGAAAAGTTCTCTGTGGTTTGAATTTCAAAGATCCAGCTCACAATAAACAGAATAGGAGAAGACAAAGTGTTGAAGCCCTGGGTTCCATGAAACCTGATTTCTATTGCTTTCTTTCCAGGTTTGGGATCCTCAGGGGACATTATATTAGTTCTTGTATTGATTATTGACAGCTAATATCCACATTGAGGGTTCAACCACAGCGAAGTAGTGGTGATCAGCAAATCCATGAGAACAAATGAGAGGCCTTACAACACTTTGGGCTGGTGTGGAAAGAAACTCAAAGCAATAATGATCAGTCCTAGATTCAAGTCTCTGCTGACCCAATCAACTGCATTTTTTTTCTTTCTTCGACAAAGTGAGAGAGATTTCTAATGTCATTGAACTTCAAGAAGATGAAGGTACCTGTAATGCTGGAGAATGAATCAGTTAGCTTTTGCTGCATAACAAATCAACCTGAAACTTAGTGACCCATGATACTGTGGACCAAGGCTAGTAGGTCTCCTGGGTTGGGATGACTTGAATGATCTCAGCTGGACTTTCATATAGTCTGAGGGCAGTGAGTGTATTGGCTTTGACTGTTCTAGAATGGCCTTACTTACATGAGCTGGTGGTTGTCAGGCTGTGGCCTGGGGCACTTCCATTCTCTTCGACTTGGAGTCTCATCTTCCAAGAGGGTAGCTTGTGCTTGTTCATGTGTTGACAGTGTTCATATGATTCCTTCTTTAGTAAGAGAGAGCAAGCCTCCATGTGGAATTGCCCTTCTATCCTCTGTTTATCTTATGCTTCTTGTTAATGTCTCATTGGCTAAAAGAAGTCTCTTGAGGTGAACTCAGATTCAAAGGGTGGGGAAAATAGCCTCCATCTCTGGATGACAGAATTAGTGGATCACATAGCAAAGAACTTATAACTTTTTTTTCTTTTGAATAGTCTGTCCTACAGAATGAGGGAATGTATTTTTTTTTTTTTAACTCAAACACTCTCAAGAGACTCATTAAAAAAAACTCACTTAATTTTTTTCTGACAGGGTACTTATGTTAATTCATATGGTAGACATAGACTTTATGAGTTTGTGTGTGTAATGCATATAATTGAATTATAGGTAGATTTTTTTTGGAAATAATTTTCCTTGGAAATATGTCATATGATGATCATCTCTAAGTTGCCAAATAATTTCCTACTCTTTTAACATTCTTAGCAGATTATTATTCACCTAAGGATAGGTATGTTATAATTTAGATTCATATTTACATGTCACACACAGACAATTCTTATGGTACAGAAGTGCCCAAAACTCCCCATGAGAGGTGAGGGGATTGTTTAAAACTGAGAACATCATGCCTGTGGGGAGAGCTCCAGGTATTTTCCTCTAAGGAAACATGCCTTCTAGTTTCTGTCTGTTGTAAAGCAGATGCATGACCTTGGGAAAGTCATTTTTAACTTTTCTGGCTTTGAATTTCTTAATCTACACAGTAGAATTTTCTTCCAGCACTCAAATCTACAATGGTTCCTCCAGGCTTCTTGGAGAGGACCACTTCTGCCTGGGAGGGCAATTGCTTGTACCAGGACCATCCAGGAATTGTTTTGTTCCATTTGGGATTCTGGATAATTTGATTACTAAAAAGAGATGGAAGTGCCAGGGCCTTCCTGGGCAAGAGGGACTCTATTTGGGATGGGGAGGATTTGACAGGCTTCCTGTCCCCTGGAAGTCTAGTGTAGTGGAGTCTCCTTTGGAGCAAACAGAAGGAGAATGGTCAGCCAAAGCCAAACCTTTCAGCTACGCTCTCACCCAGAGATGTTCTGCCCTTGATGAGAAAGCACAGGCAGGAGCAGAGTCTGTGGAGGAGAGTGTGGCCCTCCACCAATGACAGTTCCTCATCTAGGTGATGGCTCTGATAGCCCCTGTTCCTTCTTTCTCTGGTTTGAGAGCTTGCCACACATGCTGCTGTTTCTCCCCAGTTTGACTTTAAGAATTTTCTCTTCTCTTCTCTTCCTTCCTTCCTTCCTTCCTTCCTTCCTTCCTTCCTTCCTTCCTTTCTTTCTTTCTTCTTTTTTAATGCTTATTGATCTGTGAATACCTAGGTGGATACGTGGCTTATCTCAATCCTTGGATTTGGCATGAGGTTGTGAGCCAGTCCACACCTTCCTGTTCAGAGGAGATCACTCAGGAAAAAAATCAAAGTGGCACATATTGTAGGATATGCTTCCCGGAGCTTTCTTTAGTCACTGATGTTCAAGTGATGGGGTGTGTGTTTGAAAAATAAAGTGCCTTGAGGGTTCAGAAGGTTGCAGAGGTACATTTCATACTGTGAAGGTACGGGGTATCTGGGGAGAAATGGGGATGGCATGTTCTAACTAAAGTCCTCTAAGTTCAATTTTGAAAAATTCCGTGAACAAAACCTACTCTTGGTTAGGTTGGCTTCCTCTTTGAGTACCGCAGGAGTTAGAATTTCTGAGTTTCACATAGAGCTATCTGGCTGAACTTTTACCCCTACAACCCCATGCCAAATTCTTTTGTTTTTAGGAAGGGGGAGTACTGGGGATTGAACTCAGGGGCACTCGACTGCTGAGCCACATCCCCAGCCCTGTTTTATATTTTATTTAGAGACAGGGTCCCACTGAGATGCTTAGTGCCTTGCCATTGCTGAGGCTGGTTTGAACTTGTGATCCTCCTGCCTCAGCCTCCGGAGCTACTGGGATTACAGGCATGCGCCACCACACCCAGATGCATGCCCTATTCTTAATTGGCTTCCTCAACTCCCTTTACATTCTCCTTGGGATCAAACTTTTGATTTTCTGCTCCCTGCCTTGAATAGCTCTCAGGGATATCCTTCAAGAAAACATCCCTAATGGATTCTGAGGCTGACCTGCTCCACATTTGGGAGATGGATTGAGCTGGATGCTGTGACACAGGAAGGATTCGACATTCTACAATGCCACCCTGTCCCTGCAGGCATGGCACATCTGTCTTCTGGGGCATAGAGGTGCTTCCTCTCTTCCTCGGCCTCATTTGAACTTTCTCATGGATATCAATAAAGTGAAGGAAGTTAAAGTGAATGAGGGTGTGCAGTGGAAATGGAGAGTTGGGATGGATTTGAGAGATACACAGGGAATTAAAATGGACTGCATTGAGGGTGGGGTGGTGGAGAGGATAGTTGCTTGGTTGGTGCCCAAGTTTGTTTTGAGTAATGAGAGAACAGAGGTGTGTTTTTGAGTTGGGAACTACTGTAAAAGGAATAGATGGTCACTAGGATCTTGAAAGACTGTCCATAAATATTAACCATCCTGATGCATCGTTTCCTCAAGAATAATCACTGAGGTCTCCCTGAAATAGTCCTTGACAGGAGCATATAGAGAAGGTTGGCAGCTCTAAGTATTCACAAACAGTAAATAATCTGCTGCCTGCAAAAAATCCCCCTGGAATGCCAAGGCTGGCTGGTTCCCTGGCCCTGGACTGTTGAGACATCATTGTTGGGAATAAATGAAGAACAAATTAATCTGCTTTGGAATGAATGATTGGATTCCACACAGACTTGATGGCTTGTGTTTCCTGCAAAGTCAATTTGTTTTTGATCTGAGACTGCATTGTTTTACAGAACTACTCTTTTCTAATGGCCAATATCTTTTCTAAGAGTGAAGTGAAACCCTTCAAGCTCCCCCCAGGAGTAGGGTAGTGGCGATGCATGTATACTGAGTCTAAATCTCAGAACCTGAATTCAGCTGGGCTCTAACCAGTCTGCCCAGGCAGCTAACAGTAAATAGAAATCCTGATTGCAGATACTTGAGGGTAGTTAAGAGGGCATCTCTGCTCAAAGAGGACCTGACAGAAAGCCCCACATCTCCACCACTTATGGTCATGGAAATCCCTTGAGTTGCACATTTAGGGATGACTGGTCTACGTGGGGGGAGACATTACTAATGCACAAATAATACATTGGATGTGGGCCTGGCAGAGAAACATATTGCGTGTGGCTTTTTTTTGGGGGGAGGAGGGTAATAGGAATTAAACTCAGGGGTACTGCATCACTGAGCCACATCCCCAGCCCTATTTTGTATTTTTTTTTAAATTTAGAGACAGTGTCTCACTGAGTTGCTTAGTGTCTCACTTTTGCTGAGGCTGGCTTTGAACTCATGATCCTCCTGCTTTAGCCTCCCAAGCTGCTGGGATTACAGGTGTGCACCACTGTGCCTGGCAAAGATATTATTTTAGTCAGCTTTTTTGCTCCTGTGACCAAAAGACCTGACAAGAACAACATAGAGGAGGAAAAGTTTATTTTGAGGCTTATGGTTTCGGAGGTCTCAATCCATAGATGGCCAACTCTGTTGCTTTGGGTTGGAGGTGAAACAGAAGATCCCGGCAGAAAGGTATGAAAGAAGAAAGCAGGTCAGGACATGGAACCAGGAAGGAAAGTGGGGGGCACTCCTCTCACCACAGACAAAATAGAAGCCCCAAAAGCATGCCCCCAATGACCCATGTCCTCCAGCCACACCCTGCCTGCTTATAGTTAATCCCTCTCAGGGGGTTAATGCACTGATTTGATTAAAACTCTCATAACCCAATCATTCACCTCTAATTTCTCTTGCATTGTCCCACACATGAGCTTTTGGGGGACACCTAATATCTAAACCACAGCAGACATATATATGTGTGTGTGGATACACACACACACACACACACACATATCTCAGACAGCAATATCTACATACACATAATCCCTTAACCCACATTAAGAAATTACTAACAAGATATGAGTTATTTTTACATAAGTGTGCATTTTCTAGAGTATACCCTTTAAAGTAGCTTCAGTTGGATTATTTTAGAAAGAGTTTTAAAATGCACAATGTTATTTCTACCCCTTTAAAACAAAATGCTCTAAAATCAATTCAACCTTAAAATATTTTGTTTTGCATTAGGGGAAATTTCAAGGATATACAAAAGTGAGAGCATCATATAATAAACCCCAGGCACCAACATCGAGGCTCAACCATTCATGGCCAATTTTGTTTCATCTATATTCCCCACTTCCCTCCACTCCAGATTATGAAAATTCATAACGTACTCATGCAGTACACTTTCCCTTTGGGTGTACTTCTCATATCTGCATTCTTGCCTTTACCAGGATTTTCCTAGGCTCATCTCCTAGATAGGTGAGCTAGTCTAGAAAGGTGTATAGCTAAGATAGGTAAAATTCTGTGGCAGGTAAGAGCATACAGAGTGTGACAGAGACTTTCCTATCTGGATTCCTACCTGGGCATATCGAGGGCATTCACAGGCTGTTTCTAGAAGACTAAAGTTTAGGACTTTTCATCTCTTGAAAGTGGAGGTGTTTTGTTGTATTGTGCTGTAGTAGCACTTTTTCCCTCTTTGAAAAGGAGACTATTATTCACAGATGCAAATAAATGGGAAAATATTTTTGATAGAGGCTTGAGACATAAATGAGGGATTCTGGATATACTGAATGCACCACTTGTCAGTACCATCTCTGTGCCTTAGCTCAGGGGCCTTTTTGGGGAATTGCACTCAGTGGTATACCAAATGCCACCAGACTGTTAGGTTTTCCTCCTATCCCTTCCTCTCTGTTTTTTTTTTTTTTTTTGTCCTTTTAGATTACTTGGTTCTTTACTGTCTCTGCTTTTTGAAGTGTTTCTGCATTTATAACAGAGAGAGGAACTATTAGTTGCTGGGTCAACCAGATAACCATGCCTATTTTACACCATAACCTATGAGTGTGTGTGAAATTGAGTCCCTAAGCTGCATTTTCCAGGCAAACAGATGAGAACTTCTTTTGTTTCCAGTGACAGGCTCTGAGGATGAAGGTGCAGACAAGGGACGTGCAGCTGGGGGCGCAAGGGAGTAGTGGGATCTTGGAATCCTGCCGTCATAGCGGCTCCCCCAACCTTCCAGCAGCTCCCAGCACTTTTGGCTTGGGATGTTACTTCTGGGAATCTATGGAGAGTGAGCACGTGGACCAAGCATTGTGAGCACTTGGGAGGACATTTCATTCATTAAACGTAAATTGAAGAAACTAGGATGCAGAAGCTATTTTACTTATCTTCTCTTTCTCCATTATTCCCTCTTAATCACTGCTTTAAGCATTTTCCCTTTTCATATTACCTGCCTTTCCAAAGTGCTAAAAAATAGTTCTTTCAGGATGAAAACCTGAAGGTGCAGCGTCAGTCCTAAACACAGGGTGCTGGAAATGGTTTTCTCTTGGGGAAACAAAACCAAAGGGGCAAGTTGAGGAGGAAGCTGGGAAAAGGTGGAGTTAGTATTACAACAGACATCACATGGAATGGCATGTTTTTTTTTTTTTTTAATTATTTTTTGTAGTTGTAGATGGACAGCATAGCTTTATTTTATTTGTTTATTTTTGTGTAGTACTGAGGATCTAGCTCAGTGCCTCACATGTGCAAGGCAAGCACTCTGCCACTAAGCTACAGCCCCAGCTCACGGAATGGCATATTTTTGAAGTGCTTTCCATCAAGACTGGAGTGGGGACAGAGGTTGACACCCGATTTTGAGATGAGGAATGTGAGGTGGAGATGTAGGAATGTGAGCTGAGATTTTTACCTCTTAGCGTTTACCTATGTCTTCCATCCATGGACCCCTACACTTCTTATCCTCTCTGCTGACCCCCTGCTTTTTACCATCACTACCCAGGCTCAACTTCCCACACCAGAATCAGCTTCCTATCCCAAGTGTGCCACAGCCACATGCAGCTGTTTCTCTTTCTTTTTCCATCCTGTTCCAATCTCTTTAGGCTCGTACATTTGCAGGTTCTACCACTGTGTCTTTTCAGGGTGAAAACAAGTGTTATTTATTTTATTTTTTTTTTTAAGATATGAGCCTTGTGCAGGAGAAAGGTGGGCTGCCATATTTTTTGGCTCCTTCATCTCCATCTTGACTTAAAATAGTGCCAGTCTCATCAAAAAGTGATGACTGAGGGCCTGAAAACCACCGAGTGTCATGACTACAGAGGCGTCCACTTTCACAGGCCCCCAGGGTAGGCATATGCTGGTGGTGGGTGGGCAGAGAATGTCACTGAAGGAGCTGATCCCATGAGTGAGAGCAGGTTTGCACTCTGGGTTCTCTGTAGGAAGGTGAGTCTTGGACTCAGAATGTCAGGCCAGGGATGTTTCCAAGTGAGCATGTGTACCCTCCCCATTCCCTGAGGAGATGAGGCCAAAGTGGCGTAGGAAGGGTGGTCATAGCAGTTCTTCCCTTTTGTCCTTCCTTCCTGTTCTTCATCCTCTTACCTGGAGGAAAGTGGATATTGAAAATGATCATCTAGGGAACATCATGGTCCATCCCAAGAGTGAGGAGGGTCCCCCACACCTTCCTGAGAAGATGATAACCAAAGAGCTATGAATGGGAATGATGTCTTTTCTTCTGGAGGTAACATTAGTGGTGGTGGTTCTGGGTTAAGAGCAGCCCTCCAAGTGCTATTGAACTCCTTATTTATCTTTGTGTCAATCTACAATGGGCTTTTGAGTACTTATTATGTGCTAGGCATGAATACTCTGGGCTATACATACATTGCCCATTTAATCCTTAACCAACAGTTACAGATAGGTAAACTGAGGCCTAGAGCTGTGAGTTATCCTCTGTGTTACCCAGCTGGTGAGTGCCACAACGGATAAGCTTTAGGATCCATAATCAGAATCAGCTGTCATCACCACTCCTTCTTTGAAGTCTAGGCTAGATCTAGGACAGGCTGGAAGCTGGGATTAAAGCTGAAGGTCAAGACTGCCTGACACCATGGTGACTGTTTTCCCCTCTTTCCTATTGTCCCTGGTATGTGTGGTTCACTTTTCCTGTGGTCTATTGAGTCCTCAGATGATTCTAGAAGTGAGCAATTCCCCACAAATCCTTCTCTGACTAGATTGGCTATCCTCAAATTTCAGATTGGCTTTGTCCCTTGTATAAGCCTAGTTGTGATGGCATCAGCCACAAGTTATGTATAACATCCTGACATCCCTTATGAGTGTGAGTTTATTTATTTATTAAAGGAGACAATTGTGCGAGCATGCTGTGCAGGTGTTCTGCAGCTGTGCGTGTCAGGGACTTGTGGAACACCAGGATAGGAGTGTGGATAGTCCCATAATCCTGGTAGCCACCCTCCTATGGATAGCTCCATGTGTGGTTAGGACAAACAAGATGTAGGGCTTCTCTAGATCCAAGGAGGAAAATCTTTTTGGAAAATCTGTTTGCAGACTGGAGTGTGGGATGCATATCTAGACCAGTGGGGCCTGCTCGAGGTAGGCGCTTTCTTTTCCTTGTGATGGGATGATGGCTGGACTGGGATGGTATGTGTGGGAGTGTGAGTGAGCAAGTGCCTGTGAGACAGTGAGTGACTACATGCATACACTTACCTTTATCTAAGAGGGATTAGCAAAACTAGTCCCTTGATTGGTGCCTGCAGAATATGGGCTCTCAGCTGTTTGAGGACAGTACTCTGTCTATAGAAGTTTTGTAAATGACAGGTGTTGGCTCACCAGGGTCAAGTTTTTGGAGACTGTATAATCTATTACAATTGTGTGCTTTCTTAGTTGAGAAGAACAATATCATTTTCATTTTTGAAACTGCAACCAAGTCCATCTTGAATATTACAGATCCATGACATAGAGATACAGGGTGGCAAATTTGGTTCAAGTTTTTATCTTAAAAAAAATCAATGTCCTATATCATTTCTGCACTTTCCACATTTAACTATAAATCTTTCAACATTTTTACACCTATAATCTTTGTTACTGTGAAAATATTTGCATCAAATCCACCCCCAAATTGTGAGATAACCACCTTTCAAGAAAAGCAATACTACTCTTGTCTTCTTTGTATCTTCCCTTGGGGTCTGACGACTCTTTCTCTCTCTCTCTGTAAAGAAATTGAGAATGCATTTTATGGCCAAGATGTCTTTTCTTGTCTCTCTAAGGAAAAATTCTGTGCATATGTTGAGTTAAAAGGATAAAAACTAAAGTCTGGTACAGTGCAGAAACATGGATCTCCTGACGTGGACAAGTTTTCAGTCTAAAGAAAATATTCCCAGTAAAAGAGAACAAAGATTAACTGCTTTTGCTTTGGAAATGGATTATTAAAACTTAATTGCCTGTAAAAGTTTTTTCCCCAGCCTACCATTTTCTTAGCTAATTTGGTGTACTTCATGCCCATTGTGGCCATTCAACAAGGAACAAAATCTTGATCTAAATAATTAGGAATCAGTAGCAACTGTAAAGACCCTTAGTCTTAGTTCATTTTTTTTTGGGGGGGGATACTGGGGATTGAATTCAGAGACATTTGACCACTGAGCCACATCCCCAACCCTATTTTGTATTTTATTTAGAGAGACAGGATCTCACTGAGTTGCTTAGTGCCTTGCTTTTGCTGAGCTGGCTTTGAACTCGCGACCCTCCTACCTTCGCCTCCCAAGCAGCTGGGATTACAGCAGCTGTGCCACCATACTGAGTTCAGTTTTGTCTTAAATTTGAATTATGCAAGTTAGTGCTTTCCTTCGTTACAACTGATAAACATGGTCATTGCCTGTTGAGTGGGTACAGATTCAGCCCCTGTTCTGGGAAAGCAATTTGACATTGTAAACCACGTCTGTAAGTCAGAGGGCAAGATGGGCATATTCATCCACCCATCCATTCACCATCCAGCAGACATTTGAGGGCCCCATAATGAACCAGGAGTTCACAGACTACTGAAGAAACCATCAGTCCTAAAGAATTGAAAACTTATTTTGAGCAGATTGGTGAAGGCTTGGGACAGTCTGGTAATTTGAAGGGAAGGATAGAATTTAAGTGAAATGATGTCATGAGTAAAATTTAGAAGCTCTTTATTGAGGTGTAATTTACATACAGTGAAATTAACAAATCTTAAATATGCATCTTGGTGACTTCTTATAAGTGTGTATACTCATGTGACCACCAGGCAGATCATGATATAAAAATTTCCATTATCTCAGAAAATACCCTTCCAGTCAGTCCCCTTCTGGAGATAACCACTGTTCTGAACTGTCACCATAAATCCGTTTGCCTGATTGTGTGCTTCAAATGCCACCATACAATTTGTACTTTCTGGGTCAGATTTTCGTTCAGCATCTTGTCTGTGAGAGTCATCTATGTTGGCGCACATGTCAGGGGCTTGTCCAGTTTCATTTGTCCTGTTTTATTGATGGGTAGTATTCCATTGTACAAATATGCCACCGTTTGTCTCTTGTTGGACATTCGGGTTGTTTCTAGTTTTTGGCTATTTTGAATAAAATAGCCAAAATATGGTGAACATTTATGCACAAATCTTTTTGTGGATGTATACTCATTTTAAAGTGAATTAAACATAGGAAGATAGGGAGACTCAACAGATTTTCAGTTATTCAATGTGATCAAAACTCTTTAGAATGGTGTGTGTGTGTGTGTGTGTGTGTGTGTGTGTGTATGGGGAAAGCCAAGGATGATCAGATTTTGAGACAGGCTCAATGCATATGAGGTTTTGTGGAGATGTCAATCAATCTTGGTGCCTTCAGCTTAGTCAGTCAGGTTTTCTTGCAGTAAGAGAGGCTTATAAGTGGACCCCACTGTCACTGGGGAACCAGAGATCCTTAGGAATAAAGCTACGTCTCATCTCCTGTGTTAGAGAGAGGACCGCAGGCTTCCCTGTGTGCCAGGGGAACCCCAAATCTTCATATTGTTCCTGATTCCTGTGTCCAAGCAATAGTTAAAGCAGAGCAGCGCTGGCGCTCCCTGCTCCCAGGGAGTTCTGGGTCAGCAGATCTCCAGAGCCCAAGGCTCTCATCTCCCCTGCTATGTGTATGTAGCAACATGGAAGGCCAGCGCCTGTGACAGACAGTTTAATCTTACCTGCCTGCTGTGAGGTACACTCACCATCCCAGAGAATTGCAAAGTATAAATTGTCTCTTAACACTGATAAACACTAAGGAGGAGGAAAAAGCCCTGACAAAATATTACAGCTTAATTGTATTTCTCAGCTGGGCTCAGGAAACCTGCTTCCTCCTCAGGCAAATGCTATTTACCAAGTCTCCCAGCCCCACAATAATTATTTCTTTAACCCTTGGTGGAATAGCACCTTAGCACGGGATGGACTGCACTGCCAGGGAGCTTCATGAGGTGATCTCAGGTGCTCTGGAGGGGTGGTTTGCCTTTAAGAGGTGCTGAATTGCTGTGACTTCTTGCTTCCTGCTGCAGGGGTGGCAGGAGGACAGGCGGCCCCTGAGAATAGAAGCTGTTGGGGATGCGGGTAGGGACAAGGAGGCACAACTTTCTGCTGGCCTGGTTTTCTAGTACACAGGTGTTTGCAATTCTAAATAAATGTGCAGTGTCAGTACTCGGCAGCCCATCACTGAGACTTATAATGAGGGCTGAGCAGGGAAATAAGATTGGCTCTCTCTGGGCACTTGTCATTATGCTGGATGGACCCGAATTCAGGCCTAATTATGAAAAACTATAGCCTGGGAGACTTGAGTTTGGGAATATGAAAGGCAAGGGGGGTGGCCACCTGTCAGAACTATTGTGTGTTCTGAAAATCCCCCTCCACGGTTTCTGGAAGCTCACTGCTATAAGTCTTTGTTGCCTTTTCACTTTCAGAGGTGTCTATATGTCTTCTAGAAAGTTTTGAAAATCACTGTGTTGAATATCTATTCAGAAAGTGGGTCCAGTGGCGAAAACCTTTCCCCTTCACAGAACAATATACATTGGTGACCCACAAAGGCCCATCTGTTGGTCTTGGCAACTGATGGCTGCTTGTTTCACCCGAGTGACTGCTCACTCCTTGTGTTGTCTGTTTGCTCATTTGATCATTCCTTGCTGTCACATACTTAGCAGAAAACCCCAAGTCTTCATTATACTGGTTTGAATAGTATCCTCCAAAATTCATGCTCTTCCCTGAGCCTCAGAATGTGAACTTGTTTGGAAATAGGGTCATTGCAGATGTAATTAGGAAAGTTCAGATGTGGTCAGTCTAGAGTATGGAGGATCCTTAATCCAATATGACTGTTGTCCTTGTGAGAAGAGAGAGACACAGGTACAGAGGAAAGAAAACCACATGACCACGGAGACAGGGATTGGAGCACCAAGGATTGCTGGCAACCACCAGAAGCTAGAAGAGACATGGGAACAGATTTTCCTTCTGAGTTCCCAAGAAGGAAGCAACCTGCTGATACCCTGGGTTTAGACTTTGGGCTTCCTGGGCTATGAAAGGAAAATTTTTCTTGTTTTAAGCCACCCTGTTTGTGGTACTTTGTTATAGTAACTCTAGGGAACTAAGACACTCACCGTGGCTTACAGGCTCCTGGCTACTTCTCCATTCTCATTTCTTACCAATCTCCCCTTGACTCAGCCTGGATTCCTGTATGCTTGTCATGCATGTTGAACATACTCTGTTCTCAGGGCTTTTGCACTTGTCCACCCTCTGCCTGGAATATTCTTCCCCAGATGGTTCCAGGACTTGTTCCATGACTTTACTCGGGTCTTTGCTCAAATGTCATCTCTTCAGAGAGACCTACTCTGGGCATCTTATCTAAAATAACATCTCCTCTGTCACTCTCTACCCCTTTACTCTGCTTTAATTGTCTTCCTAGAACTAATCACCAGCAAATATTAGAGTATGCATATGTGTATTTGAATCTATAAGCTCCACTTACATAGGGACTCTGTCTCATTTACTGCTATATCTGCGATGTGTACTTGGCAAATAGTAAGTGTTCAATAAATATTTATTATCAATATCACCTATCTTGTGCTAGGTGACCAGAACTAGGCCAGTTCCTGCACTCACGAGCTCTGTTCTAGTAACTGATACACATAGAACTATTGGGGTTGAAGGAAGGAGAGTTCACTTGGCTTTGGAGGCTGGCTAAGGATTTCTCGAGCAAGTGATGCTTGCGATTTGATTGTGGAGTTGGGAGTTGACCAGGCGGAAAGTATGCAAAGGCCTTGGGGTGGGAGGAAGCGTAGTCACATCTGAGAGAGTGAACAAAGCTGGTGTGGCTGGAGGGCCTAGTGACAGGGAGAGAGTGACTGAAAGGCAGAGGGAAACCAGAACATCAGGGCTTTGTTGGAAACTACCCTGGTCCTTATTTTAAGGGAAATGGGGAGACTTTGCAGGGGTTAAGAGTGGAAGTGAGGCAGAAAAGCATGATGCAATCTGATTCTAGTTTGTGAAGTTCACCCAGGTTACACAATGTGGTGAATGCCTTTGGGTGAATAATTAGGGTGAATATTAATGATTCAAAATGGACAGGATTTGGAAATGGATTGGAGACAGAGTGTGAGAGAAGGAGCTGGTGGCATCAGTGGGGAATCTCAGGTGTCATTCACAGTGGAATAGATCATGGTACTATCCACAGAGTAAAGGAACACTGGAAGACAGTGTGTGTGACAGTGTGTGTGTAGGGTCTGGGAGGAGATCTCTAATCTATGACAGCTTCTGAAAAATTGCTGTTAGATGCCTTCCACCAACTTCAATGGAAATAAGAAATAAAATCTCTGAAGAGGGCTTTGATTCTGACAAGACTTGGTCCCTTGTGATAGCTTGTTAGATTGGTGTTCTCTAATGAACCATAGATTTTTTTTTTAATCTGCGCCCTTGGGTAGACCCTCCTACTCTGAGTCTGGGCCTGGCTATGTGACTCGCTTTGTCCCATGGGATGTGGGTTAACATGAAGCAAGCAGAGGCTAGATATGTGGATGCATATTGGAGCATATCCTCTTGAAATCTTTTCTCAGAAGCTGCTGCCATGTTGCAAAGAAGCTCAGGTAGATCCCTGAATGATGAGAAGTCACTTAGGGAGACACCCTGGAGGACGAGACACCGTCTTAGAAGTTGCAGCTCCTGCAAAGCTGCCACCTTCATGCCACCACCCAAATGACCACACTGAGAAGAAACCAGCCACCCCACAGAATCATGGAAAATAATGCACCCCTGCTGTTTGAATTCACTAAGCTTTGGGTGGCTTCTGATACTGCAAGAGATAACTGAAGCAGACCTCTGAAGAGGTCAGGTTAAAATGAAGGATCCTGGCTATTGTTGGGCTTCTCTGGGTACAGTCCTACTAACAGATATCTTTTAGGTCCCTTGACTAGGGTTCTTTTTTCCCCCCATTTTCCTTCATTTGTTGTTCTGGATGGCAGTCTATCTCAGGTGTGCAGGTGGCATCAGAGGGCAATTACCAATGGTCCTTTCCTTCCTGGGTCCCTTCTTTTTCATTTTTTCCCTTAATCATCCCTTCCATGGCCTTTATCTGTGCCTGGTTTTCCTCACTTCCTTCCTGCTTCTTCTATAGCTGTGGGGAGCCCTCAAGGCTACAGAAACTTCTGAAACCTGGTTCAGGATATGCATCATTGCCTCCCCCCCCATTTCTTTTGTCCCTTGTCCTAGCACTGGAGCAAAATTAGGTCTCTTTTGTCTTTTTTTTTTTTTTTTAATGAACAGGTTTAGCTACTGTTAGCTGGCTATTATATTGGACTGAAAATGCTATTTGTGAGCCATTGTCAACCAAGAACCAGGACCAATACTGACACCTCCTTAATTATGTGCCATTAATGATGTACACACCGCAGTTAGGCGGAACATTGCAGATCCATTTCCCACTTTAATTCTGTGCTGTGTTGTATGAAACGCTAATGAGTCCAGAATTCTCAAAGGTCATAATCTGAATACATTTCCTTTTCTTCTTTTTAGGGCAATGGGGATAAGATTCAAAACAATTAAAATGAAATTTACTTCATCATTTGGCTAACAACGTCCTCGACTGTACTAATTACACTGAGATATGTATTCATTTGCTGGTCATTTGGACAGATGTGAATGTGCCTGATTTTTTGTAAGCCCCCCCCCCCATCTCTGAATTCCATGCAGGGTATTTTTTTTTAAGTTGCTTATCCCATTGATTATGAGAAATAACTGGGGAAAAAAAAGTCTATCCAAACCCTTACAATATGGAAAGTGCAAATTTAGCAGAACCAGCATTGAATTTTCTAGGGAGTCATTTATCATCCTTAGAAAGTTTTGGTTCTTTGCAAATAAAAAAAGAGAAAGGAATGGTAATTGCTCTACTCAGCTAATTGACAGAATTGTGTCAGAAAAAGGAGGCATTTCAACACTGCCTCGGATGATGACATATGAAGGTTGTTCCCATTCTCTTTTCACTGCTAAATTAGGTAATCATTATTTCCCTGTGAATCTTATTAATCTAATGGTTGTTTCTCTCCCAAGCCCCTCAGTTAGATTTGAGATTCAAGCAGAAATGTGAAAATGAAATGCCAAAGGTCAGAAAATAGTGTGTGTGGTCAGTTGGAGTTGTACTTACTCTCTAGTTTTGAGGTTCAGTTCATAAGAAGGAGAGAAAAAGAGGAATAAGTTTAAATTGCAGTCAGGGGAATTCAAGACATCTGTTAAAAAGGACCTTCTCATTATATGAAGGGAACCCAGAAGTTTTGAAATATCTGCTGTGGATTTTAAGAATGGGTCAGCCCACTGATGTGCTAGGGTAGTAGAGGCTAAGACACTAGAAAAAGCCCAGAATAGGGATTCTCAAGCTTTTTCTCTTTTTGGATGGCTTCTGTAGGGGCAAGAGGCTCCATTGGGGTATTCAGGATTAATGACAATTCCCCATTTTTGCTGTGAAAATGAGGGCCTATCCAGATGTAGGGCTTAAGATATGGCTTCTGATGAGATATTAATGAAATAATGGTTGATTTAAAAAATTGATGCTTAGTTTTTATTAGACATTATAACCCAAATGCCAATTTATGATGGAAACAGGTCATACAGACAAGTCTGTAGGCGAAACCAGGAAGACAGACCAACAGCAATCCTCCATGATGCACGGAAAACAACTGGATGCCTTGAGATGATAAAACAAAATGAGGAGGAGATTCCAGCGAATGGCAGTTGTCAGCCTATCACAGAATACTACAGACTAAGAAATTTATAATGAACAGAAATTTATTGGCTGACAGTTCTGGAGACTGGGAAGTCCAGGGTTGAGGAGCTGGCATCTGGTGATAGCAAGAGGGGGAAAGAGAGAAAGAATGAGAGAGGGGTTTGAATTTGTTCTTTTATAAAGAACTTACTCCCATGATATTGGCATTATTCACAAGGGCTGAGAAGACAAATGTGAGTGGGGACAGACAAATGTGAGAGGTGGAAACACAGGGTTAAGGGAATAATTCTATAAGGTGAACCCACTGTGCTGACTCCCACATGCTTTCTTTTCCAAGAAGCAATTTACCCACAGCCCTGCCTGGCGTAAGTGGACAGAATATATCACAGTCCTTAGCAAACTTACCTGTTATTGCAGGAGAAATGCAGGCCTGAAATAATGTTGCTAAGAGGAACCCAAGTTACCCTGAAGGGAAAGACTTTTGTGTGTCTTTTCGCAAACCAGATCTCCAAACTCAAGGAGATAAGGACAATTCTCCCTAACCATAACAACCGTAAGAACTTATAGTTAAGAATCCAATTAGAACCGGTCAGCATGGGCCAAAGTGACCTAGAGTTGTCATGGCAGAGGGGACTTGAAAGTCTGATCCTGCTATCATCAAAAGTCAAGAGATGGACCTGGGAAGGACTCTGGAAGTTTCTCTGTCATCCTCAATAAAACTGGAGTGCAGGAGAGGCATGCTGTCAAGTTTCCTCTGAGAGGACCCACCTTTTCCCTTGAGAGTTCCCACTCTCTCCCTTGAGAGTGTCCCCTTTCCCTTTTCCTACCCTTTCAATAAACTCTTTGTCTGTTACTTTGAGTGCCATGTTAAAATCTTTCTGACTTGATTGCAAAAATTGGGTTTTGAAAGGGGGTCTTTGGGCTGCCTCAGTTTCCTGGAAGAACTTAAGCCAGGCAGGGCTGTGGGTAAATTGCTTCTTGGAAAAGAAAGCATGTGGGGGTCAGCACAGTGGGTTCATTTTATAGAATTATTCCCTTAACCTTGTGTTCCCACCTCCCACATCTGTCTGTCCCAGCCCTGTATCACTTCCTCTTAATATTGTTGCAGTGGCAATTCAAACATGAATCTGGGAGGGGACAGACATTCAAACCACAGCATGGCATATCGGTCAATCTCTCTCTGTAGTCTCTGAGTGGGCTTGGACAAGATCTCCTCAGTCCTTCTGCCCTGGGAGTGTCCTTGTGCCATCACTTTCCTCATATCCTCTTTCCTCCCCTACTTTGTCAGTCAGTGCTCCTTGGAGCAGTAGGAAGTCAGATCCTCCCACTGAGATGAAGAGGCTGAATGTATGACAAAGGACATTTCCTGCTTCCTGTTCGTTCTGGCTACATAGCAAATAGGAATTGAGTAGCTTGAGAATGGATCTCAGCCGAATACAGACAAATCTGAAAAATATTGTTTAAAAGTAGATTACCTAGATCAACTTTTTAGATATCTTGATTTTTTTGGGTCAGTGGTTTTGGAAAATAAATATTTCTTTTAATAATCATCTTAATCAATTTAATTAATAGTAGTAAATATTTTAAACAAAAGCCTCTATAAAAGAGAGTCTAGCCTTTTTCCCTTGGACCCACAGAGATAAAAAATTTTATGTTTTCCTCTGGCAAGTCAGTCAAAATCAAATCTTGCATCAATGAACAGATTTCGGAGCCTCTGATTTCCACTTCTAGGCAAAGCGATCTTTAGCAGTGTCCTTGTTCAGAAACAAGGTAAAATGATTCATGTTTACATGAAACAATGTACTAAATTGTATGGACTCTTTCTTCATTCTGTTTTATGATGGAATTAAGTCAATTTTTTTTCTCCTTCATGAGAGTTTTTCCTTAGTAACTTCAGTCATGAGAGTGAAGTTCAATAAATGACACATGAAAAAAATCATTTGAAAATGTTCATTAGTCGACCTATTGTTTCAAGAAGGCAGATTTAACTCTATCTATCCTTTCTTTTTTCCCTCCCTCTACAAATTAAACCTTTGCATTTCTTAAGTGTAAAACCCATCACCTTCTAAAATTATCATGAAATATAAGGCTGAAAGGATGTGTAAGTTCCAACCATCAGGTGGTGGCTCCAATTATATTTTCCTTGGTTCAGAGTTACTGGATCCTTTGCCACCCTGCAGCTGGGGAGTCTCACCTTGGATGTTGATGGGTTTGCAGCAAAAAGTGGAGGAAAGTTCTTGATTTCTACTTTTATTCCTTCAATTTTCCTGTTACTATAACTTTTACATTTATGGACCATGTGTGCTAGGGACCTATGGACACATTAATCACAGAGTGAGTCTCTTGTGGTCACATCTGTATGTGTGACCGCCCTGAAAAAAAAAAAAAAAGAATCAAATTGTCAAATTGCATCTCCATGTCTAGTTTTGGTAGCATATGACTTATTTTCATGGCCTTAGAATGAAAATGTGATAGTTAAAACGGTAAAGTGATATTTATAGGGTAATTTTGACCAAACCTGTCATAATTTTCTTTCCTGGGTAAGTCTGTATGTCCTTTGTTATAGCTCTAATTACATTGACAGCTTTTCAGAGGGAATGGTAGGGTAGAGGTTATTTAAATATGAAACCAAAGGTTTGATACCAGTTAAGAGTGAATGATTTTCATTTCCTAACATATATTTTAATGTAACATCAACTTATGGGCTTATTTTCCTCCCTGAATACTATCATTATTTTTATTTTATTTTACCTTTTATTTTATCATCAAAGCAGAAAGAAAATTGTGCTGGTCTCCTTTTCTCCTACCCAGACACTGAGCAGCCTTCCACAGTATTCCTCAGTTAAAATAGGAAACAATGGGGCTGGGGGTATAAATCAGTGGTGCAAAGCCCTGGGTTCAACCGCCAGTACTGCAAAAAAACCCCCCAAAACAAAAAAACCCAAACCCAACAATTACAACAACTACACAATGAAACAATGATGCTCTCGTTCATGATGAACCCTAGACGGTCCCTTTCATGAAACCCTGCAGGCCTCTGTCAGATTAGGAATTTAGCAGAGCTCCTCCAGTGACTTGGCTCTTTCCACTTCACTCCAGGGATCTCTATTAACTTAACACACTAAAAATAACACTGTAGAACTGCTGAACGGGCGAGGGAGACCGTTAGGGCCTGGGGAAGGCTAAATATTGCTCACATTGATCAGAAACTTGGGCCCTGCTCCCATGACGCTTGCTGTTTGACACTGAAGCTCATTAAGAATGTTTGTGTATCTGCAGTCTTGAGAGGCCAGGGGAGTGCGTTAGGCCCAGGGGCTTGAGGAAGTTTGGCTGCTATTGCTAGTCGCAGAGGTCTTTTCCTACCAACCCAGGGCTCCCTCTTCTTCTGAATTAATGTAGCTCTTGTGTGAGGCTGGAATGAACCAGTCTTGCCCCCTGGCAAGGGTTCTTTGCTGAGAATAAAGTCAACTCTTACCTTGACTTTAACCCCAGCTGCAGTTGTACGATTTTGTTCTTGCACGGAGTGTAATGGTCTCAAATAGTAGATGCTAACATGTTGTACTTGCTTAGGGCTGAGCAGCCACGAGGAAGAATTCAGGATCTGAATCCTTAAGTTTTGTGCTTGAGCCCTGGATCTATCTCAGGTTAGCTGTGCTGCTTTTGGCTAATTATTGAAACTCCTCCAGCTTAGTTGCCTGATTTATAAAATAAGCATATTAACTGAAATTAAGCCCTCTCTACAGGATGCCTGTGAATTCAGATGGGAAAGAATTGAAAGAGTTTAGGGAAATGTAAAGAACCATAGTTAGCATTTATAAATATCTGTAGCATTAGGTGGAGACAAATGAAAATAACAATAATAACAAAATTTGTCCTATAAAGATGGCAATTCCATATGATTTAACTTAGCACATTTATATGAGGTTTTGGAAAGCCTTTTTCTTATCACTTCTCTGAATTACCCAGGTGAGACAGAAAGATTATAAACAACCTTATTTTAGCCCCTTGGGAAACCAAAGTTTCAAAGGTTACTTGTACCAAGTTATATAAAAATCCATGAGTGAACCTGACCTCCCATTACTCAGTCTGTGGTTTCTTGCCCTTGGCATGCTCTTTAAAGGGCCTAAGCTGCAAATGAGAAGCTGGAGAAAGATTGTGACCGAAAGTCACTTTCCCCAAGAGTTGAGCACGAGTGCACAGTGAGAGGTCCTGGCCTCTACAAACACTACCCATAGCAGCTTTACTCCTGTTAAGGCACCTTCTTCAGCAGGCACCAGCTCTCCTGAGCTAGGGGCTTTTTTGGGGGGTTTGTCTGATCTTGGGCTGCTGCATACTGGTTATTTGTGTTTCTTGTCCCTCAGAATCACCAATATGTTCAGCTCAGGGTGACCTGAAGGTCTGAAGTTCTCTCCAGGGAGGGGCCTTAGTTGGGCTGTTATCAGAATGTGTTTCTGCTTTCGGCTTGTCTTTGGCCCAGTCAGGGCTTTCTCAACATCAGCATTATTGTTATTTTAGGCCAGAGAATCCTTGTGAGGGGAACTGCCCTATGCATCATAGGATCCGTGGATGTTGAGCAGCCTCCCTGGCCTCTGCCTACTCGATGCCAGTGGCACTCTCTCCAGTTGTGATAACTCAAATGTCTCTAGATGTATGCCAGAGGGGCAAAAATCACTCCTGGTTGAGGACCACTTGGCCCAGGGGACCTCAGAGGAGGGGGCGAGGGGCTGGTCTGGCCTACATATTTTAGGACATTTACCAACTTGTCTGATGAGCTTCAACATACTTGAAGGAGTGCTTCTCTCTCATCTGCCTATGAAAAGTGGTATGGATTGGATAGAAGGTGAGTCATATTTGGGGATCTTGTTTGCCAGTTGCATAAGAACAGGAAGGGTATAGAATGGCTAGGACCTTAGATAGGCAAAAAGCAGTCTAACCAAAGACCAGGTTCTCTCTGTTTCCTGGCAAAAACATCTGTCTCTTGTTTTTCTAGTTAATTATGGATTTTCATGCGCTCACTCAGCTAATCGAATTTAATGACACTAGACTCAAATCACATTATTGTTATTTTTCAAGGCTGTGTTGGAACTGTGCCGCATTAACCCGCCAGCAGCCTGGAGACAACTACAGTCACTCAAACGCTGGAGAGGCAACGCTTTTATTAGCAGTGCAAACAGCCCTTTCATAACATGTCACCACTGAGATTATGAAGACGAAATAAAAGCAACAGAAAAAGGAAATTTTCCATAAAGAACACTTTAGGAGCTTTATGACAAAGAAGAAACTTTATTGCAAGATGGGCAATGAGACATGTGTCCTATATTTGCTCCCATTTCCAATATAACTTGGTTTGGAGAGACATGGGAAAAGATACACATAAAGCTGATACTGCTCCTTCATTTCCATGTCACTGATGACAGCTTGATGCAAGGACAGGCTGGTTGTGACCTACCTTTGATCTTGATTCTGTTTATGACTCTGTTCTTACATTCTTTCCTTGACCCAAGGAATTCCAGGTGGGATGGACACAGCTTGCCAGTCTGGCCACTGCCTCCGGACTGTACTCTTGCCTCAGATGAATAAAAAAACATTGTGTAGTCGGTAAAAAGTTGGGTTCCTTGCCTTAGGACTTTACATTGCCTGGAGAAAGATTCACGATAGTTTTTCATTTAGCATTTCATTTGGTTTGGCTCATAAGCCAATAGTATTTTTTTTTTTTTTAAGGTGATGTGCTGTGGTATGAGGAGAAGCATTTTAAAAAGTAAGGAAAAGAATTTTCTTAATTCTGATGCTCAAATGTCCTGGTTAGATGGATTACTAGGTCATCTTGAGACTGGTATAAATGCCAGTTTGGATCTGTCTCTTGCATGCACACCTCTAGCCTTGTGGGACTGTGCAGAGTCCTTACCAGTAGGAGTGCGCTCTTGCCAGGCGCAGCCCTTTGACCTTTGATCTCTCCAACCCTAGAACTGACAAAAACTTTATTCTTTACAAATTACCTGGTACTCAGATACACAACAGAAAATGGACTAAAACAACAGCCCCTAAAGTTGCCTTTAGGACTCTTGTCCCTAATAAACCAAACAGAAATTATCCCTTTTCTCTATAAACGAGAGCCTTGTACTTGTTAGAATACAATGGCACATAGATTTGCACAAGATTCCTGAATGCCATTATGAAAAGATCAGGCTATTTGGGCACACATAACAGCTACAGGCTGCAGGCCTTGATTTTTGAAGTCAGATGATCTGAATTTGAATTTTGAGCCCAACACTTATTAGCTGTGTGGCACAGGGCAAATTACTTTATCTTTTAGAGTTTGTTTTTTATCTGTAAAATTGATATACTACTACTAATAAAGCACAACATTTTTGTGAGGACAGAATGAAGTAGTGCATGTAAAATATGAAGTAGGATGCCTAGACATAGTAAGTGCTCATTTGAAATTAGGGTATGGGGGTGAAATTATTTCCAATTGGAATTAGTCCCGTATTAGTAAAATTTAGAAAATTAAGCTGCCCTTCTCAAATAGTCCCTCAGTATAACCGCTGTGATCTCTTTTTCAAATCATAGTTCTTAGGACCCCCTGAATATATATTGAGATATTTTATGGCCAAAAGACCTTCCACAGTAACTCTGGTGTGCTTTTCTTAGGAAAGAAGAAGATTATAAATAACAAGCAATAAAGACAGCAAATTTATGCTGCAGAAGTGAGGGAAAAAAATCAGTCCTAGGGGAAGTCATCTGAACTTTATTGCAAAAGATAGGAGAGTCAATTGGAAATGTGGGAATAATGGTAGTGCTTAGAAAAACCATTGTGACTGCAGAACTACTGGACTTTGCAGTAAAAATGGATTCCTGACTGTATTTGTTTAATGATCAAGAAGAAAGGTCAAGTATTTTAAATTTTTCTTTTTAACTGGCATATAATAATTGTACATATTTATGGGGGATAGTATGATATTTCAGTACATTATATAATATATATTGGTCACATGAGGACATTTGGCATATTCATCACCCCAAGCACATACCGTTTCTTTTTGTTGGAAACATCCAAAATACTCTGTACTGGCTATTTTGAAATATATACCCATTTTACCCATTAACCATCTTCTGTCCATCCTCCTCACCCCTTCACCCTTTCCAGTTTCTGATAACTACCTATTCTGTTTTCCATTTCTCTTAGATTAACTTTTTTAGCCTCCCAATGTAAGTAAGAACATGCAGTATTTGTCTTTCTGTGCCTGACATTTCACTTAATATGTCCTCAGGGTGACCATATAGCCACGAATGATAGGATTTCAATCTTTTTTTTATTGCTGAATAATACCCCATTGTGTATATATACCATATTTTATTTATCTGTTCATCCATTGATGGAGACCCAAGTTGATGCCATATCTTGGTTATTGGGAATAATGCTGTAATAAACATGGAAGTGCAGGTGTCTCTTTGACATACTGATTTCCTTTCCTTTGGCTGATACCTAGTAGTGGGATTGCTAAGTTCTGGTTGTTGGAGGACCCTCCATACTGTTTTCCATAATGGTTTACTAGTTTACATTTCCATTGACAGTGTCTGAGGGTTCTGTTCTCTACATGCTCGCTAGCATTTGCTTGTTTTTTTTTTTTTTTTTGTCTTTTTGATAATAGCCTTTTTAACAGGGGTGAGATAATTTCTCATTGTGGTTTTGGTTTGCATTTCTGTGGTTTCTGGGGTTATTAGTGATGTTCAGCATTTTTTCCATATTCTTTTGGGCCATTTGTATATCTACCTTCTTTTGAGAAATGTCTGTTAAGATCATTTGCCTGTATTTTAGTCAGATTATTACTTTTTGCTGCTGAATCGTTTTGAGTATAATACTTTGTTAAATAAATAGTTTGCAAATATTTTCTCCCATTTTGTAGGTTGTCTCCCAACTTGATTGCTTCTTTGCTGTGCAGAAACTTCAGATGTATTTTTTTTTTAATTGGGGACTTAACCCAGGGGTGCTTAACCACTGAGTTACATCCTCAGCCCTTTAAATTTTGAGACAGGTTCTTGCTAAGTTGCTCAGGACCTCACTAAATTGCTGAGACTGGCCCTGAACTTGTGATCCTTCTGTCTCAGCCTTCTGAGCTGCTGGGATTATAGGTGTGTATCACTGTGCCCGGACAGAAGTATTTTTTGGTAAGGAATCAAAGTCCTTGAAAATTCTGAAAATAGACAAAACAATACAAAGACTCAAACAAGTAGGATTCATTCATGAATAATGATTTTTTACAGTAATGACTCAAGGACCCAAACAAATTGATTAGGGAACTAAAGAGCCAAGAAGACAAAAGCAAGGATTTTTGAGGGAAATTCTTTAAAAAAAAAATATTTGTGGGCTGGGGATGTGGCTCAAGTGGTAGCGCACTAGCCTGGCATGCGCGGGGCACTGGGTTCGATCCTCAGCACCACATAAAAATAAAATAAAGATGTTGTGTCCACCGAAAAACTAAAAAATAAACATTAAAAAATTCTCTCTCTTTCTCTCTCTCTAAAAAAAAATTTGTTTTTTAGTTGTTGTTGGACACAATACCTTTATTTTATTTATTTATATGTGGTGCTGAGGATCGAACCCAGGGCCTTGCACTTGCTAGGCAAGCTCTCTACCCCTGAGCCACAACCCCAGCAAGGGAAATTCTTGTGTCATTTTTTTTTCTTCCCCACCCTCCTTGTTTGCAGCCAAGTTCTGCAACCAGTATGGTCACTGTGAAAAATCTGGCCCCCAGTGAGGTGTCAGGTCCCATTTTAGCATTGTTTGGGTGACAGGAGAGCTGGTGGCTAAGTAGAGGTTATCTGACAGTTGATAGAGGGATTTTTTTGCTTTCTTGGATGGGGTTTTAGGATGAGGCAGAGGTGTATATAGTTGAGGGAACAAAACATGGAATAAGATTAAGGGAAGGTATTAAACACCTACTACATTCTAAGGGTTTTCCCTTAGACTAATTCATCTAGTCTTACCACAGTCCTGAAGGGACCATGATGGTGCTTTCCCTGTTTTATAGATGAGTGTGATACTTTGAGAGGGCTAGTAAATTCCCAGAGATTACTTAGCTAGCAAGTGGTAGAGAGATTTGAACTCAGCTCTGTGTGATTCCAATACCCATGAAAAACAGAGTTCTGGTAAGTTCTATTCTTCTTCTTCCTTATGGAAAAGTTATTGGAAAAAAATTAAAATAGAGGAATAAGTGTGTTAGGATGTCCAATCATCAAGCTTCATCCTGTTCTGTCAAAGGTGAAGAAAAAAAGTAATTTGAACAACTTATCAAATTCTCCTTCCTTTAAGAACAACAGAAAACAATAAAACAGAATCACAACAAAAACAACAAAACATTGTCCTCAAATTCTGTGCTGCATAGAACTGAGGAAGTCCATTGAGTTCATTTTGACCATTATTGTTTTTTCTGAGTCTGGCCCATCAACTCCTACAATCATAGTGGACACATTTATGAAATGAAGGAGGTGCTGGAGGATGGAATCATGGTAGATATAATGACAGTTTTGAAAAATGCAAAAGATACTGAAAACGGAAAATGAGTATCTATTGGAAGAGATTTTAATTTCCTTGTAAAATAATGGAGCAAAAACCAGGAGAAACGAAATCTATAGTCAGATGGAGTATAATAGAATCAAGAGCACTGAGCAGTTCAGGTCTATAAACAAAGAATTAGGCCAAAAAACTTGATAGCTTCTCACTGATGGAATTATAAAATTAGTGGATGAAGGGAGAAATAAATTTAATACATTTGGATTTTTGGGAACACACAAGAGACAGGTGTGGAAACCCAGATTAATTGAATATAACATTTTAGCAAAGTATTTGACATTAGGTGGACTGGATTTTTCTTTTAAAAAGTTAATTTAGTTAAACTAGATTTTGCTAGAATTGCTTTGAGCATGCTTGAAGACGGGATTTCCAACACATTGTAATTATAGTAGAGGTTCATGATATGAAACAAGAATGAACAAACAAACAAACAAAAAACAATCAACAACAACAGCAACAACAACAACAACAAAACTACTTCAGGATTATTGTAAACTAAAAATAAGACACCGCCTGTTTGGTTTAATCCCAAATGGATGTTTTCCTGCTTAAAGGAGCACTTATGAAAGACATCATCTTTTAACTCTGCTCCTGTAGTATGATAATACATCACTTATCCCCTTTTCCTGAGAAACACTCAAAGGTTCTAATGGTCTACAAAATGTCACAAGAAGAGATTTATAGAGGTCTTGGAGGTGCATTTAGAACTCAGACTGAAGTACTGAAATGAAATGGTGATCGATAGTATTCAAAAGTAATTTTTAAAAATATTTATTTTTTAGTTGTAGTTGGACACAATACCTTTATTTTATTTATTTATTTTTATGTAGTGCTGAGTTGTTGTTGAATGGTTCAGGTGAAAAGTCAAACCATCAGCCAGGCCTTCTGCCCTCAGATGCACACCCAGCAGATACTGCTGGACTGCCCCAAACCCAAGGCCCAGCCTGATGGGTGAGCATGGACGCAGCATGACTGCGTTCTCCCGTCCCAGCTCCCGCTACTGCGGCCTGGCATCTCCTCAGGAGGTGTTGATGCCACTAGATTGTGTATTCATGGAACTGGCCTTAACCACATTGGAGAGGCTTTCATCCTGTTTGTCTCATGGGGCATGGGGGTGGGCAGTCCTCTGGGAAAGTGTCATGTCTCCATTTGGGTAAAAGAATACTATCTCAAAGCAATACCATCACTGGAATTTCCCATCGCATTTGTGAGCCACATTGTATGACCTAGTAAACTTTGTACCAATTAAAAAATAATAAAGAGTCTCACTATTTTGACATGTGGGTAAAGGTGACAGAAATGAGTTGGGTAGGAAAAAAATTGCCCTGTTTTCATTGTAAAACAGAATTGGTTTTGTAGGATTGGCTTATTTCGCTTAGCATGATATTCTCTGACTCCAACCATCTATCAGTTATATGATTTCCAAATATTATCTCCCATTCTATGAGTTGTTTCCCCTCTATTGATAGTGTCCTTTGATGCAAGAAAAAGTTAATTTTGATAAAGTACAATTTATCTATTTTTCTCTATGACCTATACCTTTGGTGCCATATCCAAGAAATTTGCCAAATCCAATGTTATTAAAATTTACCTCATCTTTTCTTATAAGAGTTTTATAGTCTTAAATCTTGTGTTCAGATCTTCGATTAATTTGAGTTAATTTTTGTTTACAATATAAGGTATGTGTCCAACTTCATCCTTTGCAAATGGTTATCTGATTTTCTTGGAACTATTTGTTGAAAAGACTACCCTTTTCCCAATTCAGTGGGCTTGATACCCTTGTCAAAAATAATTTGACCATATATGCACGGGTTTATTTCTGTGCTGTTTATTCTATTCCATTAGTATATATGTCTGTCTTTATGCCAAGCGCCATACTATTTTGATTACTGTAGATTTGTAGTAAATTCTGAAATTAATTAGTGTGAGATCTTCAACTTTGTTCTTTTTCAAGATTTTTTTTTGACTATTTGGGTTCTTTTGGGATTTTATATGAATTTTAGGCTTTTAAAAACTTTCTGCCAAAGGTGTCATTGTGATTTTGGTAGGGGTTGCTTTGAATCTATAAATTTCTTTAGGTAGTATTGACATGAGAACAATATTGTCTTTCAATCTATGAACACAGGATATTTTCCCACTTATTTATGTCTTCTTCAAATACTTTCAG
Source organism: Marmota flaviventris (assembly GCF_047511675.1). Taxonomy (NCBI): domain Eukaryota; kingdom Metazoa; phylum Chordata; class Mammalia; order Rodentia; family Sciuridae; genus Marmota; species Marmota flaviventris. The sequence goes on from NC_092498.1 coordinate 193,105,407, forward strand.
TAATGTTTTTGTAGCTCTTAGTGTAAAAGTCTTTTGCCTGCTTGGTTAAGTTTATTCCCAAGTATCTTATAACTATTTTTAAAAAAAATCTACATTTTCTTTTTTTTTTAAATTGTTTTTAGTTGTAGATGGACACAGTACCTTTATTTTATTTGTTTATTTTTATGTGGTGTGGGGGATGGAACCTAGTGCCTCATACATGCTAGGCAAGAGCTCTACCACTGAGCCACAACCCTGTCCCCTTATTACTATTTTTTATGGTTAATTGAAATTGTTTTCTTAATTTTCTTCATAATTATTCACATAGAGGGGCTGGAGTTGTGGCTCAGTGGTAGAGCGCTCGCCTAGCACGCGTGAAGCACTGGGTTTGATCCTCAGCTCCACATAAAAATAAAATAAAGGTATTGTGTCCATCTGCAACTAAAAATATATATATTAAAAAATTATTCACATAGAAACAATTTATTTTTTGTGTTAAGAAAAACACGTTTACCCAGGGCATTTCACCTTCTTTTTTATTTCATTTTCCAGTCCCATAACCTCCTATCACATAACAACTTACCTTTCAATGTAAGTGGCAGGGATGTAATTAGGAGTAATGAGAAGAATTAACCTTTAAAAGTTTATTGAACTGGATGCAGTGGCACTGTAATCCCAGTGGCTCTGTAGGGTAAGGGAGGAGGATCGTGAGCTCAAAGCCAGCCTCAGCAAAAGTAGGATACTAAGCAACTCAATGAGACCCTATATCTAAGTAAAATACAAAATAAGGCTGGGGATGTGGCTCAGTGGTCAAGTGCCCTTGAGTTCAATCCTCAGTATGAAAAAAAAAGCATATTGAGATATATTTGTTCTTGTAAGTCTCATTGGTGACCCTACCTTCACTGTTTGAGCCCTTGGCACATTGCAAACCACAGCATGGAGCTCCAATGGCTGTGACCAGTTAGTTGCAATTATATTAGTTGGAGAGTTCCTTCTCATTGGATATATTCAGTTAGAGTTTAAATAACTATTTACTAAAGGTCTGAAGAAAAAATTATTTACTGCTAGAAGACTGTCATGGTTTGGATCTTAAATGTCCCCCCAAAGCTCACATTGTTGAAGGGTTGGTCCTCATGGGAGGTGGTGGACACTTTAGGAGGTGGGCCCTGGTGGAAGGAGATTAGGTCATGGGGGTAATGCCCTTGAAGGAGATATTGGGACCTTGTACTATCTGTTCTCTTTTATTCTGCTTCCTGGCCACCATGGGGTAAACAGCTTTGCTCTGCCACATACTCTCTGCCAAGATGTTCTGCCTCATCACAGACCCTAAATGATGGAGCCAAGTGATGATGGACTGAAACCCCAAAACTATGAGCTGAACTAAATCCTTCCTTCTTTTAATTTGTTTATCTCAGATTTTTTTTTTTTTGTCACAGTGACAGAAAACTGACTAACACAATGGCTGCAATAGGATTTATTGTCCCTTTCAAATTTAAGGATCTTTAACTTCTTATATAATTTTGGAAGAAATATATGGTGTGAGAAGCCTGGATTTCTGTGACTAGCCTTTGTGAGGCATTCAGAATAAAGGGATGCTGAACTATTGTCTCAGTAATGATTCATAACGTCTACCATGATCAAAACACTGTGCTAAGATGTGAGTGACACAGAATTGAATAACACATAGTCTGTATTCCCAAGGAGCACTTTCTAATGTTGGACAAAGATGGACTTAGTGTTTTCAGTGTATTTTACAAAACCTCACTCTTGCAATGATGCAACTTGTTTTGTATTCTAGGCCAGTGACTTGAAAGTTCTTTTTGGTGATCTTTGGATCTGCAGGAGGAAGACTCCAAAACATGAAAAGTTGTTTTTGTGCATTTTGCCAGTGCAACTTTCTACCCTTTGGTGGACTATCGGTGTGTCCATTTAGAGCTATCTTATTCTGGCTTGCAAAAGTTAATTTTGTGTATCTCTTCCCTACTCTCTATTCAGTGATATCACTTTGATAGCTTGCAATTGGCCAAAATGGAAGAATTTATACTACAGAAGTCAGCAAACAAACACTGCAAATTAGAGTTCCCTCCCACACCCAACCTGGCTTACCTGAACTAGGTGAGAGTTGCTCTGAGGATTAAATGGCATGGAGGGCTCCATAGGTGGTTTGTCAATGAAGGGGACTTGTAGTTCTTAGTTTCTGAAGGCTTATTCCATGATCTGGTGTTTCTAAGACCTTGCAGTTTTACACATTGCTTTATGGAAGATTTTACTTTGCAGGGAAGTAAGGGTTTGATGTACTACCTGTATGACTCCATTTGTCTCTTTTCTAGGAATTTCTGGTCACCATGTGGTCAGGGATTTGAGACTTGATAAGCAGTGATAAGTTTTTACCTTACCCACATTTTGACAAATCTTAGACTCTGTTGTACTTTCTCCATCACATGTATATGAAAACTAACATAATTGTTTAAATTATGGAAAAGGATACTCATGAGATTTTTATTAGTACGCAAGAGTAGTCCTTTTCTAGGAGGAATTGAGCGGCAAATATGCAAACAATAGCAGCAGTAGCAACAACTACCATACTATTTAATAACCTACAAATTTCCTTCTTGATTATTAACTTCAATGTATGCGTAGTTTGGATCATATGAATTTTTCTCTGGAGGATTATTAGTAGGGAGAAATCTGGTTAGGTAACTGTTTTTGTGGCCTCTTTTACAGTCCCCCTCCTCCCCTCCCTACACGTATAGTGTGGGTGGTGGCATGGACAAAGTAGTGGGTCCCAGAGGCAGCATTACCTTAGTAATTTTCTGGAAACACTCAGCTCACAGACACGGAACTGCAGTTTACAGGAAGCTATCCATCTTTCTCAAAACAGTTCAGAAAAGGAATCCATTTTCTTTAATATAAATCCTCTTTGTCTTGTGATGTATAAATCATCCCTTCGAAAGAAGCCCTTTGAGGTATCAATTCAAGGCATTCTCTCAAAACATCATCCCTCAGCACAGCCCTTTGGTGGAAGCTAATCCTTTGTGGCTGCTGAAAGGCAAAACTCATCCCACTTTTCACTGACTTTCCCGTCTAAAGCCTTCTGTTGTCATCTTAGCAATTAGGATAGCATGTCGGGGTCGGAATGACCTTAGCCAGGTATAGTTATGTGAGTAAGAAGAAGAGCAGAGAGAAGAGTCTTCCTGATTGTGACTTCAAATTAGTGACTCTGAATACTGACCATGTTTCAGCCCATCGCTGAGTCATACACTCATCCTTGTGTGTCTCTGGAGGTGAAAGATGATGCTAAGGCTATCTCTGTGTGTGGTCTGGTTTTGGAGTTGTAGCAAATGAAAATGATGCCCTGTTTAGATTTCCTGTGTTCCATTTTAAGGGTTTGATTTGCTCTTCTTCAGCTGCTGCCTGGGCCGTGGCTAATGATTCACAGTAGCTGCCTTCTCCTGAGTATTGCTTGTGGATGATTGGAGCCATCTCACCTAGAGATGCCCTGGAATTGCATTCCCTGCCTTGGGCCAGAGCAGCAGGTAGCAATGACTGACTGGTTGAGACTGGGTGGAAGGAGATTTACAAAATGCTTTAAAGCAGGGCAGAGGCAAGGTGCAATTTACTCTCCGAATTCCCAGTGAGGTGGAATTAAGGCTGGATTTCACCGGACCAGTTTGTTTTGCCTAATCTCTGTCCTGCTGTCTTACTCCCTTTTGGATTTCTCCTGAGAGCATTCCCTCAATAAATCACTTTGACACAAATCCCTCTCTATCTCTGGCTAACCCAACTTAAGCAAGACCAACTCAAGGTGACTTAAAGACCCATTTGTTTCTGAGAGTGAGGAAAGTTATACTGTGATCTTGAAGTCCAGTTAAAATGTATCCGTAAAAAAATTGCAACCTCTTTGGTCTTAATTAATGAATTAACTTTGTGGATGGAAATTTTGGTCTAAAACCTATGGTTGTGTCTGCATTAGATGTTGTCATGCTTATAACCCCCTCATGCTAGGGCAGTGAGGTAGGTTGCCAGACACTAAGGAAGACACCTAGAGATGGAATATGAGATACAGGGTTTATTGAGAATGCTTATAGGGATGTCCAGTGGTGAAGGGCTGGGCAGGTGCTTCTACAGAAAGTCTAGGGGCTACTGGTTGGGCAGGTATATCTCTGTTCCATGTAGTACCTCCAGTACCTGTCAGAAAGTAGTGTCTCTTATCTCTCACAATGCTTTGTCCATGAGCAGTTGCCTGGATGAGCACTTTACTTTCCACGTTGCTCTGATCTGCATTAGTTAATACAGGATAAGGGTTTTATAGGTTAGGTTACAGAAGCAACATCAACTTAGCATGTATTGTCCCATTGTATGACCAGCACCCCACGGAACTTGACAGGCATGCAAGAAGACAGCTTCCTATGGGTAACACTAACTTGCCCCAATTCCCAACATGTGTGAGAGAAAACCATTGTCCTTCATGATAATATGTACCTGGACATTCCAGCCCAGACTCACTTTCATTGTTTCCTTAACTTGGGTAGGTGTTTGGGAAGAGAAAAGAGGTGTCCAGGGACATGGTGTATTATTGTCCCCTTCTTTTTAAAGATGTGAACTAGGTAATTCCAGGGAGTTATGCCTCTCTGTGTGTTCCATATTGTCTCAGTTCCCTTGTGGCTTTCTTAGGTGTCTCATCTCAAGGAGTTTGCTGGTTCAATGGGTATTGGGGAAAAAACACACCAAAGTGAGACAGTCTGCAGAAACTGTTGAATGGAAGTATCAGAGCTTGTACACTACGTAGGAGCTTAGAGACTTGAGAAATCCTTTTGGGTTGCATGTGGCAAGGAAGAAGTTTTGATGAGCGGATCTGAATTGGGCTTAGGAGACTAAGTAGAGGATTTCAGAAAAGGAGAGACAATGGCTTCAGGCTGGAGAAGATTTGAGCTCATCTTCCAGCAGCATTTACTACTGGGAGTAATGAAGTATAATTCAAAATCTCCTTTACTGTAGAGGCCCCACAAAAAGGTCACATGGTAAAACCGAACTTCCCCACTCCCTCTGAAGCTGATTGAGCCATGTGACTTATTTTGGCCAATGAACTGCGAGGGGGATATGACCACTTCAGGCATGCATTTTTAGGGCTAGTATATGACTCTCCATCTTCCTTTATTTTATGCCATCAAGAAAACACATGTTGAGATGAATTCTTTGAAGTAGGCCCCTTTTTCCAGAAAACACTTTGTAAACACATGTATTAGGCCCTGGATAAATCACTAGCTCTATCCGAGATTTAGTTTCTCATCTACAAAAATGGTAGTTTGTAACTCTCAGATTCCTTCTAGTTTACTTGATTCTCTGATGAAGGTCCTGTAATCAAATTTAACAAGATACTGATCTTAGAAATGGGGATGATTGAAAAAATGGAAAATGAAGCTAAATGTCCTTTGCTCCCTGAAATTTAGAACCTGACAAGATAGAAATATGTCCTCTCAAAAAACTAAGAACCTGAATGAATGCTCCCTAGGTACTTGTTAATGAACGTGTTTGCAGCCCAAATGAATATTCTAGTAGAGTTTGAGGTCTTATTGATTGCAATGGGGATAGTTGTGTGTTAAAGATTGTATAAATTTCCATTCCTTTATTTTATTTTATTTATCGGGCAGAGAAACATCTGTTGTTTAGACTCATTTCTTTAGGGTTGTTGTAAACATACTTCTCCTAGTCTATTTTGCTTCCTGTCATCCCCAATTCAATCATAAATCCCCTTCTGCTCTGCTTTGTGCATCATTAGGATCCACTCTGTGTGTAGACATACTGCTTGTATGTTAAGCTCTTGTTGCTTATATGCCGTATTTCTCACCTCTTTCTCAGCCCAGCAAGAAATTACCTTCTGCCCCAATCATTTCCATTCCTTCCCTCACCCCACTATCCTTTCGTATAATTTTTCCTTCCAGATGATCTGATGGAGTCCTTATGCTGACTGCTTGTGGCAGGATCTTATGTCCTCATAGAAACAGCATTCTCTTCTTGGGTTATAGAAGGGGATCTTCCGAAATCATCTGCTATTTAATTTTAGGGGACAGCCTTTTGTTACTCAGTTTATACCAGGTTTTGTAGAATTTACACTTCTGTTAACAGGGTGTTAACCCAAGACCCTTCTATCTTTGCTTCAGTAGAGGCTGCAAAAATCTAATCACAAACTGAGAGATGCTGCCCCTGACTTTCTAAAACAAGGTGCTAGATAGACTATCCAGGTAAGGTTGGGAAGGGAGTAATAGGGAATCAGTTTTGTGACCCTTAATCAACCTGTAGCTTGAGAATAAAACATGATTGGATTTGAAAAGGTAGAGAGAATACCTTTGAAGAAAAATGCTCTGGCACTTTCTCATTACATCCTAAAGAAGGAGGATGGTTATGTCTGGTGAGAGGTAATTTAAAGAGATCTGTAAGATCCTCAGTGTGTATTCCCTGCAGTGTAGGAGCCCTAGTGGACTAGTTGCTGACTCATACCTGATGAACTTGACACAAGTAAGGTAGGTGGAGCAACCTTCCTGGGGTGGGAGTGAAGAAAGGTAGTAGCAATGGGAAACTGCAGTCTTTTTTTTTTTTTGTAAATTTGTTCTAATTAATTTACATGACAGCAGAATGCATTTCAACTTATTGTATGCAAATGGAGAACAACTTCTCCTTTCTCTGGCTGTACATGATGCAGAGTCACACTGTTTGTGCAATCATATATGTACATAGAGTAAGAATGTCCATCTCATTCTACCATCCTTGCCATCCCCATACCCCCTCCCCTCCCTTCACTCCCCTCCGCCAAATCCAAAGTTCCTCCATTCTTCCCTACCTCCTCTCCGACTTATGGATCAGCATCCACATATCAGAGTAAACATTTGGCCTTTAGTTTTTTGGGATTGGCTTATTTCACTTAGCATGATGTTCTCCAGCTTCATCCAATTACCTGCAAATGCCATAATTTCATTCTTCTTTAAGGTTAAGTAATAGTCCATTGTGTATATACACCACATTTTCTTTATCCATTCATCTGTTCAAGGGCATCTAGATTGGTTCCATAGTTTAGCTATTGTGAATTGAGCTGCTATAAACATCGATGTGACTGCATAACTTTAGTATAAACAGCAGACTTTTTACCTGTATCAATGGTAAGGATGTGTGATTTTTTTCCTGGAAATTAATGGTGGACCTTCCCTTGGGTGCTGGTCTGGAGACATTTTGGATTTCACTCAAGAGGATGAGTAGACTCATGGATGAGCTGTGGAACTAAGGATAGAACATAGACAGACTGCAATGCCTAGAGCCTGAGGAGTCATAAGCAACTAGGGGCAGAAGAGGAATTGCCTGCACAGAGACAGGTTGTGATCAAGTGTCCTGTGGGGGGAATTTCCTTGCAATCCGCAATAGTATCCCAAGTGAGAAAGAGTTGTTTTTGAATGTGAGTCAGCCTCTTGGCACCTTGCCTTCCCCACTGCAGAAGAACAGCTCATCATTAAGTGTCTTTAAAAGGAGATGAGGGGGAAAAGAGAAAATTGCTTTCTTCTTGCATGTTGAGTCTGGTTCTAATACCGTACTACTATGTTGAGGGCTCTCCTGCATATTGATAATGCATTTATTGTCATATATTATTTGCTAGAACTCATTTAAGGTATTTATTTTTCTTTGGAATGCCATTCAGTTAATAAATTCTGAGTGCCAAGTATGTGCTAGTAACTGCTCTGGAAAACAAACATGAAAAGACACATTTTGGACCTCAAATTTTATACTGCAGTGGGGGAGGCACATGGCTAAAAAGAAAGATTTAATGTAATATGCAAAGTCTCTATAATGTGTAAAGAAACTACATGTAAGTGTAATAGAGATGTGAGTGAAGTCACCCTGCCTTTAGATACCTTCCTGGCTGTACATTCATTGTTACCTATTGCTTTAGTTCTGAGCCATTAATGTAATATTTGCATGGTTTTCCTCTAAATATTTTATGATTTCTACTGAGTTTTTTTTATTAGTAGTGTTATTTATTAGTGTGTTTTCAAATTTCCAGAATTTTTTCTGTCTTTGGTTTATGATTTCTAATTTTATTTATTATATTGTCATCACAAATCAGTTGTAAGACAATGGCTCCTAAAAAAGATAGTAATTTTTTTCTAGTATATATTAAGGTTTGCTTTATAACAAAATAGTTATATTTGCATAGCTAAATATTTGCATATGTTTATAATTGTGGTTATTTTTTATAAATATTTCATGTGTGTCTCAAATAGCTATCTAGCCTCTAATTATTTGGTACAGGGTTTTGATATATGTTATATCATTTGTTGATTGTGCTTTTAAAGCCTTATTTATTTTTGCTAATTTTTAGTTTCCTTAATCTATAATTTACCAAGAGATGCCTGTAAAAGTGCTCCACCTGACTGGATTTATTCAATATTTTATATATTTTGAGGCTTTATTAGTAGATAATACTGTTTTGGGATTAAGTTTTCCCTGTGAATTGTTCATTTTGACATATAGCATATCCCTATTTATCCCTTGTAATTAAAGTGACTATAATTTATCATCTAAACAGAGACACTTTTGTTAGTGAGAAGGCACAATAAAGATAATTAATAGGGTTTAATTGATCTATAGAAGATACAAACAGGACTATCCTGGGCAAAGTAGGATGTACTCAGGCATTTTGCTTCCAGCCTTAGCTTTTCTAAGTTGGATGCAATAGAGTAATGCTTACTTTCTTAATTTTACAAATGACGTAGTCCCCTTCCCTGCTCATCTGCTGGAAGCCACGTGAGGGCAGAAAACCTGGACCAGATCTTGAGGGCCACAGAGGCTGTGTGAAGGCTTTTAGATCTGTTTTCCACTTAAGTCATTTACTTTGTCTTCTGGTAAAAGAGTCTCTAAATCTCCCAGTGTTGACTTCAACAATTTTGTTGTTATGTTCCCTAAATATAGGCAACAATAGAACCAGGTTTAATGTCATTATATTGATAACAACTACGCAATTATGAAACCAAAGAAAATTTATAAATTGTTTTCAGATAAAACTTCAAACCTAATCAGAAAAAAATTAAAAAGTTATTTCAGTGTGTCAGGTCAAGTAGCAAAATGGCTACTATCAATATGGCAGTGATATTGCTATCAGACGTTGTTCTCAGTTTGACCTCCTTGTACTGTATGTCAGAGTTTACTAACTGTTCATTTTTTATCTATTCAAACACTGTGAAACCTTAATTTGGGCAGTGATGTGAAGTACTTCAATCTTTGCTTGGCCCCAGGGCATCGTTTACAGAGTGTTTGTCTTTGGACTTTACCTTAATACCCTGGGGAAATTAAAATAGTACTACTTTAGAGCCCATGTAGTTATTAATAAATGTGAATGTGGACACTAAGTTTCAGGCTGGTACTTAGAGTGGAAATCCAGATAATTCAGAATATAATTGTATTTAAAAATGAAATGAATACAAGAAAAATGTTCTTATAGAGATTTTTGAAGGCTTCCTTGAAAACATTTGAAGACCTCTACAATCTCTATCTGGGAGCTCAAATGTTATTCCAGAGGTGATTTTAAGTATTTAGGATAATTCAAGTGGCCACTTGGAATGACCACCATGGGCAGGGACTACACTGAAGGTGGAGGAGTGAAGCATCTGAGACTGGATGTTCCAAAGACTAACAGCTGGGGTTGGCAGGAGGTTCCGCAGTAGATCTAGGTGCTTCACTCAGATCCCACCCTTCAGGCTAATACAGCTGTGAGGAGTATCTGGTGTTTATGGTTCACAGATGCTTCCTTCTCTGGGACTTGCCCTCAGGGACAGGGGACTGCTTTGCCCAAGGTTACACCTCTTTCTAGGAGTCCATCCATGGCCAGTGACTGGCTGATGCGGGGATGCAAAGGCTAAATTGCAGGCAGTATTGAGGGCCATCTGAGCTGCAGACCAGCTCAGGATCAGCTGAGGCCTCAGTTGTGATTGTATTCTGGGTCAGCTTCTCCCTCTGCTGACCTGTCTTCCTCACTTCTTATTTTACAGGTGTATCTTCTGAGAGTTGCCCCCTGACAACCCCAGTAAACCTTCTGCACACAATTCCATATCTCAGAATCTGATTCTAAAGAACCTCATCTTAAAAACAGATATCAATGAGATCGGTGGATAGAATGAAAGGAACTGTTCTCTGTTGTACCCATAGCAAACACTGCCTGGCACACGATAGGTTATACTTGTTGAGAGAAAGACTGAATGATGAATTGGAGCTTTGGATATTGAATAGATGATAGGGTCATTGGTTTGGGGGATATGATAAATTTAGATAGAACAGTTTCTCTGATTTGCATTTCCCATGCTTTCTTCTTAGGCTTGATTCCATGCTCTCTCCCGACCTTCCACTATCTCCCCTAAAGTACACCTGTATCTTCTTGAGGTATTTGAGGGAGTTTCAAATGAATTAGGAGATGGTGTCAGTAAGAATTAGATCTGTTGATTTCTGTCTGACATTCCTATCCTGCAACGGATAGTTGCAACTCCAAGTTTTCTGTTTACCTGCAGGTGTACTGTGAAGTGTGGCACGCACTCAGGAGCAGAGTCCAGATTTAGTAGGTCTCTTTACGCATCAAAACATAAAATGACAATAATTAGATTGAGTGAGGGGAGAAAATGCTTGGTTTTTTGATTGTTCCAAATTTCATTTCCGGAGGTGTCCAGGGAGTGCTTTCATGGTGGAGACAGGAGCATTACCATTTTAACGAGCCCAGTCTCCCTGTAGTTTATGGCTTCCTTTCACCCACGGCAAATCTGATGGGCAATTGCTTTCCCTCTTAAGGTGGCCTTTCTGGGATCCAAGATTAGGTCAGACACTCCTCCCTACTGTCAGGCAGCCTCATAAAGCCTGTTATGGCTTCTTCCTTTAATTGGAATTCCAGGCCATTAAGTAGTGGCCTAATTTGCTGCCATGGACTGTTTCTCATACTGACTTTGTCAAAGTAAGAAGCAAACCTCTCCTCCTCTGTTGTGTTTCTTAAAGGGTCAGATTTGCATTTCCAGAAGAGAGAACAGTTGAACATGTTTTGAGAGAAGGGCTTAGGGAATGGCGGTGGAGATTCTTCCATAAAACAGAATTATAGAAATGAAGAGATAGCTGGGCCCTGGGAGTGAATCTATGTGTCCTCTGCTCTGCATTTTATACATTATAGCCCAAGAGGTGAGGTCACCAATCTGAAATCCCAGAGTTACTTAGGGTAGAGAGTTGAGTAGAACCCAGGCTGACTGGGGTCACCAAGTAGGAAGGCTTTGAAGGAACTGTGAAGAGTCCCCTATCATGACAGGTAGAATGGTATCTAGAACAGTTGGGACAGGGAGTAAGTGAGAAAGATAAGCTCTTGGTGCAAGTTCCCTATTTCTCATATGTGGCTCACTTGAGCAGGACTGTCACCTTTCCCATAGTAAGAAATGTCAGCCAATTGCACCAAACACAAAAAAGGTCTTAATCAGGGAATATACTTCCCAGGTTATCAGGACTCTTTTGACAAGTGTCTTAGGCCAGTAGAATTGGAGTTTCTGATCAAACTCTGGATGAATGCTAAGCTTTTCAAACAAGAAGGCTCACCAAGGACCTACCCCACTGTAACCTATGATTGTGGTCATTACAAGTGTTCAGGCTTCCAGCTGCAAGTTTCTCCCTGGAGACTCCTTTTAAGGTAGCAAGAGCCCTAGCTGGCATTTAGTACCAGCCACTGCCCACAGACTGTCACTCTTTGTAAATCCCTTAGTCCTGCTGGATCCCTTGAACAAAGCTAATCTGCCACCTGACACCTGGGCTTGTCACCTTTAATTCCAGGCTTCTGAGCTGCTGTCTCCAGGGAAATAAAGGGAAGGATTTCTTTTTTACCTTCACATACACTTGACATCTATTATTCCACTCATGGGTGCCTGCCCCAAGGGGCACATAGCTGCACCTTTCTGCTCTTCTGTTTAGTAGTGTAAAGTCATTTCCGAGTTTTTCACTTGCCTATTTTTCAGTTTTAATTTTTTTGGGGGTAAAGAATCCCCATGGCAACAAACAGCTCCTTTTTAGAATCTGGAAAATTATGAACAAAGAGAAGTTTTTGAAGAAAGAAGCTCTTTTCTAATGGTGGAATTGTAGGTAATGTGAAGGTCGAAGGGAAGATATTTTGAGGCAGAGGACCTATTTCTAGGTGCCCTCAACCTCTCCTTCACCCCCGCATACCTCACCTGGAAAGGACGAGTTTGCTCTTTCATTCCCTTCAATGACTGAGCAGATAGATTGGCGGAGTGATCCACTTTATTCAGGGAAAGAACTCTGCTGCTTTGTGATGGTGGACAAGGCAGAAATATTTCTATCCTCGGGCATCGTTTGGGGGCAATAAAGAGAAAAGAAGGAAAAGGTGCATACATGTGAAAAAAAATTATGAGCTCTCTATATTTTCTTCCTTGCTCTGGGTATGTATATATGCACAATCTTAGGTATATGTATGTGTATATGTAAACATACATATATAAACACACACATATACTATATGTGTGTATATATGTATATATATATATCACAGTAGAGCAATCTCATCTGATAACACAACAGGTGTTGGGTGGTAATTACAGAGGCATGGAATAGGTAGCATAGGAGAGAAGTTAAAATCCATCTCTGGTTAGGTGCATGGCATATATCTGCAATTCCAGCTACTCAGGAGGTTGAGGCAGGAGGATTGTGAGTTCAAGGCCAGCCTGGGCAACAGAGGAACACTTTGTTTCAAAAGAAGAAAATATTCTGTCTCTGGCCTCGTGACCAGGTGGAAACAAGGATTATAGCAGTTTTCTGTATTTTCTTTTTTTGCTCAATTATAAATATGTTGGTATGTATAAACGGATTCACCTTTTAACCTCATGGCTTGTTGGTAGTTAACTATACAGTTTAACCTTTAGATTATGGGATATCAAGTTGGGAATGTGGCAGAACTAAAAGAATGAATGAACACCACTCAGTGACTGATGGAACTTTGTGCTTTTGAGGAGGGATGAAATGAGTTTTTGTTTGCAGAAGAGATAGTTGCTTTATGTTCAGCCTTGTTCCTGGTGGTGCTGGAAGTTTATGTGTAGAAGAGTGAATTTGGGTTTTGATGAATACTAAAGGGGTAAACTGTGGTAAATATGGTGAAGTGGTTCTTGTAATTGCTAATCTACCTTCCTTCCAGATGTGGTGGTTGGAAAGGTAATACACCACAGTCCCAAGGTTCCTTTGCAGTCAGTGTTCTGTGAATAAATTAGTTTCTGCAGTTAGATGTATTCATGCAAATCTGGAAGGTGGAATTAACTCAGAGCCCATTTTCTTGATCCTGTTCCTCTGATAAGTAATATCATAAAAACTGTGCATGCTTAAAGGCATCTATGGTGCCTAGACTCAGCAGGTCAGTATCTAGTCATCAGCTTCACAGACATCTCAAGGCAGTTGTGGCAGAGTGGTGGGAGTAGCAACAAGTTTCCTGACCTCCGGGCCACAGATCAGTGGTATGTCATTGAACTCAATCATCTTATGGTATCCTAATATGCCATATCTTTTGTTGCACCAACCCTTCCAATGTTTGGTAAGTACCCAGCACTTATTAAATATCTTTTAGTTTGAAATACTAAAGGTGTTTTTTTTTTCTTCTCTTACACTCTAGCTTTTAGGCATAACTCTGTGAGTCCTTTCTATGGAGGAATAGAGAATCAAGATAATTAACTAATCTCCATTTTTGTGAGCTGGATTCAAGAATCCTGCTTCTCTTCACAACTTGCTTTTGTAATATCCAGGGCTACTAACTTTACACACTCCCAGAAAATGCATGCATTTGTTTTGGTAGGGTGCAATGCCATAGAGTCCTGGGCTGGGAATCAGAGAACTTAAGTTAGAGCATCCTATAGCTCTAATTTGCTATGTGGCCTGGGGCAAGCTAAACAATTTCATTGAGATTCAACTTCATCATCTGCAAAGAATCTTTCATTCTCAACTCATCAAAGGATTGCTATAAGGAACCAACATCAATAGCAATAACTGTCATTTATTTAATAAATATTAAGTATTGTCTAAGTTCCAGGCTCCATGTCAAGCATTTAGGAACACAGTAGAGAGCAAATGGTGATGTGTGAGTAAACCATATTTCTAAAAAGAAAAGCTCTGATTTGTAGCATTGCCCAATTTCTGTAAATACTGTCACCAGGACTAATGCTAAGCTACTGACATCACTGAAAGCAAATTTAGGAAGAGATGTGCACAATGAACTGTCATGAGTTGGCTCTAGCAATCAAGTAACACACAGCTTTGCCTAGTTTGAAGATTATAGCCAAGAGGGGCAGAGACAGCCATGGAACACAGAGTCAGCCTGACTACAGGCTGGAGTAAGCGCGATAAAGGCAAAGAGCAGGACCCAAGAGAAAGTGATACTGGTGAAGTCAATTTAGGGGACTGGTCAAGGAAGCCTTGTCATTTAAGCTGAGACACAAAGGACAAAGAGGAGTTACTTAAGTAAAGAGAAAGAGGAAGAGGAAGCAGGAAGAGCATCTCAAGTGGAGGAAATAGCTTGTGTGAGGGCTTTGTGACCAGGAAGTTTGGCTGTTTGAATGAAAGTAGTGGTCTTCTGGGTAACTGAGATTGGAGAAGAAAGCAGAAGCAGGATTGTGCAGAGCTCTGCAGGCAGGCAGAGGGTATTAGGTTAAATGAAAGCACATTGGGAAGTCTTGGGAAGTTTGAAGTCTAGAGGGGACATGAACTTTCTAGTTGCTGCATGGAGATTGGATGTTAGGGGCAAACATGCCAACAGAAATGCTGCTAAGGAGGTTACTGCAAAATCCCAGGAGAGAGATGCTGCTTGTAATAGACATGGGGGAAGGTCGATCAATTCAAGATAAAATTTGGAGACAAAATTATCATTTATTGATAAATATTTTTTAAAATTTTAAATTAATGCATAATAAAGTTGACTCTTTTTGGTGTGCAGTTCCGGGAATTTTTACACTGTAACCACCACAATAGGATTCAGAGTAGTTCTTCATCCCTGCAAAATTTCCTAGTGCTAGTCTTTTGTAGTCACATCCTCTCCTCCAACACCTAATAGAGCTAGAAAAATTGAACCAAAGCAGAAGCATTATAAATCATGTTACTAATGGTCCGTCTGTACTCAGGAGCATTTATCTGGGTGCAGCCTTTCCCAGAGGGTCATTTCAGCCCCTTGGCTGTTTGAAGACTTCCTATTGTTCTGACACACTCAGTTATCATCTTTGTAGGCATAGAAAATGCAGGAAAATCCTGTAGAGCTGGAAGAGCTTATCCAAAATTTCCCACATCTTGAGATATATCAATGAAGTCAGTGATGGGGTGAAGCAGTCTATTTTTAGCCACATAAATAATTTAGTTTGGAATATTCTAGGTAGCATTGCATGATAGCTGAAAACAAACCTCAATTTGGATGGTTATAAAATGATTTCAATAAACATCATTGCTAAAAACATAAGCATTTTAATTAGCTCATCTGTAACTCCACAGGGCCTGCTGAGATATAAATATACATATATATTCATAATATAGATTGTTGTGAATAAATTTCTTATTAGTTGCATCTCTCTCCTCCTTTCCCATTATTGTTTTGCCACAAAATGTTTTCTATCACCTGAATGAGTGAAGACTTCTATTTACTTGTATTCTAGAGTCAAAGAAAATGGTCACAATTATTTCCTTTGGAAAGATGAGAGGGTCCAGGATGATTTCAATATTTTACTTTCCATTAGAACGACATGTGTCACTTCATTAGAGTTGAACCTTCCTTGTTCCCTGGTTCCAGCGAGGAGCAGATGGAGTTAACTGAGGTCTTGTTATTGGTGGAGGCACTAGAATATGGGGCAATGCTCACAGGGGAGAAGCTAAAAAGAGAGAAGGGGAAAAAAGGGAGACTCTCTCTTCCCAGGAAGCTTAGCCTCAGTTCTGGGTGTTGGGGGCTGTCTGTGTCCTTTTTGTTACTGGGTTTTCTTAGGAACACTGATTTTTGACTCTGCCAATAGGGAAACTGAGATTCAAAGAATGTCTTTTCCAAGGCTCTGTGGTTGTTTCCTAAGTTCAGAACTCAAGTCTGAGAAGATCAGGGATGAGCTCTGCCCTTTTCCTTCAATGATGTTTGAATTTGCACTAAGAGGATGAGAAATCTTAGCAAGAAATATGGAAACAGAAGGAAGCACAAGTCTAAAAGAAACGATCAGAGGTAGAAATAGAAGGAAAACAAGAGCAGTCCTTGATATCTGTACCCGGGAGAACCTTGCAAGACACTTGAGAATTTGCAAAGTTCTTTCATGTCTACTGACTCTCATGACTTGGGAGGCAGTGGTGGAAAAACTCAGATTTTGTAGGCAGACATGCTCAAGTTCATCGCTTCTTTTTTGGAATAGTTGAGGGAGGGACAGAAATTCAGAGAAGAAAGAGATCAATGATGGTCACGGTAGGCAGAGAGAACGGATTCTTCCCTTTTACTCTTTCTCTTTCCCATCTTTTTCTATTTCCTCCTCTCTAGTTCCATATTCTATACTCAGCTCTTTGACTTTTTCCTCATTTTAAATGTGATTATCTTCTTATGGTGAGAGTGAATCAGGCTCATCTATTGATTCAGGTATCTACTGCTATGTAATGAATTATCCTATAATTTTGTGACTTAAAATAACAACAAATATTTGTTATCTTTTATGATTCCTATGGGTCAGAAACTGAGACATTGCTACGTTGGGCACCTCTGCATCAGTGTCTTTAATGAGGTAACCATCAAAGCTGGCCTGGGGCTGAAGTCATGGAAAGGCCAGAGTGGGGCTGGAGGACTCATTTCCAAGGAAGCTCACTCACATGGTTGGTGGGTTGGTGCTTTCTGGGAGGGTCTCTGCACAGGCTGCTCAAATGTCCTCATGACATGGCAGCTGGCTTCCCCTAGAACAAGCAAGGTAGGAGAGCAAGAGCTAGGTGGAAGCTATCTTTCTCATAACCAGCCTTTGGAAGTCACATGATATCATGTCTGCCCCATTCTGTTTGTTAAGTGTGGCCTCCTTTCAGTTGGAGAAGAATTAGCTTTGCCATCTCAAGGGAGCAAAGGGTTTTCAGCCATTTTATTTATTTATTTTCTTTTAAAAAATGTGTTACTTTTAGATATAAATGATGGGTGAGTGTATTTTGACATATTCTACATACATGGAGTATAACTTATTCTAATTAAGATCCCATTCTCGTGGTTGTACATGATGTGGAGTTTCACTGGTGGTGTATTCATATATGAACTCAGGAAAGTTATGTCCTATTCTCATCCCCCCCTCCCTTTCCTCATACCCCTTTATCTAATCTGATGAATTTCTATTCCCTGCTCCCCCGCCCCTTATTGTGTGCTAGCATCCACATATCAGAGAGAACATTCAGTTTTTGTTTTTGCGGGGATTGGCATGATAGTCTCCAGTTCCATCCATTTACTGGCAAATATCATAATTTCATTCTTCCTTATGACTAATATTTCATTGTGTATATATATCACGTTTTCTTTATCCATTCATCTGTTGAAGGGTACCTAGTTGGTTCCATAGCTTAGCTATTGTGAACTGAGCTGCTCTAAACATTGATGTGGCTGTGTTTCTGTAGTATGCTGTTTCCAGACATTTAAAAACCCTATTGATATTTCAAATAGCATCCTCCTGAAGTCACTGAGTACATTGTCTCCCTCTTCATTAACGTCTGAGGTGGAGATAGTCCTTGTGGTGGGCGATAAATAACTCACATTATGCGATGGACAAATAATTTCTTAGTAACCAAGTCCTCATTCCCCTTCATGAGGAAGTTTCTGTCTCACATAGGGGATAGCTAATGCTGACCCTGGCAAGACATAAGATGGCTCTCAAAAGCCAAAAAGTATTTGAAAGGACCAAGATGATTTGAGGGGAGAAGGTGGCCAGGAGTGACTGCTTGTCAGTCAGGCAGGTCATAAAGGTCCAGTTGGAACCAGTCCCTTTCCAAGGTGAACTTTCTGTGGCTATCCCTTTGCTCCCATGAAATGAAGTATATTTAGTCTGTGTGCTTATTTTTTCCCTTCTCTCATGGGCTCTCCATGGAATTCATTATCTCTGATTTAGTAAAGTGCATTACACACCCTAGGAGTCAGTTTAACTAATTCCAGCTCATCAGCTAATATCACTCTCCTCTCCAACTACTTCCCTTGGAGGAATCTGCAAAGATTAGATTTGAGCTGCTGCTGTGAAAAATACCCAACAGGAGGAAGGTGGAAACTGAGTAAGGGGTCTTTAACTCGTGGAAGGAATTATCCAGGATATTAAAGGAATAGACTTTGCTTGTTGTCATCACTTTCTCTCTCCAAATTTTCTCCTGGGACTTCTTTTGGCATTGACCTTGCTCAAGATGTGTTCTGCCTGGCCAGCTCAGTTGTATGGCATAGGAAGCTTCAGCTTAGTGTATTTGAGTTCTGGTTACATCACTAGGCACAATCCTGGGAATTCAAGGGATGCTTAGTTGATGGAATGAGCAAATGGAGGAGGTTTTGGGAAGCAGAGGGAAGCCTGGGTGAATGTTGACCTGAGTTCTAGTTCTTAATCTGTTGCTAAGCACCTCTCGCTTGAGTCCCTTGGCTTTGAATTTCTTTTCTGTGAAATGGAAGGGGAAGAAGTAGATTTGGGACCCAAGACATTCCATGGTTCTGGGATCATGCCCTGTTTGGGAGGATTTAGAACTTCAATCACCAGATATGGCAATTTCTGGAGATGCTTTTGCTCAGTCTAGCTTTATGTGATATCACTACCAAAGTAGCCCCACGGAATCGTCACTCAGTGTGCAGACCTTCACCAGATGCAGATTGAGGAAACATTTTAAGACAGAGACCTAGAGGTAGAAGGCCAGTCACCCCCTCTTCATTCTAAAGAAGAGTCCAGTGTGGTCTATAGAAGGTCCTTGACCTGTGCCAGGTCACCTGAGGCATCTGTCTCTCATCTGTGCCATCTCACCAGCATAAAGCTAGGCTGAGCTAAAGCAAAACCTGATAATATCCATGTCCTGGAGATGCAGGGGACTCTTGTTTCTTGAAATGAGGCTGGAACAGAATCTTGTCCTTCTCAGCCATGAACTCAGTTGTAGGGTTCTCCTGCAGTTAAAGAAGGAGCTAAATTTGGGGCATTAAGGGCTGTTGATTGTGATCTTCTAGAATTGGAGGAAATTTTATAGATTATTTAGTATGACTCTTTCATTCTTCTCATGAAGAATACTGAGCTCTCGAAAGGTAAGTGCACAACAGTTTAGCAAATTAATGATTAGGTCCAGACTGGCATTCTGGTCACAATTTGTTGTTGTTATTGTTTTTATTTTTGGTTTCAGGGATTGAATCCAGGGGCACTTAACCACTGAGTCACACCCCTAGCCCTTTTTATTTTGAGATGGGGTTTTACTAAGTTGCTGAGGCTGGCAATCCTCCTGCCTCAGCCTCCTAAATCACTTGGATTATAGACATGTACCACTCTACCCAGCGCATTCTGTTAACTTCTAATGGAAAGTTTCTTCCTATAATAACTCTGTTTTTGCTTTCAACGAGATCTATAGATTTCCAATACTAGCAGGTAAGGAGGGTGTCTAGGGCCTAATACAGTGCCTATCATATAGTAGGTGCTAAATAAATACTAGTCAAAGAAACAAACATATGAAGTTCTGAGGTTACAGACTCTTCTGACAGTAAGAATATAGAACTTGTCATGTAGATTCCAAGTTAGCAGTCCTTCACCCATGCCAAATTCCTCATCCTCAAGTGACTTCTCCTTTGGACCTGATTCTCTGTAAATGTGTCAGAGGTGTTTTCTTTTTATTTGTTTTGTAAACCATATTCATATCAGACCCCTTGTAATGACAAAGCCTAGATATGTGGATATTATGGGTCCTGTACAAAACTGGGTCACTTTCTAACTGATTTATGGGACTTGTCCAAGGGCAGGCAAAAATAAAATCTTGATTAAGGATTTAAAAAGAGATGTGAAAAAGACAAAGGGGGGGGGAAGTACATCTTTATTGATTTAGGAAATGGTGTTGTCAAGTTTTATTTCAAAACTCTCCCTTCTTTTGCATTCCCCAAAACTCATTTTCATTGCTATTAATTTACTACTTGTGTCTTCAATAGGGGTATTACAAATTTAATTGATTTTGAACTCACTGATTTTGAACTTAATGAAACTGTTTATTTGAGTAGCCTCACTTTCGTTTCTTTTCTTCACCATTAAAATTAGTGATATAAATTCCAAAGTGATTGTCTAATGGCTGAAGGGGCAAAAATAAAGAGATCTCAGTTCTCTGGGAAGTTTTCCAATTTTATATTCTGGATGATATACTGGCTCAAGAAGTTATTTGGCTCCTTCTCTTGAAAGCTGCTTTCTTTAATATTCCATATTTGTCTTATTATTTAAGAAGAATCCAAGTCCCTACTTTGCTTAAAGAAAAGTCGATGACTTCACACTGTCCCCGTGAGAATTCCCAAACATTTAGCATGGCATTCCCAACTCTTGATGATATGGCCTCCAGTGTAATTCCTTTTCCATATTTCTTCTTGTCACTCTTGACAAACACAGTTTCTTTGGGTCCCTCAAATAAACTATGAGCTTTTAGTAAGCATAATATATTAACTATCTCTTGCTGAATAACAAGCTACCCCCAAACTTTAGATCTCAGTGGGTCAGGGATCTGGGTGTGGCTTAGGGGAATTTTCTGCTTCAGAGTTTCTCCCCTTACAAGACTGCAAATGAGATGTCAGCTAAGGCTGCAGTCATGTCAAGGTACAACTGGAGCTGGATCTGATTCCAAGCTCACTCACGTGACTGTTAGTAGGATTCTGTTCCTCTTGGACCATTGAGCCAAGGGCCTCAGTACCCTGCTGGCTGTTGGCCAGAGGTCACCTTTAACGCCTTACAAAGTGTCCCTTTCATCACAGCGAGCATGCACAAAGAGGAAGGCGGTGAAAGTGAGAGAGTGAGAGCAAAAGAGCCAGCAAGAGACAGCATTGCCAAGTCTTTTGTAATAAATAACATCATACTAGGCTGTTTCTGTTGGTTAGAAGCAATCCTAAAGGGGAGGACACACAAGGACCAGCACATCCTAAAGGGGAAGTTACATGATGGCATGGATACCAGGAGGTAAGGATCATTTGGAGTCATGCCATAAACTGCCAATCAAACATGGCATTTATGGCTAGCATTCATTGAGTATATACTATAAAACAGGCTCTCTGCTGTGACCCTTCCCATATGGTATTTCATTTAATCCTCACAAATTCCTTTTTTTTGGGGGCGGGGGAGTACCAGGGATTGAACTCAGGAGGACTTAACCACAGAGCCACATCCCCAGCCCTATTTTGTATTTTATTTAGAGACAGGGTCTCACTGAGTTGCTTAGTGCCTTGCTTTTGTTGAGGCTGGCTTTAAATTTGTGATCCTCCTGCCTCACCCTCCCAAGCAGCTGGGATTATAGGCATGTGCCACCACACCCAGCTTAATCCTCACAAAATTCTATTGGGCAGATGTTTTCATTGCCACTTCAGGGACAGTGAATCAGAGCTAAAGAAAGATTAAATAACTAACAAGTGTCCAAGGTACATTTGAGCGTTGGTTGTTAGGTTCCAGAACTTGAGGCCAGAAACAGCATCCTCATTTCTCTATTCTCAGAGAGCTCAGTGCAAGCTCTGTGACCCAGGAAACTGATATCGAATAGTTGCTGAAGAATGAAAGAATGAATGAAGACCTGGGTCGCATTCTAATTGCTTTTGCCCAAACTCTAGTTCTGAGCCTTGATCAGCTTAAAAAAAATAAGTTGTTGTATTAGTTAGGTTTTCATTGTTGTGACCAAAATAATCTGACCAGAACAAGTTAGTGTTGGAAAAGTTTGTCAAGAGGTTCAGTCTATGTTCAGCTGACTCTTTCTCTCTGATCCCAAGCATCACAAGGCAGAAGAACATCATGGTGGAAGGGCATGGAGAGGAAGCTGCTTACCTCATGGTAGCCAGGAAGCAGAGTGGGCGGGGGAAGGAGCCAGGGTGACAAGATATAATTCCCCCTGTTGATGTGCTTCTTCCAGCCATGCCACACCTGCCTACAGTTACCACTCAGTACAGTGGTCCTTTTGAATTATGAACCCATCAATTGGATTAATCCTGTGGCAGAATGCATTAAGAAAGAATGCGCAAGGGGGAACTAGGGGCAAAGAGAGAGCTCTGTTTGCATCCATCTGGCCTCAACAACTCTTCTTGCATCTATCCAGATTCAGGATCCACTGAGGTGGTCGGGCTCAGGTGGACCCAGAAGTCGTGGCTGATAGACTCTTCTAACTGTGGCCCAGTGAAACTCAGCATTTGAGGTTACTGTAGTGTCCACCTCCAGACATTTATAAAATGCTTTTCTTGTAGGGTATTATTTGTGCCTTCTAATGCACTTCTGAAGTGACATTGTTAAGATGTCTGGATGGTCCTTTGATCTGAGCAGGCTCTTTTCTCCCTATGAAGAAACCACTTGGTAATCCAGTCTCCATAAGATGCCTGGAAAACCTGGGCCAAAATTTCAGTGTTTAATTCATTAGGCTAATAGTTGGGCATCACACTGCTGGTGGGTTCTCAGGGTCAGGGTCTTCCCTTTTTGGGATATGTGTTATCAACTGTTGACTCTTTGAGTCTCTCTATTATAGTTCTAAGTAGTGCTCCCTGCCTGCTTTGTGGACATTTTTCTTTTTGCAAACATTTCTGTTCTGATTAATTACCATGGATACAAATGCAGCCAGTTCATTGCTGTCTTTGCAGCTGGCAAAGAAATATTTTGTCTCTGAAGTACCATTCGCACAACTGACATCATCCATTATTTGTTGGTTTTATAATTTAGCTCAGTCTTTTAGATGCCTGCAGGATGTCACCTGCTCATGGGCATTATAATTTCCAGTTTATAAATCAGGCAATGAGGCTTAGACAAGGTGGTATGGGGATTTTCCAGGATTGTGTCACTAGTAGATGGGAGACTCTCTAATGCAGGTTTTTCTACTCCAAATTCTGAATTCCTTACACCCTGGCACTGGCTCCTTGCTGGTCTCCCACAGAGTCACAGTGAGGAGATCCCTGTTGTACTATCTTTTTTTTTTTTTTTGCACAAAGTTCTGAGGGCCTCACCAAGTTGCTGAGGCTGGCTTTGAACTTGCAATCCTCCTGCCTCAGCCTCCTGAGCTGCTGGGATTACAGGCATGTACCACCATGCCCAGCTTATTGTCAATCTGAAGTTAAAGTTTGATCAATTTTTAAAAATGTCATTAAGAGTGGGTAAACATAAACAATCAGAGCATCCTCTGACACTTGATTGTCTCTATCCTTGGTCATACCCCAGGGCCTATTTGGAGTCTTTAGTCTTTTGGGTCCCCAAAGCCTTGTTCTACTAGAATGTTACTCCTGCCTGTCTTGGCACTGGTGAGGTCTCCTCCTCTCCCATTAGCAGGGGAGCAAGTGAATCAGTAGGTATCTTAGACCATCTCTAACCTCCAAGGAGCAGAGAGGACCATCTCCTATATGCTCTGAGCCTGGCGAGCCCATTCCTGCTATGTAGGTTGTTCAAAACAATGACCACAAGAGAAATTGATTCTTCAAGGCTAAGACCTAGATTTATAATGAACATCAAGCAGAGCTTCCATGGGTCTGAACCATGGTCAGGCTTTTGGGCTGGGAATGTATCATGAGGGAATGAAAACATAGGCATCCAAGTATTGTACCTGAACCAAAGCAGGCTCCTACTGGGGCCATATCCATTTGTCCCTCCCTGGTTCTGGGAAAACTCATGGGTACTTGGCTTAGCCGTGTGATATGATATGGTAATTGTCAGTGTCCTGAGTGGGGAGGTGCTGGGAAAGGAATGTTGAGGGTGCTCTGGGGTAGTGGCAGTGACAATTGCCACGCTTCCTGCTGGGCTTCACAATAGCTTTCCATACCCGGACAGTCCTCTTCTGCTTTCCTCCAGAGGACATGCCTTGCTGCTTTTCCAGGGAACCATAATTCCTCAGCACTCAGTGGTTAAATTGTCTGTTCTAGCATTTCAGTTTCCTGACTGCACACCATTTACAGCCTTATTTAAATGCTCCCAGGGGTCTCCGTACAGCCATCCAGAGAGTTTGTCCAGAAAGAAGAAACTGTTCTAACCTTTACTTCCCAGGATTTACGGCACCTGCTGGCCTTCCGATTAGGAATATTGGTGGGCTTCTGACTTACACTTTTTTATTTTTATTTTTTGGGGGAACTAGGGATTGAACTCAGGGGCACTTGTTCACTGAGCCACATCTCCAGTCCTATTTTGTCTTTTATTTATTTATTTAGGGTCTCACTGAGTTGCTTAGCACCTCGCTTTTGCTGAGGCTGGCTTTGAACTCGTGATCCTCCTGCCTCACCCTTCCAAGTTGCTGGGATTACAGGTATGTGCCACCAGGAAGATTGGCTTGAGTCAGGGTGATCAGAGGACTCAGGGGAGACAGTGTGAGGCCACTCTTGCTTCTTTTGTAATCCTATGTGTTCACTCAAAGATTGAGTGGGACTCACCATTAAGGAGTCAGGCAAGTCAAAATCTTCCTAAAGAGATTCTGAACAATATTTCTTTACAGATCATACTATAAAGAAACATTTAGAGAAAAGTGACTCACTATTTCTTATTAAAGGACTCTTTTTTGGGGTTATAAATAAATTCTTTACCACTCACTTGAAGATAATAAGCCTTTTGATTTTTTCCTACTGTATTATGTATTATGTCCCAGTTTGCCTCTTCCTGCCATCCAGCTTGTGTATAACTTTACCTCACCCATCACCAGTTGGTGGGTATTTGAGGAATGAAAAATAATTTTAATATTTTCCAGGATAAAGTATAATTAGTTTGGTAAATCTGCTACTTAAAAGGGCTTGAACAAAATCTCCAGACTTAATAGAATAATTTCTGATTTTTTTTTGTTTTCAGTTATTTCTATTACCTGTCCCTTTTATTATCACGGGAAATCATATTAAAAAAAAAATCAAGCCAAAGCAAAGAGGAGTAAACAAAAAAAAAAAAAAAAAGAAGAAAAAAGAAAACCACAACTAAGAGACAAGGTAGGAAGAAAAATACAAATCAACACATAGGTACTTTATCCATCCATCCATCCATCCATCCATCCATCCATCTATCTAGTATTTAGTGTTTCTGCATATATGAGACATGCTTCTAGGAGTTGCATATCAGAGAAGAAATACCATAGACTGGGGTTATAATTTTGATTCTGAATTTATGATAGTTGTAAGATCTATAAATCCCACCACATCTGCAGCCTCAGTTTGTTCATCTCTATAATGGATTAATTTTTTGGGAGGGTTATTTTTCTTTCCACCTCTTTTATTGGTGCATCATAGTTGTACATAATGATGAGATTTGTTGTTACATATTCATACATGCATACAATATGACAATATAATTTGGACACTATCTCTCCTTAGCACTTCCCCTTCCCTTCACTCATGCCACCCCCAGAGCCTTTCCCACTACTTCTCTCCCTTTGATTTGCATTAGATCCCCACCTTCACCTTTCTTTCCCTTTGTCCTCTCTAGCTTCCACATATGAGAGAAAAATTATGAACCTTGGCTTTCTGAATTTGGCTTATTTCACTTAACGTAATGGTTTCATTCATCTTCCTGCAAATGACAGAATTTCATTTTTCTTTATGGCTGAACAAAACTCCAATGTATATACATACCACATTTTCTTTATCTATTCATCCATTGATAGACACATGGGCTGGTTCCATAGTTTAGCTATTGTGAATTGTGCTGCTGTAAACATGGATATGTTTATATGGCTATTGTATGCTGACTTTAGTTCTTTAGGATAAATACTGAGGGGTGGTATAGTTGGGTCATCTGGTTTCATACCTAGTATTTTGAGGAACTTCCATAATGATTTCCACAATGGTTTTACTAATTTAAGATCCCAGTAAAGTGTAAAAGTGTTCCTTTTTCTCCACATCATCTCCAGCATAATCATTATTGTTCTGTAATGGATTTCCAAATCCCTTTTCATAGGGCTATCGTGTACCTGGTATAATACCTGAAACAGAAGGTCTCCATAACACTAATGCTGTCCCCTGTTTTACTTTCCCTGACTAACTAATAGACATCTTTAAGTATAGTCACTTTAAAATTTAGTTCATCCTCACCTTTATATCTTGCCATTTTAAGACAAGTAATAGAAATAGTTGAAGCCAGGCGTGGTGGCACATGCCTGTAATCCCAGCAGCTGGGGAGGCTGAGGCAGAAGGATCAAATATTCAAAGCCATCCTCAGCAACTGTTAGGCACTGAACAACTCAGTGAGATCCTGTCTCTAAATAAAATACAAAATAGAGCTGTAGATGTGGCTTAGTGGTTGAGTAACCCTGAATTCAATCTCTAGTTCTGAAAAAAAAAAGAGAAATAGTTGAGGAAAATAATAATAAGCAACATGGCAAGCAGGAGGGCTCAAGGTGTCCTAAATATTAGAGTTTTCCAAAGATTTCTCAGTACTTTAGAAATCAGTACTCAAGCATTCAGACTGGAGTATCCTAGCCACTTGGCCAGGCCAGACACTCAGATGCTGCCTGCCCGTTCCATTACGCTGGACTGTCTTGGAGAGTTTCTTCCTGGCATTGCCATAAATGTTAGATGGAGCTACCATCCCATCAGGTATGGGAGACTTTAGTAAAAGTTACGGTTTCCAAGTCCCAATTAAATCTAGCAGGACAAATCTCTTCACGTTACCCAATGCAGTTTCCTCAGTGACTGCTAAGTGCCTGAGCCTCCCTAGTGTCTTATCCTCAACTAGCCTTTATCGCTTCTGTTTTTGTTAATTCTCTATTACAGAGTTTTTCAAAACAGAGTGTCTGGTGTTATTGAAATTTAGGGCTGAATAATTTTGTTATGACATACTGTTCTGTGAATATTTCATAGCATACTTACTCTCTAGCTGTTGGATGCCAGTAATCCCCTCATTTATGACAACCAAAGATGTCTCTATGAGAATCAAGATAGTGGAGTCAAGGTAGGCTGCAGATCTTAGCTCATCCACAGTTTGGAATCAAGGCAGAGAGAGAACAGGTGATTGGCAAGGTGGCTGACAGAAGGAAGGCACTGAGACACAATATTAGACTGTCAGTGACTTGGAGACACTCAGAATTTCTGGTTATTGGAATAGAAAGCAGGAAAGAATTGGTTAGCCCAAAACTAGCACCTAAAGCATGGAACAACTGTGTGTGTGTGTGTGTGTGTGTGTGTGTGTAACAGGAAAAAGAAAGAGGCAAGGCTCTATTCAGAAATAGTGGTTGAAGAGAAATTAAGACTGAGTGAAGCTGAGGGAAGAGCTGGAAAGCCTCCAGTATATGAGAAGTGCTCTATTTCTCTCAATTTGTTGGTGGAGTACTGTGGTAGGCAGTTATTTTGTAAAGGACAGGCCTAAGCTTGCAGTTTTGGAAAGGATTAAATACTACAGCTTCATCCCTTTTAGAGATAACAGCAAATTTTATCACAGGGAATGGGATGTCTTAGTAACTTATGTAGTGGGGTTGTTTGTCAGCTGAAAGCTAAGTCTTGACCACTACCCCTGCCCCTGCCCTTATTGCTGGCCATGGGAGCACAGTGGAAGAGAGGAGTATACTATACTGCCTGGGAGTATGGCCCCTAGTGGGTGGCATGTGCCTCCCATGCACTGTAGGCTGTATCTCTGCTGCAAGCTGTTGCACCTCTGCTGCAGGTCACCATGTCCCATACACCAAAAACTATACCGGAGAGCATATACCTGCTGCATCCCCCCACAGTTTAATATCCCTGATCAGGGGGATCCAAGTGCCTGGATTCATCGTGGAGCATTAAGAGCCACCTTGGCCTCATCAGAGAAGGGCAGAGCAGGATCTGTTTGGATAGCTCCAGGCTCATGTGGCATTTCTACATGTGAACCTACAAGGCTGCAGTCCCAGTTAGGGGGCAATCTGGCCTCTGAGTTATAGACAATCAGGGGCCATTTTCTCTGACCCATCAGAGAACTATTAGGCTCCTGAGCATGCCAAGGAACTGTGGGAGTCCTCTAGGTTCATGTTAGAGGTAGCAGAATAAGGCCC
Source organism: Marmota flaviventris (assembly GCF_047511675.1). Taxonomy (NCBI): domain Eukaryota; kingdom Metazoa; phylum Chordata; class Mammalia; order Rodentia; family Sciuridae; genus Marmota; species Marmota flaviventris. Next base: position 193,133,553 of record NC_092498.1, read on the forward strand.
ATGTGAAAAGGTGCCATGGCCTGAGTTCTGTAGTTTTTGAAGCAGAAAGCTGAACTAAATGGGAGAAGAAACTAAATATACAGATCTACCATGTAGCTTAGAGAATACTGGTGTGGTTGCTCCCTCTACACCCAGAGAAACTTAATGGACAAGCCAAGGAGGCGTGGAATATTTACTATGCCACCCAAACTAGATGGAATCCAAATCTGGAAGGCCTAGTAAGAAGACTTTCCATCTGAAATACTTCAACAAAGAATAATTTTAGACTCTTTTTAATTTAATTTAATTTAATTATTTTGTTTTTGATAGCAGGGATTGAACCCAGGGATGCTTAACCACTGAGCCACACCTCCCACTCTTTTTTTTTTTTTTAATTTTGAGACAAGTTCTTGCTAAGTTGCTTAGGGCATTGCTAAGTTGCTGAGGCTGGCTTTAAACTTGAGATCCTCCTGCCTCAGCCTCCCAACAGGCTTGTGCAACCATGTCTGGCTTAATTTTAGACTCTTTTTTTAATTGGTGTTCAAAACATTTCAAAGCTCATGATATATCATCTTTCATACATTTGACTCAATTGGGTTATGAACTCCCATTTTTATCCCAAAAACAAATTGCAGAATCACATCAGTTACACACTCACATTTTTACATAATGGCATATTAGTGACTGTTGTATTCTGCTACCTTTCCTATCCCCTACTATCCCCCCTCCCCTCCCCTCCCATCTTCCCTCTCTACCTCATCTGCTGTTGTTCAATTCTCTCCCTTGTTCCCCCCTTTCCCCTCACAACCTCTTATATGTAATTTTGTGTAACATTGAGGGTCTCCTACCATTTCCATATGCTTTCCCTTCTCTCTCCCTTTCTCTCCCCCCACTCGTCTTTGTTTAATGTTAATCTTTTCCTCATGCTCTTCCTCCCTGTTCTGTTCTTAGTTGCTCTCTTTATATCAAAGAAGACATTTGGCATTTGTTTTTTAAGGATTGACTAGCTTCGCTTAGCATAATCTGCTCTAATGCCATCCATTTCCCTGCAAATTCTATGATTTTGTCATTTTTTAGTGCTGTGTAATACTCCATTGTGTATAGATGCCACATTTTTTTTTATCCATTCATCTATTGAAGGGCATCTAGGTTGGTTCCACAGTCTAGCTATTGTGAATTGTGCCGCTATGATCATTGATGTGGCAGTATCCCTATAGTACACTCTTTTAAGATCCTCAGGGAATAGTCTGAGAAGGGCGATAGCTGGGTCAAATGGTGGATCCATTCCCAGCTTTCCCAGGAATCTCCATACTGCTTTCCAAATTGGCCTCACCAATTTGCAGTCCCACCAGCAGTGTACAAGTGTACCCTTTTCCCCACATCCTTGCCAACACTTATTGTTGTTTGACTTCATAATGGCTGCCAATCTTACTGGAGTGAGATGGTATCTTAGGGTGGTTTTGATTTGCATTTCTCTGACTGCTAGAGATGGTAAGCATTTTTTAATTTTAGACTCTTTAACCTATTGTTCCAGATATAGAATACGTATAAAAACTTAAACTGAGCAATAAATATATCACTTATGTTAACTCTGAAATGGATATTGTCTTAATAGTTTCTATTCTTTTGAACAGAGTAATAGGTGAATGATTAGAGCATTTGAAAATATTTTTAAATTCATTGTGAAAACGGCATAAACTTTACTGTAAAAGTTACTTTTACTAAATGTTCAACTGAATAAAACTTTTTGTACATAGCTGATATGTAAGAAATGCATTCATGAAAGTATTTTATAGAACTAGGTTGTCATTTTATTGTGAGGAGTGCACTGTATTTAAAATGATCAATGTTCAAAAATAGCTGTCCTATAAATAGGAGATTGGGACAATACATACTGAATAGTAATATGAAGTACACTGCACTGCTTCCTGACAAACCCTAACATGTTTCTACTTGTGTTTATTTCTTGACAGTTTGTGTCCTGTTTTTGTACTCTGAAGATTGTACTTATTCTGTATGCTTGAGAAAAGTGAGGGATTCATGGGAGCATTCCATCCTGGTAGAGATTTTTGAAAACATGTTGAAACCTGAAATATAAGATGCATGCTATTTTGCAGAAAGTGAGAATAAATTTGAAGTACTTAGTATGGATGAGTTAAAAACAATTTTAGGAATTCTCATGTTTTTGGATTGTCATATAAACAACCCTCTATAAGTAATTTATGGCTCAAATGATGATGATTTGGGTATCCTATCATAACAAATGCAATTTCAAGAAAATTTTTTCAGGATTTGAAAAGTATACTTTTTTGCAGCAATAAAGAATCAAAAGAACATTGGAGATAAAGGCTTTAAAATTTGTCTTCTAATAAACTTTTAAAAATCATGGCAGAAATTTGGTATATTTGAAGACTGATAGTGGATGAAATAATTATCAGATATTACAAATTAAATTCACTGAAACAATTTGTGAGAGGTTATCCCATAGATTTGGTTATATATTCTGGGCACTGTGCAGAGTATCAGGATATTAATATAATTTTGACTTGCATTGTGAAAAAAGTGCTTAAGAAGTCCCCAACAATGATCTTTTGCTTAGGACTAAAGTAGTTCTACATATGCTTGAAGGGTAGAGAATCCACAATCACACTCTGTTTCTTTCTTTCTTTTTTTTATGATCTAGCCACTGGTTATGACTTACTGGTACACCTTAAGCCATAGTAGGTACCATGAGGGAAAACAGATAAAATTAATAACATGTCTTCTGAAGCCAAAAACATTAATGAAAAAATAAGCAAGAGGGCTATATGATTACATAATCAATTCAAATAATGAAACTCTCATTGTAAAATTGTTAGGTGGTAAATATGTCATTGTTGGAATGAAAAACAGAGGAACCACTGGTGGCAAAGTTCAACAGTGGAATAAAGAAATAAGAGTAGAATCAATGAGCCTCAACCAAAGGCAGCGTCCATTTTGGTGGTATGGATAAACAAGACTGGTTGTTTCCAAATATTCCATTTCTTTTAGAGATAAAAAGTGGTATTGACCTCTGTTCATTTGAATAATTGATATGTGTATAATAAATGCATGGGTTACTCACAGATTTGTGAATGAAGACAAGAAAGACCTTATAAAATATTGGATTTTAAAAGAGACACCTGCTGAGTATACCTGAAACTATGTTATGAGAAACCATCAGAATGAAATGTATTACTTCCAAATCTACTACTGTTCAAAATGATATCAGATTTGACATGAGAAGCCATATTATTCACAAATGGCAAGAACAATGACAATGTCAAAACAAGCCCTGTTATGTTAAAATTATGACATGTTATGTTTTTATGATTCATTAACATGGTTTTCTTTGAAGTGGTTTTAGTTACCACTGATTATTATCTCCTCTCAAAGTGGTGCTAGAGATTGATCATGACAGTGTGATCATGTTGAGAGGGTGCTTTGATACTGAAATACACTGCCAGCCCAGGGCACATAGTAAAGAGAAAGTTGCTCACGAAAAAGGCATTTGCATAACAGAGGAAGAGATATCTATCCCAGCAGATGTGCAAATATCAACAGAGAAATATAGGAGCCATGAGACAACATGGTAATAAGATGCTTCCAAAAGCTTATAACACTCCAATAATGAAATATTTAGACATTGAAGTGGAAGAAATTCTGGGCATTGAATTAAAAAGTTAATTGTTAAAAAATTGATGAATTAAAAGAAGAGATAAGGAATGAAGAAGGGAGAAAATACAAGATATGAAAAAGCATTTTAATAAAGAGAGATTCTGAAAAAGAACCAAACAGAAATTTTAGAAATAAAAAGCTTAATAATAATAATAAAAAAGTCAGTGAAGCTGGGTATAGTAGCGAATGCCTGTAATCCCAGTGATTTGGGGGGCTGAGACAAGATGAGTGCAAGTTCAAAGTTAGCCTCAGCAACTCAGTGAGATCCTAAGCAAATAAGTGAGACCTTGTCTCAAAAAAAAAAAAAAAGTCAGTGGATATTCTCACCAACAGACTAGAACAAGCAGAAGAAAGAATATTAGGGGTCAAGACAAGATGGAGGAATTAGAACAGTCAGTAATAAAGGGGAGAAAAAGAAACTATGAACAGAGTATACAGCAGTTCCGGGACTACATTAAAAGGTCAAATTTAAGACTCAGAGGTCTTGAGGAAGGAGAGGAGATACAGATTAATGATAGAAAATTTATTCAGTGAAATAATATCAGAAAACTTCTGTAATTTTTGGAATGAGATGGAGACACAGGTATTAGAGTCATTTAGAACTCCAAATAGATAGGACTAGAAAAGAACCTCTCCATGACATTTTGTAGTAAAATGCCAAAAACTCAGAACAAAGAATTTTAAAACCTGCAAGACAGATGTGAAGGTTCACTTATAAAGCCAAACCCATCATACTAGCAGCATATTTCTCAGCAGAAACTCTAAAAGCCAGGGCATGGAATGATGGATTTCAAACCTTGAAAGAAAGTGACTGCCAACCTAGGTTATTATATCCAGCAATATTTATTATCCTTCAGAAGCTGAGAATAAATAAAGACCTTCTAAGATAAGCATAAACTATGGGAATTCATAGCCACTAAGCCAGCATTGCTTAATATACTGGAAAGAATCCCTTATACAAAAGAGGAAGATTAAAAACAACAAAGAAAGTATGGGAAAGAATAAATAACATTAGAAAAATAAATAATGAGAATTAGAAATAATTTAAATATTTGAATAAAATGACAGGAACTAATACACTCCTTTATAATAACAGTGAATGTAAATGGCCTTAATTATCTAATTAAAAGAAATAAACTGGCAAATTGGATTAAAAAACAAGACACAACTGTATATTGTCTCCAAGAAATGCACCTCCCAGGTAAATACAGTGATAGACAGAAAGTGAGAGAATGGAAAATGATATTCCACACAAATGGAATCCAAAAGCAAACAGGAGTAGTTATTCTTATATCAGACAAAGCAGACTTCCAAAATTAGAAGAACTAAAAAAAGATCATTTCATATTGGTAAAGGGAACAGTCCAACAAGAAGATGTAGCAGTTTTGATTATTTATGTCTTGACAGTTGGCATACTCATTTTTATAAAACAAACATTACTTGACATGAGGGGACTGATGGGCCCTAATGCAATAATAGTGGGGAACTTCAATAATCACTCACACTAATAGATAGATCACCTGGGCTGAAAATCAAAAAAGACATACCAGATTTAAGCTACACTGTTGATCTAATGGACTTAACAGATATCTGTATAAAATTTTATTCAACAACAGCTGAATACACTTTCTTTTCAGCTACTCATGGAACTTTTAGCAAAAATGATCATATATTAAGCCATAAAGCAAGTCTCAACAAATACAAAATGCTTAAATAACCTCTTGCATCTTTTCAGATAAGAATGGGATGAGAGTAGAAATCAGTAGCAAGAAAACCTACAGAAACTATATAAACACATGGAGATTGAACAATACACTTTGAATAATAGGTGGGTCATTGAGGAAATTAGGGAGAAAATTAAAAAGATTGTTAGAATTAAATGAAAATTGAAACAAAGTATACCAGACTCTGTGGGATATAGTGTGACAATTCTCTTTAAATTTTAAATTTTTTTTTCCAATTTTATTGCCAACTCCACTACTTCCTATATCCTTACATTTTTGTGAATTTATTTTTGTTCATATTCTTTCACTACTTCTCTTATGGCTATTAACATTCATGTGTCATGTCATATTAAAGTACTTGAATTAATAGTATTGTGAAACATACCTCGTTCTGTTCTTTAAAGTTTCAAGGGACTTAACATCAGCATACTACAGTGATGCAGTCATATCAATTTTAAACAGCAGCTCAATTCACAATAAGTAAACTATGGAACCAACCTAGATGCCCTTCAACAGATGAATGGATAAAGAAAATGTGGTACATATACACAATGGAATATTACTCAGCCTTAAATAAGAATGAAATTATAGCATATGCAGGTATATGGATGAAGCTGTAGAAAATCATGCTAAGTGAAATAAGCCAATCCCCCCAAACCAAGGGCTGAATGTTTTCTCTGATAAGCGGATGCTGATCCATAGTCGGGGTGGAGGGTGGTTAGGGAAGAATGAAGGAACTTTGGATTGTGCAGAGGGGAGTGAGTGGAGGGGTGGGGCTGTGGGGATGGGAAGGACAGTAGAATGAGACAGACATTATCACCCTTTATACATGTATGATTACACTACTCGTGTGACTCTGCACCATATTCAGCCAGAGGAAGGAGAAGTTGTGCTCCATCTGTGTACAATGTTTCGAAATGCATTCTACTGTCATGTAACTAATTAGAACATATTAAAAATTACAAAAAAATTAGATAAGGCCACTAAGGTGAGTCCCAATCTTTGGATATTGGTGGCTTTATAAGAAGAAAGAGGAGTCAGGCATGTTCCCTGTCTCTTGCTGTGTGATGCTCTACACCACTTTGAGACTCTGCCAGCAGGAAAACCATCAGCGGGTAAAGCCCCTCAACCATGAAACAGAAACAGGAGTCAAAGTAAACTTCTTTTCTTTATAATTTATCCAGTATGTGATGTTGTTTTACCAGCAATAAAAAGTGGGATAATACACCAAAATAATTAATATATGAATTACTTTAAATATTTATTTTTTTATGGTGAGAACACCTAAAAATCTATTCTCTTAGCAACTTGCAGGCATGATTATATCATTATCTATAGTCACCATGTTGTACAATAATCTTCCTAATTTCATTTTTTTCTGTTTAGCTGAAGTTTTTTTTTTTTTTTTATCCTTTGACCAATATCTCCTTTTGTTATACTCTCCTGTTTGCATGGAGCACCCACTCCTGTCCATGCTGGTCATTCTTCTTGAAGGGAAACCATTATAAAATCCTTTCTTGTATATTCTCAAAAAAAAAAAAGTTTCAATTTAAAATTTTGTGTTCTCTTTGTATTTCCGTATGTATCTAGTTCATGCCTCTGCTTACTACACACTATTTCATCATATGTACCTAGACATTTTAGTTACCTATTTCTCAATTTATGGTACCTAAGTTGTTATTTCCACACACAACACTATACATGTACTTCCCGACGTGAACAATTGTCTGGATGTGTTCTCCACCGTAGGAATGTTTGAGTCATGAAACCTGAGCATGGTCTGATTTCACTATTGCCTGTTGGATATCCGAAATTTTGCACCTGTGTACACTCTCATTAACAGTATGTTGTTTTCTATGTAGTTATCACCAATTCAACGCAAAATCCCCACAGTCATGAAACTTTATTTTCAGAATGCTCTGTCATATTAGCTACCCTATTAATTTTGTCTTTCTGAAGAAATATCTTCTTGAGTCTTCTGATGTGCTCCAAACTGAGTGGGTTGTTTTCCAGAAATGCTGGATAGCTGTCATTCTGGGATCATCCTTAACCATCACCTTTGAGATTTCCTTTGTCTCTGGCTTTTTATTTCTTCCTCTTTTTTGTTGTACTCTCTTGTTTGGAGCACCCACCCTGCAGTGGATTGCTGAGAAATAATATTTTTCTAGAAGTGCTCCGAATCTGATAATGTCTTTATTTTACCTTTGTGCTTAATTGTAACTGGCTTTAAAATTCTTGATTTCAAATAATTTCCCCTTGCAATTCTGATGACATTATTTATTGAATTCTAGCTTCCAGTGTTGCTTTGGAGAAGTTCACTGATATTCTGATATTTGCTAATTTGTATTTAAAAACTTTTTTTTTCTGCTCAGGAATTATTGCATCTTCTCTGTATCCCCTGCGTTCTGAAATTTTAAACTAATGGATATTAAATGTGGTTCTATTATTATTATTTTTCCTGTGCTGAGTACTTTGTGAGCCTTTCATTCTGGAAATTCAAATCTTCAGGGTTGGGATATTTTCTTAAATTATTTAATTGATAATTTATTTCCATTTATGTTCTCTGTTCTGCTCTTGTTTGGAGTTGGCCTTCTTATGTTTTCCATTTCTTTGTCTACTGCTCTATTTTCTTGGAGGTTTCCTCAATTTCATCTGCCAATATGTTTATTGGATTTTTTTCTTTCTCTTGTCATCTTCTTAATTTGCAAAAGGGTGTTTTTGCTCTCTGGACATTTTAAAATATATTCTGGTCTTATTTTATAGATATGATATTTCTCTGAAGATAATAATAGTTTTAACAAAAAATAATCTTCATGCATAGCCTCTGCTTTCTCTATTTTTGTCTCTGAACATTTGTCATATTTTAAAATTATTTATGTTAGAAATGTTCCCCAAATATCTTGTTAATCCTTGATTGTCTACAATGAAGAAGAGCATCAGAAAGCTCATTCAGAGCTCCAAGCTTCCGTAGTAGTTTTCAGCATTGGGTGAAGGTTGTACCATTTTGCTGGAGAACTCCTGATATCAGTAATTCTAGAAATTTTCTATTAGGTCGGCTACATTTCTCAGAAAAACTGTTGAGGATTCCTGGTTGGAGAATTTAGCTTGACTGACGGCAACCTGAGATCTAAGGTGGGCTGAGAATTCTAGGGATGTGGGGTGTAATTTCAATATTTATTGTATATTTTTGGTGTAAGTTTGTCTCTTTATTGTCCCAGTTATCTATGAGACAACCTATGGATTGATGTGCCTCAATTCATAGATTTCCCCTTTTATTACTTTTGGAATATTGGTTCTCAAAGTATGATCCAAGGGCCTTAGGGGACACTGAGATCCTTTCAGGAGGTCAGCAATATCAAATCTATTAAAAAGAATACCAAGATATTATTTATTTATTTTTTTCATTCTCATTCTCTCGTGAATATTCTGTCAGATTTTCTAGAGTCTATATGATGTGTGATATCATAAAAGACTGAATGCAGAAGCAGGTAGTCGATCCACTTTTTCTATTAAGCCAGAAATTAAAAAAGATTTGAGAAATGTAACATGATGTGGTTCTTCTCACTAAATTTTTTCTTTGATTTTTTCATAAGATACATTAGTCATGTTAACAGAGAATGGATTTCCTATAGTTAATTTTGAAATAAATTAATACAAAAATATTTAAAAGTTATTCAGGCCTAATTTTCTATATGCCAAATATCAGTATATATAATCCTCAAAAGCTCTTTGAGGTCCTCAATGTTTTGAAGACTGCAAAGTAGGGATGAGACTAAAAATTTGAAAACTGTTGCTGTAGAGGATAAACCCTCAGTGTTCTATGAGGGTAGATGATAGGATGATAGCCACCTGGTGAGATAAAATTGAGGAGGGATCTGAGGATTCTAACTTCTTTTTGAACAAATTTCTTCTCTTTTATCCCTTCCTTTCAGAGCCTCCTGATACTACAAACAGTGGAGTTGAAGGACAGAGCTTGTCTCCCTGAAGATGCTGTTACGCTGATGAATCCACCTGCCCTGGCCCTGAAGGCTGATCTGTCTCTGGAGATGCTCCCTGTTAGGTAAGATAATGGATTTACTTGTTTGGTTGAGGTGATTGTCAATTTCAGCTGAAAACAATGGAAGCCCAGAGGACATTGTTTCCCGAAGCTGGAGCAAAGCTTTCCTTGTTGATGATGCAGGTGAAGGTTGTCCTGGAGGCCATTGGTGGCTTTAACATCATTTTCAGGGGAGTGGTGGTGGCAGTGGTTTCTGTCCCACCCACTCTATATTGTTGCCAACCTCTGTCTTTTTTTTTTAAAGTCCCCTTTGTCTTCCTTCATCACCAGACTACAAGTTGTTGGGTTCTTCTTAGCTTAGTCTGAACCTCCTTCTCCTTTCTATATTCTTTTCCTTGATGTCATCTATTCTTGTGTGTCTAAATGTCATTTCTATGTCGATATTAATGCAGCTCAGCTCTTTCTCTTTGCATTCCAGATACACACACCCAACTGCTCCCCTGACATCTCCAGGTGAATCTTCTTTAAACATGTCAAATTAAACATGTCCAAAGCAAATGCCTTGATTTCCCCTCACCTGTTCTGCACAGTTCCTTCACCTCTGCCTATTTCAATCCACAGAATCATCATCCATTCAAAGGCTTGAGCCAGACAGCAAAGCATCACCCTCAACTTCATCTTTCCTGCGCTTCATGTTTATAATCCAATAGGAAAATTTAATTCAATCTGAAAAATATAAAGGGAATCTATTGCTCTCATTTTGTCAGATATTTTCTTCTTGACCCATGTCATTTCCATCTCTTGCTTGTATTGTTGCGTCAGTCTCCCAGTTGGCCCTCCTTCCATTTAGCTCTATTTCCATTATTATTCTCCTCCACCCAGCAGTCAGAGTACTCTTTAAAAAATACCATGTCTAGTATGTTTCTCTTCTTACTTTAAATCCTTCAGTTTTTTTTTGTTGTTTATAATAAAATTGATACCCCTTTCCATGACCTATGAGACCTGGCCCCAGCCATTTTGTTTCTTTTTTTAAAAATTAATTTAAAAAAAATCAATGACAGCAAAATGCATTACAATTCTTATTACATATATACAGCACAATTTTTCATATCTCTGGTTGTATATAAAGTATGTTCACACCAATTCATGTCTTCATACTTGTACTTGGTTAATGATGTTCATCACATTCCACCATCCTTGCTAACCTCCTGCCCCTTCCCTTCCCTTCCCACCCCTCTGCCTTATCTATTTTGTCTATTCCTCCCATGCTCCCTCTCCCTACCCCACTATGAGTCAGCCTCTTTATATCAGAGAAAACATTTGGCATTTATTTTTTTAGGATTGGCTAACTTCACTTAGCATTGTCTTCTCCAACGCCATCTGTTTACCTGCAAATACCATGATTTTATTCTTTTTTATTGCTGCGTAATATTCCATTGTGTATATATATCACATTTTTTTTTATCCATCTATCTACTGAAGGGCATCTAGGTTGGTTCCACAGTTTAGCTATTGTGAATTGTGCTGCTATAAACATTGATGTGAGTGTGTCCCTGTAGTATGCTGTTTTCAAGTCCTTTGGGTATAGACCTAGGAGAGGGATAGCGCCCCAGCCATTTTCACCCGCATGATTTTATGTGTTCCTTGTCTTTGTTTGCCTCAACCTAGCTGTACTGGTCTGTTAGTTTCTTGGACAGATTGTTTACTTGTGGTACTCTAGCCCGTCTTTCACTCTTTGGCGAGCTACTTCTGTCTTTTTATTTTATTTTTTCATTTCAGTTTAAATGCAATTTATTCTGCAGGCATTTCCATCCACTTTACCTAAAGTATAGTTTTTCCATATGATATTCTCCTACTCAGCTTTTTATTTTATTTTTAAAATTAAATCAGATTAAATTTTTTTTTCAGATTAAATTTTTTTTGTTTCATGGAAAAAATAGAGATTTATTATATAAATCCATTTCTAGATATTTTGTGTTTGGCTGTTCAGCAGAAAGGGTCTCACATTTTCTAAACAGCTGTCAGCAGACAAATTGATTCCATCATGGCCTTAGTTGCCTGATGGGCTGGGGATTTACTTCTTAGAGTTTAAGAAGTTTAGCAACTCAGAGGAAAAATAGCAAGAAAAACATCAGGGCCCATACTGACTGTTAGAACTTCAGCATAATTATTTGAACTTTTCCTACTGAACCCATTAGAGATTTATTTAATAATGTTAGATCCCTTCAAAATTCAGTCTTTTGTCTTGGATTTACTGGGCATGTTACTGAACTAAATGTCTTGTGACTTCTCATTATGATTTTTAATAACAGAGAATTGATAACTTGTTCCCATTTTTTTTTTTGAAGTGTGCTGCTGACGTGTATCGTAAGGGCCCCCAGAGGGAAGAAAAACAGGGACTCAATCATTTATGTTGTCAATCTTTCAAATTTTTATCCCTCTTGGTGGGAATGGAGTGGTACCTCATTGTGTTTTAATTTATACGTCCCTGATGACTGATAAGCCCTTCAGAACTTGGGATTGCTGGCTCAAGTGGTAGCTTTTTCTGGAAACTGGTGAGGTCAATGACTGGGAGGCCAAGCTGACCTGTAAGTCATCACATGATGACAGATTCAGAGTATATTTGGAGTGTCCTCTTTCTGTTCTGGATTTTCACAATCTACCGTGCATACTTTATCTCATACAGGATTTGGGAAGATGTAGCTCTAGAAGTGTCTATGTATTGGGGTATTAGGAAAAGTAAAACCCAGAGCAAGCAGACAAGGGATTCCTACATTTTCTATTTGTGGCAAAATTGACAAGCTTCTCAAAGAGAAAAATGTCCTTGGATGTACCAACTCAGGAGGAAGTGAGAGGAAGGAATTGTGCCACGAATGTACTGAGCTCTTACTGTGTGCTGGGCACTGTGCTTTGTTTCAGTTTGATCTCCACAATGACCTCACAAGCAGGTACTGTCACTACCGTCATATTATACGTGAGGAAATGGAGGCTCAAGAAAGTCCTGTGATTTGCCCAGGTCTCACAGGGACAGGATTTGAACCCCAGTAATGGATTCTAGAGCATGTACTCCTTTTTTTAATATTTATTTTTTAGTTTTAGGTGGACACAATATCTTTATTTTATATGTATGTGGTGCTGAGGATCAAACCCAGTGCCTCATGCATGCTAGGCGAGTGCTCTACCACTGAGCCACAACCCCAGCACCACCCCCCCCCCACCGCCCTCAGCATGTACTCTTAACAGGTACATTAATCTGGAAGAGCTCGCTCTTATCATAGAAGGGACCCAGGTTTCAGAGCCAAGAAGCCATGTGTATAAGTTCCAAATCTGTCATTCAGAAGCCGCATGACCTTGAGCAAGTTACTTAGGTTTGTGGAGCTTCAAACTCAGTAAAACTGATATAGCAATACCTGGCTTTTAGGACTAACATCAAGGTTAAATGGGATTCCCTTATATGTCAAGTGTCTGGCATAATTTCACAAAGAAAGACTTTTAAATGACCAATAATATGAACAAGTGCTCAAGTTCATTAGTCAATAGGGAAGTGTAAATTAGAATTACAATGAGATATCACTTCATACCCATCAGAATGAAATAAATGAAAAGATTACAATAACAAGTGCTGGTGAGGAAGTGAACTAATTACAACACCCTTGTGCCACTGGTTGGGAGTGTAAATTGGAACAGAGCCTTTGGAAAAGGCTATTTCATAGCCTTTTCATAGCAAAATATTCATAGCACCATTTATAATATCAGAAAACTAGAAATAGTCCAAATGTTCACTAAAAGGAAAACAAATAAGCACTGATAAATGTGTAGGCATATGTCACAGATATACTATGATGAATGAAAGAAGCTAGACAAAAAGCACATGTATCATATAATTTGATTTATAAGAAATTCTATTTAAAAAAAAAAGAAATTCTATTTATACTTCATTTATATGAAACACAAGAATAGGCAAAACCAGTCTTTGTTGATGGACATCTATACATTGATGACCAGGAGAAACGTATAAACTAGAAAAAGACACGTAGGAACTTGTCCAGGTGTTGAAGTATTTCTTATCTTAATTGGAGTCATGGCTACATGTCTACATTGTGTAGACAGGTGAAAACTTATTAAGCTTATACATGTAGTATTTGTGAATATTATTGTAAGTCACCTGACATGCACAAAATATTGAGAGACAATGTACTTGGTATGTAGTAGATGCTCAATACACATTAGAAGTTTTCCTTGCCTTGTTGTCTCCTGAATGAAAATATGAACTATGACTTATCAGAGTTCCATCCACAAATGTAGTGATTCTTAGCTGGGGGTACATGGGGCCAATCCACAGCTCAGGAGGGAGACAAGTCCTCATGCAGAAAGCGGGGATACCACACAGGCGATGTGAAGAGGTCCCATGGAAGATCAAGCAAACCCCAAGCAGTTAGGGAAAGATTCATCACCACTGTGTGACTGTGGGAAGCCTTGTGGAGTGGTGAGATATTCCAAATGGTGAACGGCAAGGAAAGAGAGCAAGGTGTCCAAGTGGAGAGAGTTCAGACCTTGTCTGCGGAGAGATGAGGAGCTGTATTTAACCAGAGCATACAAGGAAGTCATGTGTGGTAGGAGAACTGGAGACAGGGATGGAGCAAGTTGTGAAAAAAAAACTAAAGTTCCTGGATAGGAAGTTTGGACATGATTCCATTGGTGTGGGGAACTTAGAAGGGTTCTGAGCCACATTGTCAGGCCTGTGTTTTAGAGCTTACTCTGGTGATGAATGGAACATGGATTTTTGAGAGCAGGAACTGAAAAGTTCCAGGTACAGCAAGTAGGGGCAAAGACCCAGGGTGATTGACACAGAAATAGGCTGGAAGAATGTAGGACTCATATGTTTTGGGGTTCTTCTTACCCATTCCTTGCCAGGAAAGACAAATTTATTCTATATGAATGTGAAAACCAGGCAGCCATCAGCTTCTCTGAGGGTTTTCAGCCTTGTATTTTTTTTTTTTTTGGTTATATATGACTTTAAAAGGTTTATTTAAAACAAGTTATAAGGTAAATTTCTTCTCCCTATTTTTGAAATGGCACGGTGGAAGACAATTTTACTGTGTCTTTCCTGGAGAGAGCAAAAACTTTGGCACTTTTAAAACCAAATGATTATTTCCATCAGCAGGAAATCAGAACTCTGTGTCTGAACTGAACAGGTAGTGGGAGAGCCTGACCGTTTAATTTCTTTGAAATGTCATTTGCAGGCATTCAGTGTTGAGAGGATCACTTGAGGAGTTAGGGAATGAAAGAGAAGTCAATGGAGAGGAAGAAAAGATTTGACAGACTCAGAAGGCTGGTGAATGGCTGGTATTTAAGAGCCATTTTTCCATGTTTACTTGCAATTGCCTGGGAACCTAGGGACACATCAGCTGGAAATCCTGGCCCTCCCTCCTAGGCTTCTGAGCTGTGGAGATGTTGGCAAGACCCCTGTACTTTAGTCTTTGGGAGGCATGCTGTGATCACTTCCTGGAATGAGCTGTGGGTGGTTGAATCACAGCCTCCTCAGGTAAACATCTGTCTGTATCTGTAAAAAAAAAAAAAAACAAAAAAAAAAACAAACAATGTGGGGGACTGCATAAACTTTTCTTGGGTGTCTCTTAAGGGTCTGAAGCTGCAAGATGGTGAATGAGTGAGCCCCATCAAAGAGCCAAAGGAGTCTAGGGAACCTGAGGGGCCGTGTATCTGGCATTCAGGCTAAGTTACCCCTTTTTTTGATGCCTGTAGGTGTCTTCTGTTTACACTTAGCTCTCTATCTAAAAGATAGTTTTTACAGTTGGGTTTAGTTTTAAAATAAAATTCAAATGTGTTGAAAACCTCCATGTGCTAGGCCCTTGGCTTATCACTGAGGATTCAGAGATTACATTTTTATAGGGGAGACAGAGGTATTCATAGTAGATGTGGGCGTGTGATACTGTGATGTCAAGGAGGAAGGTGTCCTGTGCTGTGTTGGGGATGGGGTAGGGTCGGGAGAGATCGGTGGGTTTGACAGGCAAACAGTAGAGACAATTTTTTTTTCTAGGCAGAGAGACCCCAGCCTATGCAAAGTCTCAGAAGTCTGAACAACATCTTGGGTTCAGGGCTGTCCAGAAAGTTTGATATTCCAGAGAAGGAAGTCAGGCTGTATGGACTTGATTAGAGGTGACAAGTGTTGCTGAAGATCATAGCAGAGACCTCATAAAAGACCTTCAGAAAATAATCTGTATGAAGGAGCAAAGCCCTAAGGAGGTTTAAATGTGACATTTCTCAGTTGTAGTTGCTGGTAGTGGTGATGCTAATGAATTGAATCACCTAATAGTGGGATTTCCAGAGTCAAAGCACTGGCGAGTGCAGTTTTCTTGGAGAAAGGAGTTTCTGTAGCTGTCCTTAAATCATCCACACAGGCAATTCTGCCTGTTGATGGAACTTCTTTTTCAGCCCGTTACTGTTGATAATACTGAGCTTGAAGAGTGCAGGGAAGGGAAGACCAAAACCTAGGTAAATTGGGAAAGAGTGTTCCATTTTTTTTTTCTAGAACACTGATCAGTGAGGCCTTCTGTTCTTAATGACTGACAGGGCCTTCTAGAAATTAGGGAAATTTTATTATATTTATAAAAATTGATAGGTTGATCATCAACTGCACAAGTAAGCATGCCCTGAGTCCCTAATGTGCATTAGGTCTGCAAATATCTTGTTTCTTCTGCCACCTGTGGCTCTCTTCCTGTTCTCATTCTGCTCCTATTTTATTCCATTCTCAGCAGCTCTCATCTCTTCCTCCCCAATTCCCAGTCCCATGACTGAGAAGTAGGGAAGACTGTACTTCATCACTACATGGGATGAGATTGTTACGGTGGTATTGATGATAACGTGATTATGGTCATCTAATGAAGAAGAAGGAGGAGGAGGAGGAGGAACAGGAGGAGAAGAAGAAATTACAGATTCTGGGGCAGAGTCATCATGAGACAAGTAGGCTATGGTAGTCAGAACAAGCATGATCCCTTGGTTCTAGCCTTTTTCTGTGTGTGCTGTTAGTAAACTATAAGACAGACTTGATAGAACTGGACCAAATCTCTCACCACCCTATTGGGCCTCTTGGAAATTAAGAATAAACATTTATTTGAATAAATTGAATAAATCTCTGATGCTCTTTTTGCTTTTAGTGGGTAAAATATAGATGTTGAATAACTTTGTAGTCCCTATACCTAGTACAGTTCCCGAAATGTGGTTCATAAGCGACATACTTGTTTAATAAAATAGAAGCAAGGCAGAGTGAACCAGAAGGTTGGGTTACTAGATCTTTCCTTAGGTTTAAATTCTAATACTTGGGGCCTTGGTATATCCTGAACTACTTCAGGCTGCTTATGAAGTAACTCTGGAATATACCAACTTTGACTAGTCACCATATATTCATTGAATACCTGTCCTCAGAAGAACATTGACCCCTGTGGCTACCCTGGGACAGAGAATCTCTTTGCTCTTTTCCTTGACAAGACTCACTTCCTACCGCACCTAGCGTGATATAAACCTTAATTATTCCTAAATCTCTGGTGCTCCGGGAATTCCATGGCACATGCTCAAATGACTCGTACTAAAAAAAAAAAAAGAAAATCATTTTGTGAAAGCATGGGGATAAGTCATTTGTGGATCTAACATTAATGATGGCAATTTCTGGAATTTGAGGATGTGAAGGTGGACTTGGGCTGGAGATCTGATCTTGCATCTTCCCTGAATTATTTTATGACCTTAGGAATCCCTTGGCTGAAGTAAACCTTTCACCATCTGTGAAATGAGAGATTTGGATCAGTGCTTCCCTAATGTCTCTTCCAGCTCAAATACACTAATATTTAAAGTCTACTAACAGGAATCTTTAGAACCCTGGATTCAAAGATATACAAATGTGTGAGCCTTGGGGCTTTTGGCAGAATTCAAAAGCCTGAAAAGAGTACCTGGACCTTAGAACTAGCTTCTTCCTTGCACAGAAAGAGCTTGTTTTTCTCCCTTATGAAGGATAGACAGGAAAACCTACTGTCTGCTCTGGGGTGCTATGGCAATTAATTAGTTAATGCTTGTGAGGTATGAAAGGAACAAAAAGCACTGTATGTAAGGAGTCATATAAATGCTAAGTGTTATTATTTTCCATCTGATTCTCCCCTATTCTATTTTAGTTTCATATCAGAGTAGTCATAACAGCATCAGTTGGGGCTCCTCTGGCGAATTATACTGCCAATAAAAGGAGAAAAAAATCCCTTTTAAATTTCCATTTTAATTTCTCTCTGTCTCTGACCCCTCCTCTCATTTCTCTAGTGCATTGTTCAGAGTTGCTAATTACTCAGGGGTCAGTAAAAGTAATCATTTCTGCTGTCTCTCCATGCTCATTGCAGTCTGTGATACCAACACTCTCCCACAAGTTAGGCAATTGGCATCTCAGTGCTTTTGGGACCAGAGCTGTGGAGGATACATAAATCAATACTCCAGCGGATCTCTACCCTAAGGGGCTCTTTTCTGTATAGGAAGAAAATATACCAGTCCCTTCTTCTGCCTCAGGTAGAATGTGGCTAGGTTGGTGAGGGCAAGGCTATGGTGTTCTTGATGAGCCACATAGTAAACTGTGGAATAATTGATACAAATACACATTCCTCTGTGCATCCTGATAATGCTAAGTAACAAAACAACCTAAAATTCAGTGGCTTAAAGCAATAAGCATCCATTAATCTAAAAAGCTGAGATGGGTGATGCAGACCTGACTTAGCTGCGTATTTGTTATGTCTGGGTGTCTGCTGGATATTAGCAGATAGCTGTTTTTGGAAAGAATGGCAGGAGAGACTGAACTCTACCCCACTGTTTCATCTTCCCTTTGTTTAGCATAGGTGTGTCATTCTTGGGACATTGCAGAGGTGCAAATTCTCCTAAATTGGCCAAAGAAAGCTGCATGCCTGAGTCTAGATTTGGGAGGGACGGGGAGAACATGACAAGGGCAGGATACTGGAAGGGGTGAGGAATTGGGTCATTAATGCCTTAGCTCTAGCCTTTCTAAATCTCTGGAGTCAGGGTATTTACATTTTAACCAGTTCCCTAGGTTCTTCTGATGATCGGTGAAATTTGAAAACAACAGGACACAATCAAAAGGCAGCAGAACAACAGAATCTTGTAGAAGACATGAAATTACCAGCTGCCTGGGCTGGCCTGGCCCCCAGTGCTCCTCACCTGTCAGCTTTCCATTTCTTCATCTCTAGAAGAACTGGGTTGAATCTCTTCAACTGGCCATGAATTGGTGTGCACTATGACTCCTTGACAGGAAGGCCCTCTGGAACGTGGTCAGGAACTCTGGCAGACTTGAGGAGATGGAGGAAGGAGAACAGGGAGAGAAAAAAACCCATGAAGGCTGGGAGCAAAGAGAAGCATGCAATGATGTTGGAACGGTAAACCAGTCCCAGAGGTGGGGTGCCCTCAGTAGCTGGGATATGGCGAAGTCAGTGGTTAGCTCACTATGTGGCCCCCCTTTGGAGCAGTCTGGCATAGAAACAAGGTAGAGGATGGAAACAAAACGGCCAGGTCCTAAGACAGGATTTTTGTGTTCAAAGTTGGGCCTTATGTCATGAGGAATTTTCTTGTAAAACTGCTGTGTTGAATCAGCGTGCTCTGTGGGGGTGTAATCATATATATATATATATATATATATATATTTTTGGTCTCACTGTTTTGTTACATGTTTGGTGGGACCAGTCCTTCCTCCACTCTTGGTTGACAATTCCAGTGGGCTCTGTGACTTTTCTGGTCACTCTTGTGACCAAGGTTGTCTGGCTAATAATTCAATACCCATTTTTCCTATGTAGGAGTCAAAACTTTGAATTTGGTTAAAGTGACATCATCCCATTTTGCATTTTCCATTCCATCAGTGAAGGACTGCTAAGGAGAAGGAAGCCTGCAGTCAGGAGTAGTAATCTGGAGGGCTTCTTCTTGCTTTCTCTGACTTCAGTGTCTACCCTTCCCACCTACAACTTTTAATCATAGTTTTTGAAGGTCTAGGGTTTAAAGAAGGGAGAAGTAGTAAGGGACATATGAACATCTTGACTCGATGGGGACTGGTGGGGACTTGGGTGCTCTTTCTGAATCTTTCTCTTGGAGTTCTGCAGAGACCCCTTGTCTTAGGTAGGATGCAAGGCAGGAACTGGATGGGAAAGGAGAGCAAGCCAAGGTGTGATTTGAGGCCAAATCCCAAGGAGAGTCACTTGAGCTGATTACAAAGAGGCACTCTGGAGTGTGTATTACACCTCAGAGTCTGCACGTTCACCCATTCCATCAGACATGGCTAGGAGCCTTTGTGGCAGCGAGTTATGCAAGGACATAAACTCCCAAAGACTTGCAGCAATTTACTCCTACAGAAAAAGCAGCTCGAGCTCCCGTGCAAGCCTCCAAAGACAGTTGTGGATGCAGGTTGTCAGAAGCAAAAGCACACAGAAGCTGGGAAAGGAGCGGACATAACTGATTAAAGGGATCCAAGAAAATTTAGGTGATGTGTTGACAGTATCTCCCAGCCCCCTTCCCCCAGGTCCTCTCATTTACATTCCATTGATGTAAGTGAAGGACACTTGCTCAGTTCTTAGCTTCTCCTTTTTCAGTCTCCAGGCATCTGGCAACCTCATTTCTCTCCGCTGAGGCTTACTTAACTCCTTTCAAGTGTCTCTCCTGGATGGGATCAAATGACCTTATGCTTGTTCTTCTTTTCTTTCAAGGTTCCCACTAGTCCTCAGGAGAAACTGAAGGCTTCTCTGTCCTGGAATCTCTGGGAGTGCAGGCCCTTCTCTGGCTTGGCTGTCAGCTGTTAGCCAGCCCATTTCTTGGGGTTGTTCAAGCAGGAATTGAATAACACCTCCCACTGTGACCCCCAAATTATGGAAGGACACATCTCAATGAGGTCATAGCACAGCTCTCTCTTTGAAGGCGTCCTCAAAAACCCTCTTCCAATAGTCAACTCCAGCTCTCGTATATGGATGCAAGAGTCTTGTAATTTGTCGGGGGTGGGGTGTCATTTTAAAAATAAATTTCATGCATGTTCTGCACCTCCTGTGGAATGCATTTGAGGGTCAATTTCCATGTCTTACATTCTGCTGCTTTCATTTTGTGTGAGCTTTTGTAAGAAGGATGTTTGATTGAGTTCCAAAAATGTACATGGAATTCTGCAGTGTGCTTGCTGTACCTGGGGAAGTTGGGAGAATCGGAACTAGAACCTGCCACCTAGAGGCTATCTGTGCAGCAGTGGAGAGGTGCACTGGAGATATCACCTTCCTCTCAGCCAACTTGGGCAAGTGAGTCTGGCAGGAAACTGATGGAAACCATGGCAGAGCCCCAGGCCCTTCTATTTCCCCATTTTTAAAGAAAAGGAAGGTATTGGGTTGCTATAGTTTGATATAATAACTCATGTTAAAATCTGGTTGTCATGTGATGGGGTGTTGGGATGTGGTGTTAGTTGTTTGTCACTGTGATCAAAATACCTGAAAAGCACAGTTTAGAGGAGGAAAAGACTATTTGGCTCATGGTTTCAGAGGATTAGTCCAGGTGGGCCAATTCCACTTCCCCTGGCCCAAGTGAGGCAGATCATGGCAGAAGGGCATGGATAGAGGAACACTGCCCCTTCTATGGTGCATAGGAGGCAGAAAGAGAGAGAAAGGGGCTGCATGGAAGATGAAACCTCTCAGGGAACCCCCAGTGACCCACCTCATCCAGCCATATCCTACCTGCCTACCCTTACCACCCAGTCAGTCCATTCAAAGTGGATGGACTGATTAGGTTACAGTTCTCATAATAATTTCATCTCTGCATATTCCTGTATTAATACAGGAGCTTTTGGGGGACACCTCATATCCAAACTATGACATGGGACTTTTAAGAGGTGATTAGACTATTAATATGGATTCATGCCTTTCTTTTCGGTCTGAGTTAATTTTTTTAAATTAATTTATTTTTTAAATACATGACAACAGTGGAACGCATTACAATCCTTATTACACATACAGAGCACAATTTTTTGTAACTCTGTATATAAAGTATGTTCATGCCAAATTATGCCATTATACATGTACTCTTTTTTTGCATTACAATTCTTAATAAACATATATACCACAATTTTTCATATCTCTGTTTGTATAAAAGGTATGTTGACACCAAATTCAAATCTTCAAACATGTATTTTGTATAATGATGACCATCACATTCCACCATCCTTGCCAATCCCCTTCTTCCTCCCTTTCCCTCCCACCCCTCTTCCCTATCTAGAAATATTCTTCCTCCCATGCTCTTCCTCCCTACCCCACTTTGAGTCACCCCCCTTATATCAGAGAAAACATTTGACATTTGTTTTTTTGGGGATTGGCTAACTTCACTTAGCATTATCTTCTCCAACGTCATCCATTAACCTGCAAATGCCATGATTTTATTCTTTTATTGCTGAGTAAAATACACATATATAAAATTGTGTATTGATGCCACATTTTTTTAATCCATTCATTCACTGAAGGGCATCTAGGTTGGCTCCACAGTTTAGCTATTGTGAATTGTGCTGCTATAATCATTGATGTGGCTGTGTCCCTGTAGTATGCTGTTTTTAGGTCCTTTGGGTACAGTTCAAGAAGGTCAAATGGTGGTTCCATTCTGGTCTGAGTTAATTTTAATGGGAGTACAAGAGATAGGTTGTTGGAAAGTGAGACTGCTCCTGGGGTTTTGTCTTATCTCCATGTGCCTGCTTGCCCTTCAAATTGACTCTGAGCCCCCACTTTAGGGCTTCTTTGTGCTGTGCTTCATAATTATAGGGGTGGGTAATGGATGTCACTTTGGAGCCCCAAACTGGTTTCAGGCTCTGCCACTTTCAGGTCGGTATTTTCAGACATGTATTTTACCATCTCTGAGCCTCAGTTTCCTTGTCTGTAAAATGAGAACTGGTGTGTCTACCTAACCAGGCGTGGGCACCCAAACCTGGACTTCCCATCTTCACTTCCAGAACTCTGAGCCAAAATAAACCTCTTTTCTTTATAAGTTTCTCACTCTCAGATATTCTGTTACAGCAATAGAAAATGAAATAAGACAGTGTGCTCCTCAAAAAATCTTCATTCAGAAGATTCAGATTGAATGAAAGAAGCAAGGCCTTTTGGCTTTGAAATGAGTATTATTTTCCATTCTCGGAGGTCAAAATGTTAAAAGAAAAAAGTCCTAGTGTCCTTACAGAGGAATCTGTATATTTCATCCTAAAGAAAATTAGAGAATACATCAGCACAACCCTCACCTCCAGCCAGGCTCAGCCACGCTGAGGATTGTGGGGAGAGGAGAGCAAGATACCAAAGCAATCCTGGGGAGGGGACGAGTTTCCACCAGCAGTGTTGGTGTTATAGGTAGCATAGGAGGGAAGCTTGTGGGAGCTCTGACAGGTACACAGGCCATTGCTTGAGAGATCCTAAGAGTTTATATTCTTTGTAGCAGCATGACCCTTAGCACAGTTACTGATTCTGTTCCTGTCTGGAGCTGACTCTGAGCCCCTTTAGGGCTTCTTTGTGTGTGCTTCATAACTGTAGGGGTAGGTGATGGATGTCACTTTGGAGCCCCAAACTGTTTTCAGGCTCTGCCACTTTTAGGTCGGTATTTTCAGACATGTGTTTTACCGTCTCTGAGCCTCAGTTTCCCAGTCTGTAAAATGAGAACTGGTGTGTCTACCTTAAAGGATCGTGGTGAAGATTAAATGAAACATCACATGAGTCAAGCGCCTGGGACAATGTAGGAGCTCCATAAAGTTCCATTTCTTTCTTGCCTTTCATGCTGTGAAATTGGAAAAGAAAGGTGGGATGGACCTGAAGCGGCACCCCCTTTCTCCACAGAAAAGTCTTAACTGGGCTTCTCCAGAAATCTTCACCATGGCTGATTTTAGGACTGTCAGCAAAAGTCTCTGCAAAAGAGTTCAATGTAGATAAACTTCCTATTTTTGTGTTGCCCTGTTTTACTTGGCCACTGGCCGGGAAGATACCAGCACTCCAGGCGCTGGGCACTCCCTTACTAGTTTTTCACAAACGTATCCAGTATAGTACTTTGTAGAAATGTGCAAACAAGGCCTCTGGCCTTGAGCTGGGCTTCACAGAGATGTCTACATTTTTAAGATAAGATACCAACCGGGCTCCGTGGTAACAGCTGGCAGGGGGAGGAAAGAAAGGAGAGAAGAAGCTCTCCCCTTCCCAAGTGTTGTCCTTGAAGGGTTAACTTGCCCAAAACAGTGAAAGAAAAAGCTGCTTTTATGTGAACTTCTGCAGACTGTGAACTTCTGAGCCCCTCCCCTTACACGCTGGGTATAAAACTCTGAAACTACCTGAACTCAGGGTTCAGGGGATGGTTGATTACAGAAAAAGCTGTGCCCTCTGAACCTGGCTGCAGCCAAATAAAACTGTTTCCTGCTGTCTTCGGTGCCTTGCCTCGTTTGTCCCTCTCGGGAGCACTTACCACCAGTGATCTGGGGCAAGAGAGACTCCACTGTGGAAAGTCCAGTTTCATTTTGGTAGTTTGCCTTGGTACTAGAAGCCTGAATGTTGTGGCAGGAGGGACATGTGTGGCCCATGTTGTGCAGTAGATAAATGGGGTAAAGGAGATCCTGAGAGCTAAAGTGAATTCCTGAAGTCTAGCCAGTGAGTGAAGGAGCTGGGAGTCAACCACCGGTCCTGTGTCCCTCTCTTGGCTCAGCTGCCAAGTATTAGAACAGTGTGTGATTGTGAAGTAACTTCCGGCTCTAGGGTGCACAGATGGGACCTTACTCCCTGCCCCACGAAGACTTCTGTCACATGGGGGCAGTGGTCAGTTTCCAAACTGGTAGCTCAGCATGCTCACTCCAGGAAGGGTTCCTGACCTCATATGAAGGTAGGTGGCTGCTTTAGTTAGCTTTTTTGTTGCTTCCACATGAACAACTTAGAGGAGGACAAGTTTATTTTGGTTCATCATTTCAGAGGTCTCAGTTCATGGTCAGCTGACTCCTTAGCTCTGGGCCCAAGGTGAGACAGAGCATCATGGTGGAAATGCTTGGTGGAGGAATGCAGCTCAGGACATGGCAACAAGGAAGCAGAGAGGACAAAATATAAAATATTTTCACCAAGGATAAAATATAAACCCCAAAGGCAGGGCCCCAATGACCTACTTCTTCCATCCTGCCTAGAATTACCACCCAGCTAATCTACATCAGTGGGCTAATCCACTGATTAGGTTACACCTCTCATAATCTAATAATTTCACCTCTGAAAATTCTTACATTGTTTCACACATGAGCTTTTGGGGGTCACTTCATATCTAAACCCTAATGGAGGCCCTGTTGGGCTCTCTGAGCTCTTTGCACAGAATTGGAGTAGGTATATTTTTAACCCTTGCCCTAGACCACGAGGGCATGATCCTTTGTGTTCCTTGTGGAATGGGTAGGGCGTCGGTGTGCCTGGCACTTAGTTGGCCTCGATCACTGTGGGTGGGTGAATGACTTGCTCAGCCAGGGTCATTCTGCTCTTGCCCTCCTCTTCCTGGCATTTGGGGGCCCAGCTTGAGTGTGAATTCACAGGAACTCCCTCACCCAGGAATGATCTCCTAGCCTCCTGGGGAGGCCCTAGATGGGGCACTGGTGACAGGAACTCTAATGGTTTCTGACCTAAGCTAGTGGAGACTCATAGCTTTTCGGATCTGATGCCCTCTCTGCCCCTGAAACTTGGAGAATGCCCTGAATGGATGTCAAATGGACTCACCATGGAAGAGATTCAGTATCTAGAAGTATAAGCCTACCCAAGACTTTCTAAGTACTGGTTGGTCCCCTCATTGGGCTGTTTCTGTGGGCCTGTCCCCCTCTATCTCCCAGGAAGCACTCAGACAGTGAATGCCCACTGTGTGCCAAGCTGGTGGCTCTGTCTCTGTGTAGGGAGGGAGATGAGCTAGCTGCTCAGGGCTTGGTCAGCCTCAGCTTACTCAGGCACGGGGCAGGGTCTCGGGGATGGTGATTCACTGTTTTAGTCAGCTTTTTCTCCACTGTGACCAAAATACTAACAATAACAATTTTTTAATTATCATGGTAGTTGGATCCATCCCAACAAATTCATACATGCACAGAATTCAATTCCACTTCATGATCCCCCCTTTCCTTTCTCCTTTCCCTCTCCCATTCTTCCTCTGCTCCCCCAAATCCTTTCTTCTACTCTACTAGACTTCCTAGTCTTATTTGATTGTTTCTTCTTACTTATGCATAAAGGTGAAATTCTCTGTGGTGTGTTTCTGCATGCACAGAACATGATTTTTAAAGAATTCATTCTGCATTGCTTCCCCTTACCCATCCCTTCACTCTGCCTCTGGATCTCCTTCTTCTACGTTACTGGTCTTCCCTTTATCTTTATGCTATCCTACCCTTCCCTCCCTCTTTCCTCTATTTTATTCTTGCTTCCACATATGAGAGAAAAATTCAACCTTTGAGTTATTCTGAGTTTGGCTTATTTTACTTAGCATGATATTCTTCATTTTCATCCATTTAATGGCCAATGCCCTACTTTTATTTTATTTTATTTTTTATGGCTGATTAGAACTCCATGTATATATACAAAAATTTCTTAATCCATTCATCTGTGGACACACATGTAGGTTGATTCCATAATTTAGCTATTGTGAATTGTTCTGCTATAGACATTGAGGTGGTATATTACTGTAGTATGCTGATTTTAGATCTTTTGGGAAAATACCAGAGTGAGATATCTGGGTCATATAGTGTGGTTTTATTCCTAGATTTTTGAGGAATATCCATACTGCTTTCCAGAGTGGTTGTACTAGTCCGTAGTCACACCAACAATGTACAAGGGCACCAGTTCCCCCACAACCTCTTCAGCATTTATTATTGTTTGTATTCTTTGCTGTTGCTATTGTGACTGGAGTGAGATTAAGTCTAGTGTAGTTTTTATTTCCATTTCCCTGATTGCTAGAGATGTTGAAAGTTTTTTTCATAAATTTGTTGGTCATCTGTGTTTCTACTTTTGAGAAGTTTGTTTAGTTCTTTTGCCCACTTACTTTTTAATTTGTTCTAATTAGTTTTATATGGCAATAGAATGTCTTTTGATACATCATACATAAACACAGTATAACTTCTCATTCTTCTGGTTGTACATGATGTAGAGTTATACCGGTTGTGTAATCATATTTGCATATAGGGCCATAATTTCTGATTCATTCTATTATCCTTCCTACCCTCATACCCTGTCCCTTCCCTTTACTCCCTTCTGTCTCATCCAAAGTACCTCTATTCTTCCCTGCCCACCCCCACTTATTGTGAATTAACATCTGCATATCAGAGAAAACACTGGGCCTTTGGTTCTTTGGGATTGGATGGTTTCACTTAGTTTGACATTCTCCAGCTCCATCCATTTGCTGGCAAATGCCATAATTTCATTTTTCTTTAAGACTGAGTAATATTCCATTGTGTGTGTGTGTATGTGTGTGTGTATGTGTGTGTGTGTGTGTGTTATATATCTATCTCACATTTTCTTTATCCGTTCATCTGCTGAAGGGCACCTAGGTTCATTCCATAGTTCAGCTATTGTGAATTGAGCTGCTATAAACATTGATATGTCTTTTGCCCACTAATAGATTGGGTTAATTTTTTTGTTGTTAAGTTTTTTGAGTTCTTTATAAATTCTGAATATACTAATTCCCTATTTGAAAAGTACCTGGCCAAGATCTTCTCCCATTCTGTAGGCTCTCTCTTCACACTCTTGTTTTCTTTGCTGTTTAGTTTTTTTTTTTGTTGTTTAGTTTTATGGTATCCCACCATCACACTTATTGATTCTTTGTTTTACTTTTTGTGCTTTGGAGGTCTTATTAAGGAAGTCAATGCCAACCCCTATATGATAGAGTATTGACCCTATGTTTCCTTTTAGCAGTAGTAAGTTTTCTGGTCTAATTCCTAAGTCTTTGATTCATTTCAATTTGGGTTTTGTGTAGGGTGACAGATAGGGGTCTATTTCATTTTTGTACATATAGCTACCTGGTTTTCCCAGAATTTGTTTAAAAAACTGCCTTTTCTCCCAAATATATTTTTGGCACCTTTGTCAAGTATCAGATGGTTGTAGGGATGTGGGTTTATATCTATGGCTTCTCTTCTATTCCATTGGTCTTTATGTCTATTTTGATTTTAATATTGTGCTGATTTTGTCACTACAGCTCTGTAGTATAATTTCAGATCAGGTATTGTGATACATCCTGCTTTGGTTTTCTTGCTTAGTATTTCTATGGCTACTCTGGATCGCTTATGCTTCCAAATGAATTTAAGCACTTTTTTTTCCTCTTAATTCTGTCATTGGTATTTTGATGGAGACTTCATTGAATCTTTATATTGCTTTTGGTAGTATGGCCATTTTGACAGTATTACTTCTGCTTATCCAAGAATATGGTAGATCTTTACATATAAAGGCTTCTTCAATTTCTTTCTTCATTGTACTATAATTTTCAATGGAGGGCTCTTTTACTTCCTTGGTTAGATTAATTCCCAAGTTTTTTTTTTAGGTTATTGTGAATGGGATGGTTTCCTGATTTCTTCCTCATCTGAATTGCTGTTGGAGTATAGAAAAACTATTTATTTATGGGTGTTGATCTTATATCCTGCTACTTTGCTGAACTCATTCATAAGTTCTATAAGTGTTCTGGTGTGTGTGTGTGTGTGTTTTTCATTCTTTTAGATGCAGGAGCATGTATCAGCAAACAGAGACAGTTTGACCTCTTTTCCTATTTGTATCCCTTTGAATTTCTTTTCTTGTCTGATTACTCTGGCTAATGTTTTGAGGACTACATTGAATAGAAGTGGTGAGAGCAGATTTTAGCTTTTTCCTGATTTTAGTTTCTCTCTGTTCAATATGATGTTGTAATGATATTCAATATGATTGTTGTAAATGGCCTTTATAATGTTGAGGTAAGTTCCTTGGATCCCTAGCTTGTCCAGAATTTTAAACATGAATGTGTGCTGGATTTTCAAAGGCCTTTTATATATCTATTGAGATGATCATGTGATTCTTGTCCTTAATTCTGTTTGCATGGTGAATTATATTTATTGATTTGCATTTGTGTTGAACTAACTCTACATCCTGGAATAAAACCCACTTGATCATGGTGTATTATTATTTTTTGATGTGTTTTTCAATGTGGTTTGCTAATATCTTATTAAGGATTTTTGCATTTATGTTCATCAGGTATATTGGTCTGTAATTTTCTTTCCTTGATGCATCTTTGTCTGGTTTTAGTATGAGGGTAATACTGGCTTCTTAGAATATATTTGAGAGTGTTCCCTCCCTTTCAATTTCATGTAATAATTTGAGAAAGACTGATGTTAGTTCTTCTGTAAAGGTCTGGTAGAGTTCAACTGAGAATGCTTCTGGTACTGGAATTTTCTTTTTTGGAAGTCTTTTAATCACTGTTTCAATTTCACTACTTGATATTGGTCTTTTTAGGTTTTCTATATGTTCCTGATTCAATTTGGGGAGAAAATATGTGTCTAAAAATTTATTAATGTCTTCTAGGTTTTCAAAATAGGTCTGATAATCATCTGGATCTCAGAAGGGTCTGTGGCAATATCCCCTTTTTCTTCTCTAATATTGTTAATTTGGGTATTCTCTCTCTTTTGGTTTAGTTTGGCTAAGGGTTTCTCTGTCTTGTTTATCTTTTTGAAGAACCAACTCTTTGTTGCATTGATTCTGTGTATTGTTTTCTCATTCTCAATTTTATTGATTTTGGCTCTGATCTTAATTATTTCCTATCTTCTACTGGTTTTGAAATAGTTTGGTCTTCTTTTTCTAAGGCCTTGAAGTGGAGCACCAACTTATTTATTTGGGATCACTATTTTAAATGTAGGCACTTAGTGCTATAAATTTTCTTCTTAGAACTGCTTTCATACTGATCCAGAGATTTTGATATGCTGTATCTCTGTTCTCGTTGTTTCTGAGAATTTCTTGATTTCTACTCTTATTACTTCTTTGATCCATTATTCACTTAAAAGAATTCTATTCAATCTTCATGTATTTATGTGGTTTCTATTATTTCTTTTGTTGTTGATTTCTAGTTTCATTCCATTATGATCTGATAGAATGCATAGGATTATATTGACATTTTTGTGTTTGATAAGATTTGCTTTGTGGCCTAGAATATTGGCGATTTTGGAAAAAAAATTCCATGTGCTGCTGAGAAGAAAGTAGATTCAGCTGTTTAGGGGTGAAATATTCTGTAGCTGTCTGTTAGATCCATTTGATTTCTAGTATTATTTAGGTTGAAAATATCTTTATTTATTTTATGTTTTGATGACATGTCTACTGGTGATAAGGGTGTGTTGAAACCACCCACTATTATGACAAGAACAGTTTTATTTTATATTTTTTTCTTTTTTTATTATTAGTTGTTCAAAACATTACAAAGCTCTTGACATATCATATTTCATACATTTGATTCAAGCAGATTATGAACTCCCATTTTTACCCCGTATACATATTGCAGATTCATATCGGTTACACATCCACTTTTTTACATACTGCCATACTAGTGTCTGCTGTATTCTGCTGCCTTTCCTATCCTCTACCATCCCCCCTCCCCTTCCCTCCCCTCCCCTCTCATCTTCTCTCTCTACCCCATCTACTGTACTTCATTTCTCTCTCTTGTTTTTTTCCCCTTTACCCTCACTTCCTCTTATATGTAATTTTGTATAACAATGAGGGTCTCCTTCCTTTACCATGCAATTTCCCTTCTATCTCTCTTTCCCTCCCCCCCTCATCCCTGTTTAATGGTGATCTTCTTCTCATTCTCCTCCCCCCTATTCTGTTCTTAGTTGCTCTCCTTATATCAAAGATGATATTTGGCATTTGTTTTTTAGGGATTGGCTAGCTTCACTTAGCATAATCTGCTCTAGTGCCATCCATTTCCCTGCAAATTCCATGATTTTGTCATTTTTTAGTGCAGAGTAATACTCCATTGTGTACAAATGCCACATTTTTTTTATCCATTCATCTATTGAAGGGCATCTAGGTTGGTTCCACAGTCTAGCTATTGTTAATTGTGCTGCTATGAACATCATTGTAGCAGTATCCCTATAGTATGCTCTTTTAAGGTCTTTAGGGAATAGTCCAAGAAGGGGAATAGCTGGGTCAAATGGTGGTTCCATTACCAGCTTTCCAAGGAATCTCCATACTGCTTTCCAAAGTAGCCACACCAATTTGCAGCCCCACCAGCAATGTACAAGTGTACGCTTTTCCCCACATCCTCGCCAGCACTTGTTGTTGTTTGACTTCATAATGGCTGCCAATCTTACTGGAGTGAGATGGTATCTTAGGGTGGTTTTGATTTGCATTTCTCTGACTGCTAGAGATGGTGAGCATTTTTTTATGTACTTGTTGATTGATTGTATGTCCTCCCCTGAGAAGTGTCTGTTCAGGTCCTTGGCCCATTTGTTGATTGGGTTATTTGTTATCTTATTGTTTAATTTTTTGAGTTCCTTGTATACTCTGGATATTAGGGCTCTATCTGAAGTGTGAGGAGTAAAGATTTGTTCCCAGGATGTAGGCTCCCTATTTACCTCTCTTATTGTTTCTCTTGCTGAGAAAAAAACTTTTTAGTTTAAGTAAATCCCATTTGTTGATTCTTGTTATTAACTCTTATGCTATGGGTGTCCTATTAAGGAATTTGGAGCCTGACCCCACAATATGTAGATCGGAGCCAACTTTTTCTTCTATCAGACGCAGAGTCTCTGATTTGATATCAAGCTCCTTGATCCATTTTGAGTTAACTTTTGTGCATGACGAGAGAAGGGGATTCAGTTTCATTTTGTTGCATATGGATTTCCAGTTTTCCCAGCACCATTTGTTGAAGATGCTATCCTTCCTCCATTGCATGCTTTTAGCCCCTTTATCAAATATAAGATAGTTGTAACTTTGTGGATTAGTTTCTGTGTCCTCTATTCTGTACCATTGGTCCACCCGCCTGTTTTGGTACCAGTACCATGCTGTTTTTGTTACTATTGCTCTGTAGTATAGTTTGAAATCTGGTATCGCTATGCCGCCTGATTCATACTTCCTGCTTAGAGTTGCTTTTGCTATTCTGGGTCTTTTATTTTTCCATATGAATTTCATGATTGCTTTATCTATTTCTACAAGAAATGCATTGGGATTTTGATTGGCATTGCATTAAACCTATAGAGAACGTTGGGTAATATCGCCATTTTGATGATGTTAGTTCTGCCTATCCATGAACAGGGTATATTTTTCCATCTTCTAAGACCTTCTTCTACTTCTCTCTTTAGGGTTCTGTAGTTTTCATTGTATAAATCTTTCACCTCTTTTGTTAGGTTGATTCCCAAGTATTTTATTTTTTTTGAGGATATTGTGAATGGAGTGTTTTTCCTCATTTCTGTTTCAGAAGTTTTGTCGCTGATATACAGAAATGCCTTTGATTTATGTGTGTTGATTTTATATCCTGCCACTTTGCTGAATTCATTTATTAGTTTTAGTAGTTTTTTTGTAGACCCTTTTGGGTCTTCTAGGTATAGAATCATGTTGTCTGCAAATAGTG
Organism: Marmota flaviventris; assembly: GCF_047511675.1. Lineage (NCBI taxonomy): Eukaryota > Metazoa > Chordata > Mammalia > Rodentia > Sciuridae > Marmota > Marmota flaviventris. Next base: position 193,165,542 of record NC_092498.1, read on the forward strand.
ATAATTTAAGTTCTTCTTTTCCTATTTTTATGCCTTTAATTTCTTTCATCTAATTGCTCTGGCCAGTGTTTCGAGAACTATATTGAATAGAAGTGGTGATAGAGGGCATCCCTGTCTTGTTCCAGATTTTAGAGGGAATGCCTTCAATTTTTCTCCATTCAGAATGATGCTAGCCTGAGGCTTAGCATAGATAGCTTTTACAATGTTGAGGTAAGTTCCTGTTATCCCTAGTTTTTCTAATGTTTTGAACATAAAGGGATGCTGTACTTTGTCGAATGCTTTTTCTGCGTCTATCGAGATGATCATATGGTTCTTATCTTTAAGTCTATTGATGTGGTGAATAACATTTATTGATTTCCGTATATTGAACCATCCTTGCATCCCAGGGATGAATCCTACTTGATCATGGTGCACAATTTTTTTGATGTGTTTTTATATCCGATTCGCCAGAATTTTATTGAGGATTTTTGCATCTAGATTCATTAGAGATATTGGTCTGTAGTTCTCTTTCTTTGAGGTGTCTTTGTCTGGTTTCAGAATCAGGGTGATGTTGGCCTCATAGAATGAATTTGGAAGAGCTCCCTCTTTTTCTATTTCCTGAAATAACTTGAAAAGTATTGGTATTAATTCTTCTTTAAAGGTTTTGTAAAACTCCGCTGTATACCCATCTGGTCTTGGCTTTTCTTGGTTGATAGTCTTTTGATTGCTTCTTCTATTTCATCCATTGATATTGGTCTGTTCAAATTGTGTGTATCCTCCTGACTCAGTCTGGGCAAATCATATGACTTCAGAAATTTATCGATGTCTTCACTATCTTCTATTTTATTGGAATATAGGGTTTCAAAATAATTTCTCATTGTCTTCTGTATTTCTGTAGCATCTGTTGTGATATTGCCTTTTTCATCCCGTATGTTAGTAATTTGAGTTCTTTCTCTTCTTCTCTTTGTTAGCATGGCTAAGGGTCTGTCGATCTTATTTTTTTTTTCGAAGAACCAACTTTTAGTTTTGTCAATTTTTTCAATAGTTTCTTTTGTTTCAATTTCATTGATTTCCGCTCTGATTTTAATTATTTCTTGCCTTCTGCTATATTTGCTGTTGTTTTGCTCTTCCTTTTCTAGGGCTTTGAGATGAAGTGTGAGCTCATTTATTTTTGTTTTTTTATTTTTTTGAGGAATGACCTCCAGGCAATGAATTTCCCTCTTAAAACTGCTTTCATTGTGTCACATAG